>NC_071288.1:56403382-56711239 GCF_943734705.1 Anopheles coustani | reverse complement strand
TCAACTGCGCATCAATAGGACGTTAGCCAAACAATACACATTTCAATCGACTCATTCCTCAGATAGCACTACAAGTTCCATCTCCGCGATAAGCCGGAGAACCCCATGGCGTCGCCACCTTACACCTTTTGTTGAGCATTTGGTTTCCCATACACAACCATAATCAATAGTAGGCCAATCCGTTATAATAGTGTTATAACTTGGTGCATGTGCAGGAATTCTAAATGCAGCGTCTCTTCAGAAATGATAGATGCAATATTTACCAATTGGAAATTCGCTCATATTACAAAAACGATTGTTAACTGTAATCTTTCGAAAAGTGATTTATGTGTTTAAAATTGATCAAGTTAATGAAAGTTAGCTTTAGGGGATCAAATGCAAGCGACAATTGTTTTTGGTAGCATTTTGTTATTTCAATTAAAACTAATAAATGTATAATAATAAATGTAACATTTTTTAAATAGGTAAAATACCATGCAACAGGCGCAATTCATTAAGAACTCAAACAGGATTTTTGCTCAACTCAACTCAACGAAAATGAGAAAAATATTGTAGTTAATTATATTTACAGGCTAAGTAAAAACTTAGATCACGTAAGTTGGCTTCAGTAAACTTGCTAAAATCTTTCTAATTGCTGTCATTTAACAACCAATTGCATGTTACATAATAAGAGACACAAGTTGTTGATGCAATTTACGAATTCGTAACTCTTTCTCCCTCATTACCAGTTAATAGTTGCTTAGCTGACATTTTACAGTCGTCAAAGCCGGTGAAGGTAAAATGCAGACGAAGAGCAGAGTCCGCTGCGTCTCGCCGATACTAGTCGAAGCCACATAAACTGACGCTCGTTGGTTCACTAACTGCCCGCCAGGGATAACGTTAAGTACGACGCACGCCAGCACAGCCTCGGCTGAGTGCAACATTACACGTGAGGTGCAAGGACGTGAACCGGAATCTCAAGGACTTCATTGCTAACAAGTTGCTATAGATGTGTGTTGCCGTGACCGGATCAAGCTACGCCCGCTTGTCACTGTTCGTGCAGCAAATGTAGCGAGAGCGGCTTAGTACAGTGGTTTTAAATCAGTTTACAACCCGTGGGAAGACTAATCATACGATTCGGTCCTCGCGCTAGCCCAGCACAACAACTAGCAGATAGGAAGTAGTTAAATATCTCCAGGGCGCCTATGATCTCGACCGATGACCGATTGGAGAGGTCTACTAATAAGCAATAACACACACGCTTTTAAATTGCAAACCACAAAAGCCTAGTGCCACAGCACGGGCGTACACATCTTCGTCCTTTCCTGATGGGTCAACTATCATAAAATTAATTTCATTTTCTTCATCGCTGATTGCTGAGATAAACGAAGGGAGGGCCAGTGTGGAGGGTAGATTATTAGCATGTGTTATTATAGGTCACTTTCTGGCTTATTCATCCGACACAACAGGTACTATTTTGTGTGGTTGAGCTTTGCATTCACTTAACTTTTGACCGGCGCCATTATTGTTTCGTGAGCGATCCACGTGGATGAATTGACCAGAACTGTCGTACACACGGTTTTTGCAGAAAGATTCGAACGGCTCGCTATACTGATCGAACCGCAAGTAGGAAAACACGTCATACCTATAGAAGAGGGCAGGTCAAGCTTTAAACGGCAGTGATAAATCTGTGCGACTAACATCCGGATCGTCTCACATGGCACATAGGTCATTACCATAAAAAAGATCTTTCCTTGCCACGCTTTAATCTAACACTAACAAAGTTCAACTAGTTGTACTGTAACTACTATTCTTCTCATGTGTTTTATCTCGTCTATGAGATGCGGCTTTCTAGACGGAAATGGACCATTAAACAAACATAACAGAATCAATCTGTTTGCTCACAAAAACTTCTTTGCTGGCAGGAACTCTCATTTTTAAGTGATCCATAAATCATGTGTATCGTGTGAAGAATTAAATACCTGCTAATCACCCAAACACTTAAGTGGAGTAAACAACATCTCTACTTACGTTTCCTTTTGGAGGCCAACGGAAAAGCTGGGGTAGTTGTCATTTTTGGTGATACTGCTGCTGATGTGTGGAGTGGAGTTATAATAGCTGGACGAATACGAGCGAGAGGTAACAAGCTTTACACACTAAAAATCCGCCTTGTACTTAAGCAAATGACAAGATTTTTTTCTCCCTGGTTCTCCGATCCGTTACTACTAAAACTTGTAAAAACTTTGTATCATGGTGCCGGGTTTCTGTGTTTTCAAATATATAAATAAAAACAAGAAAAGTACTATAATTCAACCGGTACGATTAACAAATGCTAAAACTACGTTTGAGTTAACTAACAGGTAAATATAGAAAAATAAACACTCCTGTCAATGCGTTTGTGTGCATCAATGCACATCTCCAAAAGCACACGAGTGTTCACAGCAGCGTTATATTTTTTGTATTACCATCTCAAATGCATATTGAAGTAGGTTTGCACACATAACAGAATACTATTCACGCTAACAAGAAGAAAACAATTAATATTAGTAAGCTACTGACAAAAGCTGACCTTCAAATATGCGAATATCATAATGCTATTTAAGTAACTCTGAAGTGAGTAGATATTTTGAATATGAATTCCATGGAACGATTGATTTAAATGTGACATAAAATAAAGCGAAAGTTAAGTAAAATTTATGAATAAAAAAAATCAATTCAATATTAAATTTTAACGTTTGACAAGGCAAACATGATATGCTGTCACATATGAAATTAAAACGGTATAAATTAACTTTTTGTTAACGCACTTCATTTTATAATACACTTCAAACACTTACCAACTACTCGATTTCGTGCAACTTTTGTACGGTGGTAATCCTTGGTGATAATATCCACTTATTGAAAACAGGATTAAAATCCACAGTCAACAGTTGTATAGCACACTGTATTATTTTTAACTTTTTTAACTGTTTTCCTAATAATTCACAACGGCAGAAACCACGAATCTTTACACGGTGTATATTAGTTCTGATTGCTTGTAACAATTCAACACTCACAATTAATAATATTGCACAATTCGGTAGCGAAGATTTGGTAGGATTTTTGCACAACTAAGCTACTCCGCCCAGAAAACTCGGCTGAATAATCTGTAATATGGGCAGCGTAAGATCTTGCACGCTGGAGAGTAAAAGTGCAAATAGGAGTAGCGCAGCGTATGTTCTGTTCTTTATATAAGCTACAGCCGTGGCACAAAGACTTCTGCGAGCAGTACAGCATCCTCTCGCTTGCAGGTTGTTACTGACGATTGCGATCTTGTATTCATTCGTGTGCGCGTTCGTTCACGAGATCGGTTCTCATGGAGCGAAGCATGGAATCGAAAGATCAGCATGATGTTGCCGGTTATGAGCGAGAGCGGGGCGAGCGATAAATGTCGTGAGTGGAAGGATCGCACCTAAGCGTTCGGTTGAATTGAAACAAATGATGTCTAAACGCGTTAAATGTTATAAAAACCAGATAATAAATGCCATATATTATCAGAACATAAATGTCTTAGAGTAAATAAAAATTGACTCAAAATCATCGGCTTTGTATGGAATATAAAATTGAACAATTTCTCCAGCATGTTCGTTTACATACTCGTGACAAATCCAGTACTCAATCAATGTTTACCTGCTATCAGAACCCGTTGGTTTAACTTATAAGATTCTGGACACTGGTGTTATTAGAAGTCTTCAGGAATGCGATCAACCCGTCGTATGAACAAGAAGTGTAAACATCCGTATACTTTGAAGCTTACTTTTCTGTCTGGGTGGGTGTTAAACGAAAAAGTATGCAATTCATCTCCATCCACAATGTCATCCATTTCATCGACATTTTGGCATTTCAAATCTACTTACGCAATATAGTTTGAGCTTCATTCTTTTCTAATCTAATATCTAATAATCTAATAAATTGATATCGCGCGAAAGCAGTCGCTTCTGTGTAAGACCCGGAAGTATAAGTACAACTAAAAATTAGACAAGAAAATAAAACCTGTTCCAGAAACTGAATGTTTATTTGGTAAACTGTGTGTGTGTGTTGTGTTCTAGACTATTTTCGAAAACAAAAATTTACAAAAATTTTATCATATGCTAATGACCACAGTTTCGACCTGACGCCTCCAATCAGGTTCAGCACAAACTTGTTCCGACCGTTTTTCGACTCTTTCTTCCAGTCTTTTCAAAAACTGTCTGTCTCCCGGATGCAGGTATCGGTCCTCATCGTCTCCGTTGTCACAAACGGTTCGAACATCAACCTGCAGTCGCAAATTCAGCTTGCCACAAAATCGCCTTTTTCCGAATTTTTCGAGAAATATGGATTTGTCGGCTGCATCGGCATCCTGGCTATCAGGCACGGTGTGGTATCAACTACCAGGACGCGTCACACAGGACGACATACAACTCATAGTCCATCGCAGCTTGTCGTACAGCGTCCGACCCCGATATTTAACGCCATGTGGCCTGCTTTGTACTCCGTTTCGGTTTATTTTGTTTTTGTTGTACGTTTTTAAATTCAATGTTGCCTTGGCACGTTGGAACTTTCCTTCTTTTGCTAGAACGCTTCTGCTATTATCTGGTCCAACTGTTGATTGACAGGACCAGGTTTTCGACCACTTTTCGGCGCATCATCGGCGCACCGATTTTCCCTAAATGCCTTAGCGAAATGTTAGGAGTCGAGCACCATTTGTGCACAATTCGTTTGCGCATTTCGTCGGAAATGCCTCGCACTTTAACAGAAACGGTTGAACAAAATAGTTTCGATGCTTTAACTAGTAGCTTTGAGTAGCAAACGAAGAATCAGCTGTTTAGCGTCATCCGTTTACTAAAAACGTAATTTAGAAATCGTGCTTATACTTTCGGGAGCACCGTTTAATATAACACATAATGGCGTTATACAAAAATATTTACAACTTAATGCTCTTCAGATACTCATTACATTATAATAAACAATAAACAATAAAAAATAAATTTAAAATGAACACATACTGACACACACACACACACACCGACATTTTTATCGCCCAAATCGATCGTGGTCTTCACTTCTCATGGTCAGGGTCCATTGATCATTAGAGAACTAAAAACGTGTTTTTCAAATTTCGGTTTTTTCAAAAAAAAATTTTCTTCTGGTGACTTTTACCCGCCTATACAAGTTTTGGACCAAAAATGGGCCAAGGGGTTGCAGCAAGAAGCAAAAATGCGTTTTCAAAAAATGTGGAGAGAGGAGCAGAAACCCCTGTAGAGTATTGGCAACGCATTAGTGTCACTAACCAGTCGACAGCTGTGTGCTGGAGCACAATCTCCGCTGGGCAACGAAGCCTATGGACAGCATATCTGCGCATATGCGCAGATTCCCAGGGTATGTGGTACGAGGAAAGGTTTAAGTGGGTAAAAACTCTAAACTACCCTGTGTGTGTGGGGAGTCTTCTTAAAGATTTTCCTTCCACGGCTAAATCTAAAAAACACACACACAAATGTACAAATGGTAACGATTGATTGCGTTCAGGCTTTTTCGTTCAATATTAGTTCCTTTCTAATCTTCCATAACCTACAAGCTGGGCGTCCTTACGATCATTAAATGTCCGGCAACCCGTCAGAGGGGTAGGAGAGAAGTGATTCCTCTATAGTCGGATGTTTGTGAAAATTAATACTCTTCTAAATTTCATAATTTCCAAATTCTTTCCAGTGGCCCAAGGAAAGAAAATCCCAAAGAAAGAAGATCAACTATTATCCTACAGTCTGTAGATGCAGCCCTACGGTAGTGGCACATGGTGGAAACTATTTCTTTTTCGTTTAATGATTCATAATGCACGTGGATAAATAATTCATCAACATTGAAGTTACCTCTTGGCTCGGACTCCGATCATCCGACCTCCATTGGCCCTGCTATCATAAGTCGCGTGTATTTGCGCGTGTACATGCCCCCTAGACCACTTGTTGCCCACAATGTAAAACGTCTAACACCGTCATCATACCATCTCACCGATCATGAACGCCAACGTTCACCCCGAACCGACGGACGCCGGTGGACGGCGCTAAAATGATTTACTGAGTGCTACCCTCGGCGCAATGTAGTTCGATGCAATCAATGAAGCCGATTGGTGCAGCACACAAGTACACACGCGCAGAGTCATGCCTGGGGGAATGGTGCGGATGGCGCGACGACCGCCAGGTAGCACTTGGCCGATAGCACACGGACACATATGCCCATTGCATAATTGCTCGTAGGTCTCCTTACTCTCAATTCACAAGCAGCTGAGACCGTGAAAATAGCGAATGAAGATCAAAGTCGTCCAGTTACCGGCCTGAACGTGGGATCAAGTTCGTCGCTTGGCGGTTGCGGTTGGGAAAGGATAGCGTCATGCTGTGGTCTGGCCATTGCGCCCTTACCGACCCTGCGCACTTGACACTGAGCAGGTCTTGACAACGACGACGGCAAACACACTGAATTCCCAGCGCCTCAGGAATGCGGATGACGACACACGGTAGAACACCTCGAGGTCCTTACGGTGATCGATTCTAATCCGTTACGCATACCATAGCTTCCGTTCCAACTCAATCGAGGACTTCTTGACGATAAAAAGCTTCATGCATATCGAATCTTAGGCCCAAATGACGCTCATAATACACAACTTTCGCCCAGCTCTCCCGGGATGTCCATTGCTGTTGGTCACTCGAAGGGTGTGCTTCCCCGAGCTTAACCTTTTCGGTCCCGTGACCCATGACAGTTTACGTCACTGACCGCTTTAACACGTCAGAAGGACAGTAAACATCGTTGGCGAGATTGACGCGCTTACCGCAAATTTATGAATGTGTAATTAAACTACTTTTCCTTTTTTTTATCACCCATCTGGTGGTTATACCTCCCGCACTCTAATTATATACGACATGAAGAGTGGTTAAGCCGTCGAGGCCACAAGGCCCAGTCAGTCAAGAGCTGAAGAACCAAAGAAGGTTTTCTCTACATTGATTGTTACTTACATTTTCCCATATAGCTATGATATAACTTATTCTTTTACATTTTAAATAAATGTTTATTACTACCGCCATCCCAATACGGTGCTATTCAATATCAGAGGTTCAAAATGTTGACAGATTCGTCAACAAATAATCGTAAGGATCGTTCGCGTGGCTAGCCACAACACAGTTTTACATAAAGCAACAGAAGTTATACATAAAGGGTCACAAACGTGGGTATCAATAATTGTCCCTTGATTGCCGGGCGCACGCGGAAGAATTGGTTGCGCCAACGTGCGGAGTCCAAGCTCCACCCAAAAGGTCAGCGATGGTGAGCAAAATTACGAAAGCAAGTACACGCAGACTCTCTATCTCTATCCACCAGCTATAGTTCTAGCTGATGCCGACAATGACACACTGCACTAGTGATGGCGTACTCGATCCAAACCCCACAATCAGCATGCGTCGAAAGTGTGGATACGCGATCGTTACGATGTTTGGTTTGATTTCACCATCTTGACCTGACCTTGGGCACCTGTGCGCTTTTGTGCGCTGTTCCGGTCGTCAGTGATCGCCGACCGCTGCAACGCGTGCTTAAAACGAGTTCTGTAATATCCGGGGTGCGTTGTAATTTCCGTGACCTAAGGAATCCCCTTTGGACTGGGCTTTTATTTCCCAGCGACAAAGGGTGGCGTTTTCCATTGCTTACAAACGCACACATGCCCCTTCCCATCTCTCAGCTTGGGTATCCTCGTAATATTCCTTTGTAAAGAAAATTCTGCGAAACTTGCGTCGCTGAGGGCAGGGGGTTTCCGATTGTTAGTCTAGCGCCACGAGGTATCTAATTAATGCCTACACACTTCATTAACTATTGCTCAAGTTTCCTACAATAATATCAACATCAACAAGCAGTAACTAAGGTGCAGTAAATGTTGTAGGTTTTTTAAAAATATGTTTTGTTTGTCGTACGGTTACGCAACATTCCACGCTGTTGATACATAAATCCAAAATTTAAAATCAATGTGAAATATATTTAGCGTCATGAATATAGCAATTAGATGCAAAAAACAAAAAAAAAAAATTAGCCAATAACAAGCACACCAGAGAACCGATTCTATATGAAATAACAGCTTTCAGAACACTCTTTATGTTTGGTATTTTCGTTTCATAGTCTTCAATTCAAATTCTCTAATCACCTAATTATGACAATTACAATTACAGAATTACCAAAAACGAGCGTTCAGAAATCATTTCCGTCTGGTGAATGATGTGTTAAAACAATATCCCGGAATAAAAAGAGAAAATAATAGGAAAATATGTTTTGTATTATTTCTGCCTAACAAACATTGACAAAAAAAAAAAGTATGCCCAGAAGAAACGCACAATGATAAAGCACAGCAACACAATTCAATGAACTTAAAAACTTTCAACTGGTCACCTTCTCTCAACCGTACTCCCAAAAAAGATGATGAAATACTTTTGGACCATATGTGATGTAAGGCTTCGGTCATAAAAAGACAAAAGACCTGTTTGACAAAGCTTTCCTCCGGACAGCGAATTAGACTCGTTAACCATGGCCTTGTCATGCGAATATAATTTCTGTGACGTTTGTAACTCGAATTTAGAGTCTTTATGAGCTGTACCAGACGTTTGAGATCATTTCGAGCATTGCTTTATGAGGTGTCTCAAAGAAACAAGCGCTTGTATAAAATTTTGTAATTGCCCTGATAATGGAGAGAAAAGAAAAACATAATCACGTAAAGATGTAACGTGTGAACAAGCAGGGTCCTAAGAGAGATGAACTCACAAGATCATTGTGTCAACCATATTGAAATGGACGTTGACAATTGGTCTGAGTTTTTATAGTGATAAAATTATGATCATAATAGCAGGTTCTACTGCTACTTTGAAACGGTCACCCTAGGAATATTCTGCGTTGCCCCTACCGACTAACGAACAGCTCAATGACAAAAAATAAAAAAACAAAAATCGGCATACAATAAACCTGAGCTAAAGCTAAGATCGATTGTCAAAAATATAATTTATATTCTAAATGAATCAATGCGATTTGTTCGGAATGAGGTCACCTTTCTTAGGACCCACTTTAATTTGGGAACGAAGTAAATATAAATGATTGAGAGAAACCCAAAAACATGTCATTAAGCATTGTTTGAACTGTTTAAAGTATAATAGTACTAAGACCCAACTGAGTTTTAACTACTAATTTTACTACATCTGAAAATGTGTATAGTAAGTCAAGTAGTTTTTAGGAATTTGTTTAGTAATTTGTTTTTGTTTGAAAACAGTTCCGAATGTTTTGCATTTTTATAAACTGCCTAACTGTAATCAGTTTAGGTACTTGATCCATACGCTTAATTTCAATGCACAGTTTACGAAACCCTCGAAACGTGTGGAAGTTTTACTGCCATAACATTGAACGGAACGGAAACGCGTCCCGATAGCAGGTGATTGCTGATTACGTAAATTTATTTACAACCTCCGTGATACGTGGGCTAAGCAAACATCCGAGAATAATATCAGTCAAATACTAACCACTTCTACGACCTACATTCCATCGCTCCTATCATGCAGACGAGTTTGAACGAATAATTGGAAACATGGTTCCGCACATTACGCTAATCGGTAGTCTGAAAGATAAGATTCAGCTCCAATCGAACACAGGACATACACAGGGAAGTTTGTTTTCCCTACCTCCTTGTTCGCCGATCAACAACATGATGCGGCACATAGGCTATTGCTCGACGAAGTTCACCTTCGTTAACCTCGGACAGCTCAATATTAGCTAGAGGAAATCATAATTGCATTCATAGCCAGCTCAGTTTACATCACATTCAATCGTAAGCAGCTATTCAAATTACGGTAAATCCGCCACAATGGAAAACATTGTTGCATTAAAAATGAATGAATGAATTTTGCATGCGTCGGAGAGTAACAAAACACCCCATCAGCTATCTTTTATTAATGAAAACGACTGTTGAAATGTTTAAAAGGTCAATTTAAAACCTCGCATACAGTGTCCATCGACGGAAATTACATTTAAGATTACTACTCCAGCTCTCGCAATGATTTGCTTTTGCCCAGAAGCAGGACCTTCAATTTGACGTCGTCCACAAGTAGCTGTATCAGACCGTTGAGATCGTTGATAACGCAGCGTTCGTCTTTTCACGAATTAATTAATTTTCCTAATCGATGCAAGTGCGCCAAGAAATCCGATAGCACGCGGTCGATCAACAAGTTGCGCTACAAATGTTGGGTGCTAGTTTGAATCCGAAAAGGAAAGGTATCTCTTTCTTTCCCATGCAGCTTGTTACTGCTACTTCCAGCAAAGGCCTCATCCTTAAGTACCATCCATCCCTTTCGTCCTCCACCGAAGGGCGTCGGTTTGGTTCGTCACAGTAAACGGAAAGGAAAAATGTATATATCAGCGCACAGAACGCTGCGCGGAGCTACGGTGTAATCGCTGAATTCATATCTGACTCACAACAACAAAAACCCGTACCAAAGCTCTGCAAAGGGCTGTTTTGCGAGAGAAAGTTCTCTCGGAAGCTTCGTCACAGGAATGGATTGAACCAAACGATGTTTTCCGTAAAAGGTTTGGTGGAGAGTGCAGTCCCGTATCTTCACAGCGAACCCATTCCTGTGACGCCTGTTCCCCTTTCCGGGTAGGATAAAATTTTGTATAAAAAGGCAAACCGTTGGCACTTCCGGCGTTAGACCGTACCAGCCGTTGGGTTATGCCATAGGTGCAACAAGTGAAAGTTTCTTCAAATTATTAAAAATTTCAAATAAAATTTTAAAATCGTGAACAGTGTAAAGTGTTGATAACTTGTAGTCGACTATAAGGTGATAATTTTGCATGTGCAGTTTGATATGTTTAAAAAGATTTTTTTAACCAAGTGTAATTTCGCACGTTTTCAGTGATACTTAGGAACGATTTTATTAATAGTAACACTAATTGTGCATTGGACGGAACAATTGAAAGTATTTCGATTCTAAGTATTTCAAAGCTTATTCGTTGAACAAAACTTAAGATACAAGAAGATTTTTATAAGCGATAAGAGATGATGTATTCAATAGAAAACATGCTTTTTCGGAAGATAGAATCTATCGCGAATCTTGATTATAATATCATCTCTAGAGAAGGGTGTCCGCATATATTTAGATATTACGCTTTACGACAACTATTTACAACCAGCTGTTCATACACAATATTCGAGTATCATCTGGTTGTTAGCACTGTGACTGATCAAATATTGATTATCATATCGAACAGGTCGACTGCACCAACAAGATAAACCATATGACAGCCAAACATTCATCCGAACTAACATTAATAAAACTTTAAGTACTTTGTGAATCACTAATGGGTAATCTTGTGTTCGCAAATGTACAAACGGTACGCATCGCTGCCATGCCCTATCACTGAACCAAACATGCTGGCGTAGATTCCTGGATACTCCCAATTTTGTATGGGAAATTATTCAAGCATGTCAGGCATGTTGTACATGCAAGAAGAGTAGTGCCAATAAACTTCACTTACGCACCAATATTTGGTACGCTCTATGTAAGAAAGGTGCTAATAACGGGTTAATTTTGAGCACAAATAAATTCCATTGGTACGTCATGGGGCCATCCCCTCAGTAAATGGAAGAAATCTACATCGTTTTCAAAACTCGTGGCTCAAAACACCAAAATGACTCACTGCAGTGGGAATTTCTATATGTTTGCTATAGAATTCATGAACAATTCGACAACGCTTCTGATTTACCTCGCCATCCAAAGATGTTGAAAAATACAGGCATCTCCGTTCGTAAGAAGATTGTTTACTGGCCACAAACCGCATCCAAGCACAGCTTCAGTCACCTACGTTGCCAATTTGCCCGGAAAGTCAAACAATTCAATTATATTCCAATCGTGTCAATTGCGATATTTTACGGAAAAATGTCAACAGATAAGTAAACTTCTTCACCGCCGTAAAGTACTGAACGTTAAAACAAAGTTATCGAAGATCGGGAGATTCATTTGTATACTGATTTTTTACCTTTTTTTTTGCACAACTGCCCAACGTCGTTGCATGATCATACCCCGGGAATGACAGATTTTCTAGGTTGATTGATCAGCAAAACTGTGAAGGACAACTTATTGTAGCGTCTACTGCAAACAACCCAGTATTTTTGGTTAATCAAAAAGTTTTAAAAGTGTTTACTCACCCACTTCCGGCGTCTAAAAGGTCTATGAAAATATGTTTTCAAGATAGGGCGAAAAGCGTGGGCAAACTCGAGCGACCTGCTGTAGCCATTTCCGTTGGCATTAATTTTTTACATTTACCAATCTACGGCATCTCCTTCCGGCACCGAAAGAGCACATGTCTACAAAAGGTTAAAATCCACAACTTCAAATCAGTGATAAGCCACGTTGTGTTGGTCAAACATAAACGCTTGCCGGGCAAAAAGACGGGTGTTCCGGGAGATTCCGGAACTACGGTCATTACTTTTCCTCGTCCCTGCTTCTGATCATAACTGGACGACTAATTTATGTCATTCATTATTCTTTCGCCAGTAGCTTTGTTCCTTCACAACGGCCAGTAATAACAATTTAACCAAACAGGAAAGTTTTTAAAAGCAATATTTGAAAGGCTCATGCTTTAGGACAATAATCAAAAAGCGCTACGTACAATAATGATCGCGAAATGCAAACTATCTATATTTCAATAGCCAAAGTTCTTGTTCTTATCGTAACGACTGTCTTCGGCCATGCCTGCCCCATGATGGAGTTTTCCAATAAATTGAGAGAGGAATGTGAATTTGTACCTTATTTGTAGTATATTGTTCTCATGTTCTTGTTCTGTGTTCTTTTCCGCTTCATCATTTCGATTGCTAGAATGGAAAATGAAAACTAAAAGGTCCAATCAATGAAAGTTACTTTCTCATTCGCTGCTGTTCACGGTCCTTTCTGCACACACACCCCACTCCACCTAATTTGTTTGAATATTTCTTTTCATTTTTCAATATCACTTCATGTCGCGGGGAAACTGCAAATCGCTTGTGGGATGCACCCACTCGAAGATACCGAAGCCTCAACGGCATTTACTAAAGACAGCACCACAAGAAAGATGGCTTCCACCACTTTTACTCAGCGTCTGATCGTGGCCCTAATGGTCTGCACCCTGATCGTCGATCTCAGCACACTGACCGCCGCCCGGCCGCAGGACAGCGATGCAGCCTCGGTAGCAGCCGCCATCCGGTACCTGCAGGAACTGGAGACTAAACATGCACAACACGCTAGACCGAGGTAAGTGCCAGGGCGCCTACCAAGGGCTACTGACTTCTTTGAAAAAGGCTTGAGAGGAATTCGACTTGGGACCCCATTACGTTGCTTAACAACCGTCACCAACGTCGTCGTCGTCGTCGTCGTCGTCAGTTGATCGTGGGGCGTTGTCTCGAACAACAACATCAGTATCGAAACCGATCGAATAAGCCTTGGTCCTGGTCAAGGCCGTTCGGCCGTAAATCAGCTCAGTATGCATTAATAACGATGACAGGTCAGAGTGTGTATGCTTCACGGGTATTCCCCACCGTTACGAAGGAAATTACATTTCCCTGCAAAGCTTCGCACACTGTACTGCCTGCGGGTCCTTCTGCCCTTCTGTGCTGGCTAGAACTCCAGCTGGGCTAGGCCGCCACAAACTTCTCGTGATTACGAAGGATGCATTCAATTGTCCAGTGAAGTTTCACTAGGGTTTTGGAATAGCAAGCAGAGGCTCTAAGAGTTGGAGGTTCGCCTACGAACTGAACGCATCGTTTTGGAATACTTGTTTTACCGGTTTTTGAAATTCTTACAATTTCGTTGAACTTTCCTCTAGGTATCGACTCCCTACCACTAGAGCTGTTCCATGGATGGTCTTTCAGTACCTACGATAAAGTGAGGAAAATAATAAATAAGTTGGTCAGTGAAATAAGAAAGGAAGGAGAGAGCACATTTTTCTCATCTACCTAAGAATCTTTGATTACTTTCCAATTTCGCCCGACCTACCTTACGCAGAAACAATCACAGGTGGTCCTGCAATGAAAAAAATATCGCAATCGTTTCCCAACCAATACCAACCTGTATGTTAGCAGGAGATGGAATTGCGTTGCTGAAGTAACCCACTAAAAGGTCATCGCCCATCGGTTATTACAACCACAGGTTTACACTACCTTCACAGCCAAGATTACGTGGACTGACCCAGTCTATCCTTAGTTGCACTACCTCTTGCAACCCATCATGCCTGCGCTGAATGTTGTGAAGATGATATGTCGATCATTGTCATGTTATTGGTACATGTGCGAGTTTAAATTCACCATTCACTCCAACACCAACGCGTCATTAATTTATAATACTCTACCAATCAACGCTCTCAGACATCGTTGTGAATCGTTTCTTTTTCCTTATCGCCGGGACCGTATCAATTCGAAGCCTTAAGGCCTTTCATGATACTAAACGGTGTCCCAGAAAGTATAAGCACGATTTCAAAATTAGGTAAAAAAGAAAACCTGTTCCAGAAACTGAATTTTTGTTTCATAAATTGTGTTTGGGTTCTGTTCTGGACTATTTGCGAAAAACAAAAATTTTAAAAATTTAATCGTATGCTAATGACCGCACTTTTGATCTGTCGCCTCCGATATGGCTCAGCACAGACTTGTCATGAACGGTTTTCGACACTTTTGAACGGTTTTACAGTTTTTTTTTAAAACTGTCGATGTTTTTCGAAGCTTTAAAATGTTTTCTCAAGTGTGCCTTCGTTAGCGCCCAAAATATCTCAATTGGTCTGGTCTTGGTCGACTCTTCGTCGAACTGATGCATGAGGGTTGACCACACAGCAGCTTGTCGTACAGCTTCCGGGCCCGATGTTTAATGCATGCAGCCTAATTTGCACTCCGTTTCGATTTCTTTTGGATTTTGTACGATTTTAAATTCAATCTTGCCTTGGACGTTACTTTTTGACGTACCCATTTGTTGAGCCACATCGCGAATGGAACTTTCCTATTTTTGCTTGAATGCTTTTGCTCTTTCCCGGTTCAACTGTTGGTCGATGGGACCAGGTTTTTGACCACTTTTCGGCGTATCCTCGAAGCTGGACTCCTCCCGAAACTTTTGGATGGCGGTTCGTACGGCTCTGATACTCACACCTACCGATTTCGCCAATTTCCTTAGCGAAATGTAAGGAGTCGAACACCATTTGTGCAGAACGCTTTTGCGCTTTTTGACGGAAATGCCTCGCATTTTAACAGAAACGGTTGAAAAAATAGTTTCGATGCACTATCTAGTAGGTTTGAATGTAAACAATCAAACACCCGAAGAATCAACTGTTTGGCGTCATCCGTTTTCCAGAAACATAATTTAGAAATCGTGCTTATACTTTCTGGGACACCCTTTAAGCAATGTTTGATTTGGAACTAGATTAAAATAGTTTAATATATTTATAGCACTGTTTCCTATCTTAACACGATCTCAACCGAATATAATCGTCCTCTACATCACAGTATTCTACAAAACATTCGAAGAAATAGTTCCTTGTACTAGATCTGAATGCTGCCGAAAAAATAATTAGGCTTAGGGGTTCCCTTTTATCTGAATAACCTTGAAGAATAACACAGTTTGGCCGGCAGGCGGACCAACGGAGAATAAGATGATAATACTACACAACACACACTTCATCCTTTTCAAGGAGTTCTTTGTAAATAAGCAATGTTCAGTTTGTAACAAGTAAACACCAAAATCTGTTTTTCAATTCTACTATTTAGAAGAATTGTGCTTTTTTGTAGCAATTGTTAACATTTTCAATTATTACTCGATGTTGAATTCCTTTTACTGAAATTATTTTATATTTTTCATTGAGTGTTTTAAACAAAGGATTACGCATTCAATAAACGATGGATCAATAGTGCAATTTTGCCTCCGATAGGATTGCAGCTAACCATCGTATCCAGGTTTTAAATAAATAACTTTTTTATTGCTCTGAAGAAAGTTTCGTAGCTTGTGTGAGTTATGCAATAATGACATTTTTTACCAAACAGGATGGAGTTCTATCAAGTGATTTTCAAGCACGTCAGTGGAAAAGGCATTCCAAACAGAAAAATGCTAAAAAACACGTTTTCCGCTCGCATGTGGAGGAACTGTAGGATGTGCTGCCGTCAATGTTATTTGATACCGGCGTAAACCGCCACAAGAACAAAAGGAGAGTCAACTGTACAAAACGGAGAAAAATCCCGAGACAGTAAAAAAAAGACAAACAAATCCAAAACAATTTTACCCGTTCTTTTGTTTGATCTATTTGTCGTGTGTTTGAAAGTACCCAGCACTCACGCTAGTTGAGGAAATCATGGCGTCATCCAAAATGACATCGAAACGAATATTTCGCTGTATTAGGCTAATGCCGTCGTGATATGATACCTATCACTTAAATTTCAATTCCACTGGGTGCTGGCGATGGAATGAATTCAATCGATTTACGAATTGCGGAATACGGATAAAACATAAGATGTTTCTAGCATATTAAAGGAGTTACCTCAAACCGACTTTGTCAAAGGCAATAAGCAAAGTTCAAGCCACCTGAGAGATAAAAGAAAAGCCACTGAGGAAGTGATCGTGGTAAACTGGTCACCTGCAGCTTCTTTACCAGTTTGGGTAACGAGAGGAGATGAGAAGAGAATGGAAAAGTCTACACAATCTTGCAAAAATACTTCTAACAGCATTACTCCTTCCTTCGAAGAACAAAGACCATAGCAACAGACCAGAGTAGGAGACATATAAACATTACAAACTAATTAATGACTGATAGTTGTCATGCGAAAACACATTGAGTATTTGAACATGTTACTGACTGATAACTAATGATATACATTTGGTCAACAATTACATTAGAAATCGGGTTTACTAAATTTTATTTTAAGCCATTAGACAATTTCTTTTCTATTAGACCTTTTCTTATCCATACTGAGTATGTTAAATCGATAAATGATGGCAGTAAATCCAGCATTTCACTAATATTTATTTCATTCGGCTCCAATATTAGTCGATACAGAACAAATTATGTGTTCTAAATCTTACCACCATTTTTCTTCCTACTCCAAAGTAAAATGCAGTGGAATAGTTTAATTTCACACGCCCTTCTGACATCGCAAACAGCCATCATTTTCTTTAAAAATAAACTTACATGGAAACATTATTACGGCTACTGAAACCGACTGAGTTTCGAGTTTCAGATGCTTCAGCATGTTTCTTTTATTACAAATTCTTTTCACGGTTAAAGGTTTTCAGCTAGAAGAATAGAGTTTACAACCATGCTTATGTCGGATCATTTTGGATCGAAATTGGTGTTCAAATATCGCTTCTACATTCATCTAAACCAGTGGCGGGTTTAACTGTGCGCGGACTGAGCGACCGCAGGAGGCTCCGAGCTTTTTTTCCAAATTCACTCCAACACCAACGCGTCATGACATCGAAACGATGGATAAGAAAAGGTCCAAATTTTCTACAGTATTCATAAATCTTTTTTAATGATCGACAGTTAATAGATTGGAACGGGGTCAGTCTTATAATAGTGGATAACTTACTGTTAATAATATAACATAAAAATCAATTATAAAAACCATAACGAACTAATGAAAGGAAAGTCCAGTATATAATCAGAGTCGAAGAGTAACAAAAGAAAAATGTTTTATAGTCAGTTATTTGATAAGTCAGCTGCTGGCGTTAGGAACGAAAAGTGTTTCTATAACCTTCTAAAACGAGTTACTTGTTTAAACGAATGCTAAACAATGGGGAAAGTATTTTGTATTTTGAGACAAAATTAATATAACCAAACTTTGAGGAATTCGCCAGAAAACTTATTAATTGAAAGATAAAAGTAATAGCTAACGTTGATTTTGTTGAAAAGTATGTAAACAAGATGAAAATTTATTTCTTAACGACGTTTCGTTACGTTAATTTCGAAACATTCAGGAAAACGTTTTCTTCTTCATCGAAATTAGTGGTCTGAATACTGCGAAACACTGTTGTGATCCAACAAAACATAAATAAAAAGAAAGCCGTTTATGAGCAGGTGTTACAGGAAGATGTATGTATGTTTCCAGAGTAAATCTAAGCTTATGTTTTGAAAGGAATAACTAAACTAGTTTTAAAATATTCTTTATTGTTTTATTTTGAAAGTATATGGAATCTTTGCGAATATTAATCATCAAAAGAATGTTGCTGTACTTCTGAACACAGACAACAAAAGATAGAAAATTCTCTTACTGATGTCAAACAATCAATTAACGGTAGAGTGGCGATACTTATTTAGTTTGGAGCCGGTTTGAACCAAAATGTCTTACTCAGCGGTCGGATCCAAATATTCGGTTTCTTACGATAATACTAAATATTGAAACGAGCGTCGACAATCGGCAAAAGTTTGTTTTTATTTATAAAAGAAATTTGATACCATCCAACATGTGCGAATAGTTTTTGTTACTGTTTTCATTAGCTATAATGACCCGGAAAAGCTAAGACGAATGATCATCACATTGTATTTTGTTCGTTCATATACTTTTGAGAGGGAAATGAATACGAATAATATGTTTTGTGGTAGCTTGTGGAGAATAGACTAGAATGTTCGAATCGATTTTCCTTTGTAATTTTTCGATAGCATAAGCTGGATAAGAAATCAACAGATGCAAACAAAACTGTATTATTGGATTGGATCAAGATTTAAACTATGGTTTATTAGAGAGTATCCGCTAACTGGGTAAAAAGAGAGTAAGAATAGCGCAGATAATAGATCCACTGGCAAAGAACAGAAACGTGAAAGTGCAGTTTTGCTCCATAATAAGTCCTACAAGATTACTCCCAAAGACACTTCCTAACCGTCCCATCATGAGACTGAGGCACACGGCCATCGCACGTACGTTTGTGGGAAAGATTGAAACGGTTGTTCCGTTGAGAACAGAGATCGATGTTCCGGCGAACACAAGGAAGGCGCAGAATAGCGCCACCATCGCAACCGGATTGTCCACGAATTGAAGGGCGATTCCGGAAAACCCAGATAAGAACAGGTTGGACGCTACCAAACACTTACGCCCCACTTTGCGCATCAGAACCGACATTGCAAGGTACAATGCCGTGTATAGTCCGCCGAGTGTGATGGCGTAGATGAAGACCTGTTCGTTGACATTATCATTGCATGTGGCGGCGACAGTTATGCGTTCATCTTCCAAGAACGCAGCTGCATCACTCATTAATGATGCATCTAAGGCTTCGCAGACGGTCACATCAGTTGCATTGGAAGTGGTCAGTCGGTTGATAATGTCCGGGAACCACAGTCCCATACCAGCGGACCTGTATGAAATGAGATGAAATCATCCGGTAAAGAACACAATATCATGTATCTCTCATTCACACTTACACCACAAACAGCCCAAACTGCACAGCGCAACAGATGATAAAATTTCCTAAGTTAGGTCGTTTAAATAGAGGTACTGTTTGATTCCAAACACTACTCGCTATATGATAGAATCCCCCGGAGCTACTCGAGGGGACGCTACGATCCTTCTGCCCCGGTTCAGGTGTGATATATTTGACAGGAAAGTCGTTCGCTGTGGTGTTGGGGTGGTTTTCCAGATACAGCCGCACCAGAATGGCGAACGCTTCGGACTCTCGACCTCGGGATAGATAGAACTTCGGGCTTTCCGGGAGTGCCATCAACCAAAAGGCGCCGATTAGCGTCGGTAATGTGTAGACGAAAAAAAGAAAACGCCAAGGCCTAAGCATCAGGTCAGTGAAGGGAAGTGCCAGCGACCATTCGAAGGAAAGCAAGTACCACCCAGTCGCTGAACCAGAGCAAACGCGTCAGGAAAGAAAAATATAGTACATGAACCGGGTTCAAAATGTCAACGAACCAACAGCACCACCATTATTTCGAATTAAAATGGAAACGTAAACTTAAAAGCTCCTGTTTCAGATACTTACTTGCTGTAAAAACAGCTGATAATCCCACAGCCACGCTGGCGTACGTTATCACCATCGTGCGGTTCACGGTCTTAAAAAATTCTCCCAGGTACGCAAAGACTGTAGCTGAAGGTGCAGAAATGCTATAAGAACAGATGAAAAATCGCAAAAATTCCTGTTAATAATGACAAGTCACAACCACGGGGGTGGGTCGCACTCTACTTACAACACTCCGACTAGGAAACGCGTTACGGCCATCATGGTGAAGTTTATCGATAAACCTGACACCAGCGCACATAGGGCGGTCAGAAGCAACGACACAATGAGTGTACTCCGGCGACCTTTTGTATCCGCCATATAGCCCCAGAAGTGTGACGAAACGATGATTCCTGGAATGGATATTCACAAAAATGGGTAATGAAAAGAAAACTTCCACGTGTACCATCCATCGTCCGATACTCTGTGCTCGATTTTCAAATCCACCTTCTGACTTCTATATTAAGTCACTGCCCTAATTAATGAGCCGTGAAATGAGTTCCTTCTGACCGTACTTCTTGCTGCGACTACAAACACGATGAGCAAAGAAAGATTCCTTTTACACTGATAACTTATCCCGCAGTGTTCATGATAAATTATCTATACTTATATTATATCATGAATAAACTGATGGAGACGTTTCATTTTTTTGTTCTTGACAAAACTACGAAATTTTCCTACGCAACACAATTTTACGATTCTGTTTACGGACCTGTAGTCGGAAAAATAAAACGGCAAATTAATCCTGCTTATCAAACTAGATAAAAATAAGTCTTTTGAGATAAAAATAGACTGCAACGCACGATCAGCAACTGCACAAGTTCAATCTTGTATATTCTAGAGTTCACTTAGTAACACTTCTGCAGATTTTATTACAACGGTCGTAACTCATCACGACTCTTTTATCTTCATCTGAACCTACTCGGTAGTTTGGGTAAACAACGCTATAAATTGATGTCGCGTGGCTCACAAAATAATCCGTGACGACAACAATCATCTCTGAAGGTTTGTTGTTATCAAATAAACAGTCATAAGCAGTGCTCGCCAATTCCACGTCAGCAAAGCTGTATCCAAATCATGGAGTTTGCTTCACATGGAAAGTGCTTAGAAAACATTGTGTGAATTTATAGGATACATGTCACTCTTTCTACAATTAGATTTTCTCTACACAATTTTTTTCCAAATTTATCATAACCGATTCATAAAACCGTTTAAATGTTTAAACAATATACAGAGAGATATTTATGTATTCTTATTTCATTCATTATTTCAACCTTATGTACTCATTTTACCTGCAAAGCTCACTCCGGTCAAAATGCCTTTGTCGGTTGATGATAGACTTAAGTCACACTGTGATGCAGGAATAATTATAGAAATACCCATGGTTTCGTTCAGAACTGCCATCATAACCATAGAGGAAGCTATAAATATGTGCAGTGTGGTCCTTCCAAAACCTGTTTAGCCGGAATCAACTTAATTAAAGCTGGTGATTTAACCCATGATCGATCAAACATTACCAACAATATCCAGCACTTCATCAAAACTATAACTCTTGGATTCGAGATCTATGGGCAGGCCGTTGGTCAGTGTTTTACTGCCTTCTACAGTGAAAACCGGAGTTCGATTCACTTCGGAACGCATGTTATCAAACTTTTTCGTAGTAAACTGTCTGCTAGCTACATTGGAGAAAACCAAAATGCCCTGAATTGCAAAGCACTAAACAAAGCAGTTTTATTCAACAACACACGGTATCACTGTAAGGCTACTGCCGCATTAAAGTCTACGGCACGTACTGAGATTTAAATTCTCTGCCACAGTGGCTTAAATTACTTTCTTTGCTCGCAAACAGCCAAGAGATTTGTACATTGCTTGTTGCTGTTTGCTTTGATAAGAGATCCACCGGTACAAAATTGTTGAAAGTACGTTGGTTAGAACAATTATAATCAGTACGATTAAGGCTCCTGTCAAAAGAAACCCAGTTTTTCAAGCTTCCCGTTCCTTTCATTACGATTAATAAAACATATTTTGAAATTAAAGTATAGCCATTAAGGCATAGCCCAAGCAGAGCATATGCTATGAACAATGTATGCCAAGCTTCTATTATTGAAAAATTATTGTTTGTTTCATTTATATTATCTAAAATCACAGCTCGATATTATATCAAAATTATCTTCATAAAGCATCCCTCTTTGAAAGAAAATCTTCGTCACGATAAAATGTTTCGTTCATCCCTCTTTTATCCGACTCTAGATCATTTATTTCAGTTAATGGAATTTATTTGCACAGCGGCGAAATGTTTAGAACCACTCGGAAATTTGAGTTACTACATAATTCAAATTGTTCATGTGACGCATAGTCACATGTTTGTGAAAAGAGCATGTTCGTACACGTTCAATAGTAAATAATCCACTCGGAAGTGTGATAGTCACCCCTAGGTTACAAGGTACGGATGTAGATAAATCACTCATGTGAGGAAGGATTAAAACGGTGAATATGGTGCCTACATATAGTTTTCTAATCATTGTTTTCCACAAATAGTAGTGTTTTATAGTAGAGGTAAATGATATACGTGGGAAGTGTGAACTATTAGTAATGTTAGGTCCATTGTCCATATAAAACAGACAAGTTCTCAACATTAAATCTAGGCACAAAAGAAAATACTTGGTTGGTTGAACATAAAAATATTATGTTGTTTTAAGTGCAAGAAGTACGATTATATTAGTTTTAAAGGTTTCCTAGATTTAGTACAAACCACTCGGTTTCCAGGAATATTTGTTTAAACTTTCGATTTTAAGTTCAACATTTGTTCTCTTCCCAAAATTTTATCTTCTATTTTATATTTTAGTTTTTATTTGTATGTACACTAAAAACTCGACGAATACTTAACTGTCGCCTCTGAAACTTTAAACCCATCAAATTTAAGCACCGAGAATGTTGTTGAATATTTGTTTGATTCCTGTTTTTTAACAAAATCATCTAAATTTTACATTTGAAACTATGTTTTACAAACATAAACAAAACAAGCATGTACGATCGCTACACATCTTGGCAAACAAACAGCACATCATAAAATGCACAAAATCTTTATTTATGTAGCACAAACCAATAATAATACGTTTTACGTTTTACGTGAAACAATAATAATTAGTAGCAATTTCGGGATTATCATTAATACAACCACAAATTTGGACTCATACACGGTACTAATAAAAAGAACCGAAAAGAACCTGAATACGAAAATGTGTGCACCGCTGACCACTACTGTATCCTAATGACACAGCCATATGTTCAGATGTATCCATTCATGTTGTACAGCAGGGTTTATAAGGCACGGAGGGAAACGATGAATTTTCAATTGTTTTAAGTATACATTAATTGTAACTGTTACATTAGACTTCACAAAACAACTAAATATCATAAAATAGAAAGTTTTGTCCAGACATGAATTTGAACCGATGCTTCCTGGAAGTGTTTCAAATAAGGTTTTGAGGAAGGGGTCAAAGCATAACTTTTTAACAAGTGTAAAACCATAACTCTCAAGTGAAGAGTAAAAAATAACTCTTTTCTGGCCCTCTTCTTAGCCGATCATCACCGGGGCGTCAAACTCCCAGCTCCTGGGTCATTACATAAATGTTAAATTTACTATAAGCGACTACTTTTGATAGGCATAGTCGAATGCTTTTTATTGCCATTTTAATACGAATTTTGTAATGCATCGAGTGTTATAGAAGATAAACTTTCTTTTTAAAACATAGTTTTACTGCACCTACTTTCTTTACTACAGATTTGCTTGAACTAGCTCTTAGGAGCTAGGGTGAGTAATTATGGGTATACACTTTTCCTTTTATAGTCCAGCCATCTTGCTGGTCTCTTTTTTCTATCTCATCTATCTGTGTGTGTCTCTGTGTTTTCTTGTAGGTTGGTACGAAGTGAACTTCCCCCCAATATAAACGGTATTCATTCGGGACTTGACAAAATTATTGGATATTTCATCCTAGAAGCTATCGACAGAGCACACTCGACTGACGCTAGACCCAGGTGAGCCGCTATCACCGAATCCGTACCGCAAATCCTTCTCAATCGATCCCCTCTTCCCTTATCCGTTGTGTGATCTCACAAAATCCTATGCATTTCCATGCGGCCAGTTAGAAAAAGAGGACGACAACTGACGACTAAGGACGTATTATGTCTTACCAAGCATGCAATATAACCCCTGGTGTATCGTTTATACGCGCAATTTGAATGGTTACCTTTGATCATGTTTCCTTTTCATGCATTATCTTTTGCAGATTTGGAAAACGTGGTGGCTTCCTGAATCCAGCAGTGTTTGGCCAAGACGAACAAGAGGTAATACCGGAAATCGCTGACACATCGTCACGCTAATCTATCGTTGGTGTGATGTTATCTGTTTGAATAAAAACAGCGGAACTTTTACAGGCTGATTGGCAGGATTCAACATTTTCGAGATGAACAACTTCCATCTAATGTCTAAATGATGTCTAAAGATCGGCTCTACCCGGCCAAATATATCGTAACACAACCATCCAGCCCTCAACAGTCCCATCGCAGCTTACGATCGCTATGAACACCTTTTTATTTAGCACTACCGATAGTTGCTCGAAGTCTATGAGACATTCGATCATATTTTACACGCTACAAACAACATCTGCACCTACATTATCGTACTCCTTGGATATCCATAACACGCCATTCCTAGCCTTTTGATCTTCCCTTATTGACACCCATCAAAATGGTGTATGAACCTTCGCCTATCATAATTGTAAAGATTATTCCACTAGAGTATTGAAAGCACTCTTCAATTCTCCACGAACTTAAAATATTGGACTTGAAGATCAGAGCAATGTGGGTAAAAGCGAAATAAAATATACCAAAACAAAATGATAAAATACACATTTTCATCGGTGCAGTTATTTACATGTACATTCTAAAATATGCGTTTGTGTACCAATGTAAAAATCATGCAACGGATATTTACTGTTTGACTTTACGTTCAGGCAGAAGACAGAAAACAAAATAAATCCTTCATGCTTAGTATGAATGTTCAACCCAGCACCACTGTGTACTAATTATTCTAATTAATTGCGTTGTCAAGCGAAAAAAGTTTTCCAGTAACATATGCAGCGTATTAATGAAGTGTAATCAAAACCTTAAAAAAAATTAAACTTCATACGCCGTATTTTTTTAAATTGATACTTGAGAAATATTATTTGAATTTGGAAATCTATTGAAATACTATGTTTTCCTATTTGTTTAAGGCTCAACCAAAGATTGATAAATATGGAACTTCTACTCACAAAACGTGACTTGGTCCTCCGAAATAATCTCTGTTGTAAACAATCAATCGTAAATTTTTTGCTAATATTTCTCTCTTTCCATTGAAACTAAAACACATGTTTGTTTCGTAAACAAGTGTATTCCATTCATATTATTCTATCAAAGTGGATAACTCAAATTTACACCGATCAGGAGGGTCTAACACCTGGTGGCGTAGGTTTGAATCTCAAACGAATGCCATGATAGAGAGAATTGTTTATCCACGGATGATGTGTAGAATATACGTAGGTTGCCTTCTAAGTTTCGGGATTTGAAAAAACTGGTGATGCAATCTACCAACTAACAATTTTATCGTAAAGTTTGACGTTTACAGAACGTTTTGACATACGTACACAGAACGTTTTGACATACGAGTGCTATTTGTGTTGTTAAAAAAAAGTTTAAAGTTTCAATGTCCGCCAAATTGTGGAATTGGGTCGTGGACATTTTCGTGCGATTATTTGTTGCAACTTTCGACGTGAATTGACACAGCAGTAGTGCATGAATGAACTTAATTCAACTGTTGGTGATGAAGCTTCATCAATGATCAGTATTTATCGATGATTTGGAGAATTACCCAACCAGCAAGAACCGTTTCGATCGCGAACCGGTCACGCATCCACCATGGATCAGAGAGTGACGCATACACCAATCGAATTTGCCGTCGCACTCGCACCGCCGGCGTTCAAAATTTCCGGTTGGAAAAGATGTAACCGATTCGATTTTGTACCGAGCGCTCGTTAAAAATTGCATACCTGCAGGGACTCTGCCTGGAAATCGTATGGGAAACGGTATCACCGATTCGAATTGTATATGAAAGCGAAGAATGGAGAACGTAAAATGTATGTATGTTCGGTGTGTTCGCGCATCTGCCGTACGTTTTTTTCATACATTTGTTTTGTTTATGTTCCGTTTTATCATTCTATGCAACGAGCAGTCGGAAAGAAATCTACACGCAGTTTTATAAATGCATGATATAAATTCCAAAATATCTCTTTTGGGGTTTATCGTAGCTAAACACAATCTGAAGACATAATGTTAACCTGAAAAGGATCTTTTCTACTCAGGTCATAACTCCTAAATCGCTTTACAACTGATGGAGTTTTGAACGATCAAAGATTAATGATTTTGAATGCCATTCAACATTGCCATATGTTTCCTACCAAACAACAACTGGTAGAAAGATGTCTTCTTGGACAAAGATGGTACCTGCGTGCAGATACCATGCGTTTGACACGTTGTTTGAAAAAATCGGTCACAGTTCAACATCAATGAAAATAACAAGCGCAAACGCCGTGGTGTAAAACATACGCATTTGTAACAAGAGCAAAGTTCAACAAATACACAATCGAGTCATTTATAATATTTATAAGTTAGCAAGAAAGTAATGTTGATGAATTTAAAATTCCGACGACCGCGTTGAATTTTTAATCCAACCACGCACTTTCTCGTGTTCAATCAGCAAACAAACAAATCACAACTTTTCCATTTTCGAACGAAACAGAAGAGTTAGGCAAGGCAAAAACCGACATGGAGAAAGCGCGAGAACTTATTTTGCCGTTTTGTGCGTGCCCTTTGCATCACCATTACCCGGGACAAAACGGGGTTTCTCAGCTCCTATAAATATGCAACGCGGTGTAATTGGTATCTCGGATCGAATGAATTCAGCCGTTTTTACTGGACGACCGTACCGAGAACCGTACAGAAAACCGGCTTCCATTTTGTATGGAGAAAAGATCATTTTGTGTTACCAGGGCGTTGTCAATCTCTCAAAAAAAAACTCGTGTCGATTGGTCGGAAGAAATGCTCGAAAAATACGATTGCGGTGCTTCAAAAACTCGTCGTTAATATCGTGACAGGTGAGGAGTCGTGGATTTACGCGAATGAGCCAGAAACTAAAGTGGGTAAAAGAGTAAATGAGGCCCCGGCCGCCATGTTTTCGATCGTGGCTACACCTCTTGTGGACGTTTAAACTGAATGTATGCAATTGGTGATACATTAATTCGTTAAATTCAACTTAAGAGTATTTGAACCGTAGTGTGTACCGTTAATTTCGGCTACGCAATCAACCTAGTGGTGCGGTATGAGGGGGGCCCACGGGCCCCCCTTATTTCTCAAAACTATAACAAACTCTCTTTTTCGGTAGACCTAGCGCAGTCCGCTCGCTTCGCTCGCTGCGGGCGCGCCGCCGTTTCCAAATCATTTCTTCGGCTAAACTCATTGTTTCATGCTGTCCATCATGTGTGGTATAGTTTAGTTACTAGTAACTTACAGTAACTTAACATGTAAAAGTGTATTGACCCGCATTCACCCTCCACTGCGTGATTAGTTTAAACCGTTATGTTCTTTTAAGCGAACCGTTAGCGATCAAATATTTGAAAAGTATGCATGCGTCGCGCTTTGCATAGCTTCAGGCGCTTAATGTGAACCAGTAGGAAGAGGAGAATCTAGCCCGGGGCCTCATTTACTCTTTTACCCTAAAGTGCAATCGACTGTATGGATGATGATGATTTAATAATTTATAGAGGTTTTGAGCCGGGAGGCTTCTTTCACCTCTTTCGACTGTATGGGTGTTTCATTCGGCTCATAATCCAACCAAAGTTGTTCACGCACGAAGTACTTCAAAGCAAATGGTCGCATGTTGTTCAAAGCATGGTCGCAACAGTCTATTCTGAGTGGTACACAACAATTAAGTGTTTACAACAAATTAGTTTGACAGTTGTTTTCCAAGAAATCAGGAAATTCAACCGCCGTCGACGGATCACCCGTCACCACGACAATGCGAGCTCTCACAGATCGGCTCAAATAACTGCATTTTTGAGTACTTAAAGCATCGATTAGATAAGTCATCCACCATATAGTCCTGGATCTAGCACCAAATGACTTCTTTTAATTCCCGTACGTAAAAAATAAACTAAGAGGTTGTAACGTCCGGATCGAGTGCCAGCCGTCACGTATTGTAAGAACCTTGTGAATCTATACAAACCTTGTTAAAATCGCGTATCCGGTCAACTGACATGTGTCAGTTGACCGCATGTTCACCAATTGACACTGTAATAAAGCTCTCTTCATCATTGACCGCCGACGAGGTCGGACGTGCCCTAGTTGTTCGTTTTAACTGTTGGCTTTGCCGTTGTGATGTGCTTATAATCTCCATACGTGGAGCCTTATTACTTTCTTTACTTATAATCTCCGTACGTGGAGCCTTATTGCTTAATCGTGCTTAATCTCCCCGTGTGGAGCCTTACTTATTGTGCTTAACCTCCGTACGTGGAGTCTTTTATTGATTTGCCTTTTCTTTATCTCCGTACGTGGAGCCTTTATTTGATTTATATTTCTCATCTCCGTGCGTGGAGCCTTAATTATTACATCTCTACCGTTAATGGCCGTTAGCCTTCCGGCCATTAAAGCTCAGAAGTGGGATACCCATCCAAGTGTTTTTGGACATACATCAACCCGTTAGTGCGCGTGTGTGTATGTGCTGAGGCTGCCCTGCTGCCACGATGCTGGGCAAGGAGGATCTTCTACGCGCCCTCGAAGAGGCCGGCATCGACGTTTCCGATACTGCAACGATTTCGCAGATCCGACAAATATATTCCTCTTTGGTGCCTGCCGGCCCTGCCTCCGAGTCACCGCTGGAAATCATCGCCGCGGAGCCCGACGATGACGCCAACCCTAACCTCACCATCGACACGAGGTCGCAGCAAAATGGCGATGACGCCATCTTATTACGTGACGTGAACGCATGTGTTCCCCTTACTTCATTGGAAGGCGATGCTGGTGCCAGCCTAATTATTGAACCTGACGCTACCAGCCGCCCTGTTGAGGACCATTATAAAGATGTACCGCCCTCCGGCAGCCCCGCTGTTCCGCGATCGGTCGTCGACGCTGTTCCTGATCGTCCTCCTTCCGTTCGCCTCCCCGGCCCCTCTGATATGGACGCCCGCATTGACGCGTTACGCCAGCAGCTTCAATGTGCGGAACTTCAACAAAAAATCCTTCAATTGGGGACGACATCTACACTTTCCTCCTCTGTAAAGGACTTCACTTCGCTCATCGAACCTTTGGACGCTGACCAGAACCGCGATGTTAAAAACTGGTTCCACGACCTGGAGTATCTCTTCTTGCTGCATCACATCCGTGACCGAGACAGGTTTCTTCTAACCCTCCGGCTCCTTACAGGCACCGCTGCCTCTGTTGCTAAGTCGTTCCGGTTCACCAATTATCCTGAGTTGAAGGATGCCTTGATTAATCATCTTCACATGGCCCCAACCCCAGAGACCGTGTACCGCCAGTTACGTGAACGTCGGCTTCAGCCTCAGGAGTCTGCCATGCATTACCTGATGGATATGCAACGCATCGCCCGCCAGGCTGCCGTTTCGGAACCCGAACTCATCTCCATTGTCATCGACGGTTTGGGAAACCCATCCCTCACTGCCGGGTTGCGCTATCTGGTCCACACTATGGCTGACCTGCGCGAGAAGCTGAAGTGCTTCGAGGCCAGCCGCCTCTTCCGGGCTGTCAAGCCCCCCTCTGCCGAGGTCCGAGCCTCCTCATCACGACTTCAGGAAACACCTCGCACCTCTTCGGAGTCCGTACGCTGCGTCAACTGTTCGCGCTTTGGACATCAGCAGAGCGAGTGCAAGGAGCCGAAACGCCCACCCGGAGGATGCTTCCACTGCTTCAAAGTGGGCCACCACTACCGTAATTGCCCTGAGCGTCTTACTCATGCTGTTCATCCGGTTGACCCCCAACCGCTTACCAACTCTGCTGATCGATGCGAGGATCTCGATGTAAATCAGGAGGTGAGTCTGGCTATTCTATACCCTTCTTCCGAACGTACCCGTTTTACTTCCGTCCGATCACTGTTAGATACAGGCAGCCCTGTAAGTTTCATTAGCGATGCCATTATACCAGCCGAGCTGTTAGGAACACCTTCCGTCTCAACTTACAGCACTGTGGTAAAAGGACCACTTTACTCGCGAGGCACCGTTAAGTGTGCGATTAAGTTTAGGAGCCATTCCGTTACTCACCACTTCATCGCACTCTCTAACCTTTCATGTCCGCTTATTATTGGTCGGGATTTATTAAACTCACTTAGTCTTTCATTGGTGTACTCACCACCCTTACTTTCTTGCACTCCTGGGCAACCCTTGTTGCAACAAAAAGAATTAAAAGTTAGCCCGGTTCCGCCCCCTTCGGAAAAACTAGAAGATGCTCTCAGGAGCCTTTGCGCGTTGGAAACTGTGATGGATGGTGACAACGAACTTGATATAGGGGAAACCCTTTCCCCGGAACAATCCTCCAAGGTGAATTCTATTATAAAACACTCTTATCTTGAACATACTAGTGATGTAATACCACTCAAACCCTCTATGAAGGTCGGCCTCACTCATGATACTCCGATTGTTGAAAAGCTATTGGACGAAAAAGTTATTCGACCCAGCAACTCTCCCTACGCTTCCGCACTCGTTAGAAAGAAGAGGGGCGAAGTCCCCGACGAGTTGACTGAGTATCTAAGTGAGAGGGTTGACCCCATAGCTAGGGATTTCGAGGCCATGCGGGCCAGAGCGTTAGAAAACATAGAGGACTCCCAATTGCGTAACGAAGAATACTTCCATAGGAAACACAAGTCACCATGTAGCTATGAAGAAGGTGACCTTGTCGCCGTCCGTTATGTTGATACTACCGATAGCGGTAATAAGAAGCTTCAACCTAAGTACAGGGGACCCTATGTGGTCCATAAAATCTTGCCTCATGATCGGTACGTGATACGGGACGTGGAAGGGTGCCAGCTCACCCAGCTACCCTACGACGGGGTATTAGAAGTTAATAAGCTAAGGCCCTGGGCTAGCTAAATTGAGGGCAATTTATGATCAGGATAGCCGAGCTGTAACGTCCGGATCGAGTGCCGGCCGTCACGTATTGTAAGAACCTTGTGAATCTATACAAACCTTGTTAAAATCGCGTATCCGGTCAACTGACATGTGTCAGTTGACCGCATGTTCACCAATTGACACTGTAATAAAGCTCTCTTCATCATTGACCGCCGACGAGGTCGGACGTGCCCTAGTTGTTCGTTTTAACTGTTGGCTTTGCCGTTGTGATGTGCTTATAATCTCCATACGTGGAGCCTTATTACTTTCTTTACTTATAATCTCCGTACGTGGAGCCTTATTGCTTAATCGTGCTTAATCTCCCCGTGTGGAGCCTTACTTATTGTGCTTAACCTCCGTACGTGGAGTCTTTTATTGATTTGCCTTTTCTTTATCTCCGTACGTGGAGCCTTTATTTGATTTATATTTCTCATCTCCGTGCGTGGAGCCTTAATTATTACATCTCTACCGTTAATGGCCGTTAGCCTTCCGGCCATTAAAAGGTCAACGTTTTTCAACACCTGAAGAAGCGAAGATCTCTCAAAAAAGACTCGTGTCGATGGAAACATTAAACATTTTTTAACAACACAAATAGCGTTCGCATGTCAAAACGTTCTGAGAACGAATAACCTAAAAAACGTCAAAATTTACGATAAAATTATTAATCAACAGATTGCATCACCAGTTTTTCCAAATCCCGAAACTTAAAAGGCAACCCTCGTAACTGGTAAACCCTTCAAACTGGTATATCTTCTTCTTCTTCTTGGCGTAACGACCTTGTTGGTCATGCGTTAAGGGCTTACGAGACTTGTTTCCCTCTGGTACGTCCGGTCTTGTAGGGTCCGGTCTCGGTTGCGATTCGAACCCACGCCGTCGAGGTGGTGAGCCCTGGCTCTCATGGGTCGATTTTCTAACCGGCGCTACCGCTCGGCTGTCGCGGACCCCCAAACTGGTATATCCCCAGCGTAAATCTGAGTATCATCTAAAAAGGAAAATGATTTACGTATAGAAATACGTAAGTATAGAAATAAAAGCGTCCAGGCGCTCGCTCAAAGACGTGGGCTCGAATCCCAATCGAGACCGGACCCTCCCCAGTAGGAAAGGACTGACTATCCACGTACGCACGGGAAAAAGTCTAGTAAGCCCTATCTGCGACAGCCAAAACGGTCGGTAGACGAGTTAGCAATAGTTGTCAATTGTCAATTGCAACTATAGTTATATATATTGCAATATAACTCGGTGTCCACACTACAGCGTGACGTCGCCTGACAGGAGCTGAACTCCATGTAAAAAAAACCTTGCGCGATCTCGCGCGAGTCGCGCTAGATTTTTTTTGCATGGAGTTCAGCGCCTGTCAAGCGACGTCGCGCTGTAGTGTGGACCCCGAGTAAGGGGTGTTCGAGATAAATTTGACAGTTTCTGAGGGAATAGGAAAGGAATTTTTATCAAATTTATGTTAAATATTTTTAAAAAAAAATTTCTACAAAGTTTAGCTTACCATGTTTGCCGCATTTTTTATTCGAAGTATCCCCCCTCCGCGTCGATGGCCGCCTGCACCCGCTTCCGGAACCGCGCGCAAGCCCGGACAACCATGTCTCTGGGGATGGCCGCAAACACGAACTTTATTCTGGCCACCATCTCCGCTTTGGTATTGCAGGACGCCCTGTTGGTGTCCCGCTCAACTGTGCCCCACACAAAGTAATCCATAGGATTAAGGTCAGGGGAGCTGGGTGGCCAAACGTCGGCCATTAGGATCGAACAGTGCGTGCAAAGAGGTGAAAATGCAAATTTGCGGGAGGAAGCAAGGGTCGGAGGGGAAAATGTCCCTTGACCAAAAAGCCTTATCTCATCGAGATCTACTACATTGCCGAAGACCGCAAAGCGCTAGCTCGCAATTGAAAAATCGAGATTTTGAAAATTGTCGTATGGCCGGCACGAACCATCATAACACACGTTACGCGCTTGTACAATTCGGACGGGATCCACATATTTACGGAGCTAGACATTTTTTAGACTTGTTCGCACAACTTTTAGCAATCGAATGACATATCAATCATTTAGATACGTCAACTCAACCCTGAGATATAAACCCAAAGGCCCGCACACCCTGTATATATTTCCATAGCCTGGTCTTAGACCATTTTTGATTCAATTGTTGACTTGGCAATACCATTTTTGATTCAATTATTATTGCGAGACATCGATGACAAAGCAGTTTCAAAAACTGCCTGTGTTCATTTAAAGATAGGTCAGTAAGATTCTACAATTCACTCATTCTTACACAGTTGGCACATCACTGCAGTTTATGGTGGTTGGAATAATGTGAAAAATAATTACAGGATAACCTAAACAATCTTTTTTGTCGTCTGATTTGAGTAGACTAGATTGTTGGCTTAGTGGCCTTGGTTTCCAGATTGCTATGTTTATTTGGAGCTAGCCATATACTCGTCCATCTCACTAAATTTGACAGTTATTCTAAACAAACAATCGCCACAGTTTCATCGAAAAAATGAGAAAATGCCGCAACGGCGCAGTTGGAAACCACCAAAACAGGATCACAGTGTCTACGTGCAGCAGCTTTTCAAAGATTTCCTCAAACGAAACCATGGCAAACCGACAAATGTCGTCCCGATGGACACCCGTACCAATTTCGTGCAGACCGAAACAACCGTGCGGCAGCGAAAGCAACCAGGCATATTTGATAGAGCCGTTTACGCTCGTTTCGAACGCGATGCCAACGGTGCTGGCTTCAAGAGGCAAGACTCAACGACTGGATTCAAAACAGGGCTTATGAAATGGATCGATCAACAGCGCAATCACCGACAACAGCAACATACGGTTTTACCGAAAACGACGCGCTCGGATGACTATCTCAATTTGCCGGATAATTTTTTTTCCGGGGTGGAGCAAATGAAAATGCCCATCGAAGTGGCGGATAGAACGCTCGGAAATGTTACGAATAATTTCGTGCCTCCAGCAACGTCCACGCCATTTGAACGGTTAGCATCATTCGGCATTTCGGGAGTGCTTTCCGACCCGGACGAATTTCAACCGAATCACCAAGCCACTGCTCCTGTCGGCAGCGTACAATGTGAGTGGCAATGCTTTTTGAAAAGTGTCGATAAATATTTGATCAACGTGACCCAAGACGACCAAGAAACATCCTTGGTGGATAAACAGAGAATAGAATTGTTCGATCTACTGCAAGATAGCAGCAATAATGCTCAGCATACATCCCAAGGCCACCCAGCAAAACAGCCAACGCTTAGCACACAGAGAGCCAATGATATACCCAAGACACAGGGTATTGAAAATGATCAATTTGGTCGGCCGAGCTGGAGAGACCATTCATTGATAAGTAATCAACATTATCGTGCCCATCGAAGCCGCGATCTAGACATCACTATCTCTCCGCTAGCTACCCGTCACCGACCAATACCGAATATACCCGACGGTTCTCGTGAAAAAAATATACAAAAAAATATCGAGTCATTTGATCGAACCAACGTTACCTTTCTTATAGAACCGTTCGCCGAATCTCCTTGTTCGCTGCACACTTCACCAGATGATGTCCTCTTGGTAGGTACGATGGGAGCCGAATGTTCCTATGCAAGATGGTTAACCAACCGTATCTAATTTCAACCCTTTAAAAAATCAATTCTGTATACCCTTTTTCGTTTTTGCTTTTTGCTTTTCAGTCCGCTTCTCCGCCATCACCAACATTACCTTCCAGTCCTCGGGAAGCGCTGTTCGATGGACAAACGTTTTTACTAGATCAAACAAGAGCGGAAGATACGCTGATGGCAAAACTAGATGCACTACTCGAAGAGGACAACTTCAGCAATGACGATGATGGGCTGATAAACTTTGATTTTAACTTTGCATCTCAACGGAACCTAACAGCAATGAACATTACGTTCCCTAACCATTCTCGCCTAGCGGCTGATTTCTTGGACGAATCATTTTCGCATGGGAAGGATATAACCGACACAGACATGTATTTGTCGCAAGAAGTGACGAACTTGTTTTGAGTACATGATTCCTACCGTAAATTCAATTTATTTGTAGTTTAAATTTTCAAATTATTCAACTCTTCGATGATGTCCATATGCTTGAACTTGTCTGGATTTTTGGTGAACGTATCTAGGAGCTGTAGTTTTGTAACATTATTCTGACTGTAATAAAGCTGCAGTTGATTAGCCAAGCATTGGGCTTCCTGGGCGTTTAACACATTCGTATCAAATTCTCCCCGCATCAGTATAATTCCTTTGTCCTGGCACTCGGTGAACATAGTTAAATTCAAACATTCTGGTGCATTTTCTTTGTGAACCTGCAATATAAAATATCGTAAGAAAAACTGTATCAAACACGCAATACAGTATGCACATCACCTGATAACTGAGCAACGGCGTAAAATGAACCGTGTTTCCCGCGAACTGTAGCATGATGAACTCGTAGCCCTGGCTTCGAGGTATCGGAAAAATGAAAATAGGATATTTCAACGCGAGATCCATCATCAGCTTGTATTGATCAGCGGGAATCGCCGCTGTAATGACGTCCTTATGCTTATGATACTCAAACCACAGGTGCTTAATATCATCTGCCGATTTATCTTCAACCAATTCCAGCCTCATAATATCACTTAGCTTTCGATGCGCTCCATCGCGAGTTGCTTCTGTACCTAGAGGAGATTTTGGCTTCAGCAGCTCAGAATAGTCACGTTGCACTTCTGTAGGACCGAATTTTGGTTTATTCTTTTGCTTTTCAGCTTTCTGCAGTCGCGATAGAAACTCCTCCGGAGAGCTTTGCTGCACAGAAGCAATCTTATTCGCGTACTTCTCGAAGTACGGATTTTTCTCTTTCATCTCCTCCAGTGCCTTTTCGGAACGCTCGCGAACAGAAGACATTTGAATATTTCGTTTTGTTGTTAACTGATGACCTGCCAATCGACGAGACTGAAGAAGAAATTGTCGAACAGATGCAAATGTAGCCATTAAGGGAAGTTTTTCTCCTTTTCCACCGGCGCGGTTGTTACCGAATCAAAACAATTTTGTCGAGCGTGTTTGACAGCATAAATACCTAGGCATGATTCGTTTATAAGGTAAGGTGGGGCAGGACGCGCCCCTTAAGCGAAAAACATTATTTTCTTCTATTCCTTTCATTAAAAAGTCTCTAATTTTCAAAGTTAGATAAATAAACTTCTTTTTTATGTATGAAAAATATCAAACACTATATCAAACTAATCAATTTCATATTAAATAAGATTTTCGAAGGGCCTTTCAGTTTTTGCTCCATTGACAATAGTGGGGCAAGATGGCCCAGCCGGTGGGGCAGGACGCGCCACTACGTAAACATGGGGCAAGATGGCCTAAAACAGACAGGAGATGGACCAAGGTTGCTTGTTGAAAGGTTAGTCTATGCAGAGGCACTAGTAAACAGTCCGATGCTGAGCCCATGTAACCCACATTGGATTGAATTTTGTGGTGTACCATTCAAAAGACAGTTTGGGTATAAATTCGTTGCTGAATTCCGAACAATTATTGATTTTTGGCCTTTTATACAAAACGCAACCTTAGTACAACCTTTACAATTACATCAACCTTTGCAGGTAGCACTTCTGACAGAGTCAAAATTTGACGTTTTGTAATCCAGATGATCTGTGGTTTGAAAACACAGGTGAACATCCTAAAAAATTAACACATATTTCATACGAAGAACTAAAAACTATTCGTTTCTATGAAACTCACATGACATGTAAAATATAAGACTTATTTAAATCAACAATGCGTGGATAATGGAGGCACCGTGCGACTTGATCTTGTTTTAATGGTGCGTCCTGCCCCATTGTTTACATTTGGAATGCTAGGGCGTCTTGCCCCATCTAGGCCGGCGCTTCTTGCCCCACTCTGAGGATCGTCCGTTTTATGTAATTTATTCAAAATTTTGAGAATTTTAAAACAGTTTCTCTTCGGTATTCGTTAAATACCATTATCAGGTAGTAAAAGAAGGCCTCGGTGTTTAAAAAATATAATATCAAAGCATGCCATACCTTACATAAAAGTGACAAAATATTAGATCATTTAGAGTCAATTTGGTTTTTTCTCGTTTTCTTTTTGAAATAGTTATTTCGTGCAGTGAAATTTACATAGGCTGTAGTAGATACGTTGATGAACATATTCTATTACTTAAATTATTTTTCAATGGCTTAATTCAGCGAAAAACAGGCCGGGGCATCTTGCCCCACTGGCGCGTCTTGCCCCACCTTCCCCTACTATGCGTGATCCAAGGTTTTGCGTGTAAAGCAAGATCAATAAATAAAGAGGTCGCAGCACACCATTCAATGAAATCAATTTCGACACTTCTACCAAAAATGACAGTCAATGCAATATTTCGATGCTTATTCACCACTAGCCGTCCACGTTTGTTCGCGCGTAGGACGAATTTAGGACGATATTTCGAGGAGCTTAGCGGGTTGAAGTTGATTTTTGATAATCGCTCTGAGTTTTGTTTACCAACAAAAGGACAAGCATGTGTTAGCAAGCTGATAGTTCCAGTTTATACGGTTACCGGAAGATTCTACCCTCATTGGCCACAACTTTACTGAGAACATTATCTTCAATATATGTATTGCCAAGCCATCCTGGTTCCATCTACGATATAGTGATTGAGGTTGGACGACATGGGGACGACCTAGACATGCTATTAGATGCAGGTCTGAACAAGCGGTACTGAGGTGAGGTGGTGATTACAGCCGCATACTTGCAAAATAGACTTCCGTCGCTTTCTCTTGGTTCAACCCCGTACGAAAAACGGTTTGGAAGGAAATCTGATTTGGGACACCTGAAGGTATATGGGTGTCCGGCGTACGTGCAAATCCCAGGTGTAAACAGAGGAAAGTTCGAGAGAATGGCTTAGAAATTGATATTTATTGGCTATTCCGACCAACTGTGTTTCAAATTGTAATTGTATTATGCTTAGTTTAGTGTTATACCCTTATTAAAACTCTTGCACACCTGAGCAATGCCTGCCAAGGTAACACCAAAGCAATACTTGACAACCTCTGTTTTTCAGTCAGAATAGCTTATCTTGCATTGCTCATGTGTGAAGTATCAGCGCAAGTTGTCGACAAGTTGGCGACGACAACATTGTTTTAAATTTCATTCTATACTCGTTTTTACATTAAAAATAAACAACACCAGTTGTGTTTGAATGCAAATGGTTGTTTACGCTTGGTATACTGGTTTGTTTACCATTTCTGTACTCGGTAATATTGAATTGTCAAACATTGGCGAGGTTGCAACCAAAATTTTTTGGTTGAGCAAGATTAGGTTGCAAACTTTTCCGACAGATGGCGATACCATAGAATCTGCATATTGGCAGTGAAAGTTGGCGCCAACATTGGCAATGTGTGCAAGACTTTAAGATTTGGACAAAGTGCATGCTCAGGTGTGCAAGAGTTTTTAGAATCTGTCAGATCGGATTCGAATCTTTAGAATCCGTCTAGGGATCGAATCTTCGAATCTTCCGAATCCCAATTCTGCCAACACTAAGCGCGTCCCTATTGCTTCATATTTTGATAATATTGCTGTGTTTTTTCCACAACATCACGTAAGTACAGTAAGTGGTTTTTGTTGGAAATGGGTGAATACCTCTGCATATAAACCTTGGGCAGAAAAGAACTAAAGTTGGCAGCACTGCATTTGGCTGTCAACGTAACTTAAACTGTATGAAATAAATTATTGTTACTGGACTTTCAAAGAGACAACACGTGTTTTCTTGCTGCTTTCCTCTATTGGTGTTTGATCCAAGGGTGGAGTATTTCCACAGAAACCAAAAGACATTACTCAGTATTTTCAAAAGGTTATGGGCCCAGCCCCAGTGCTTCGGAGCGTGTGTTAAAGTTTTTGGTTGAGGACAAGGTTTTCCAGGAAGTGCAATTGTGGTATTCCTGAAGAGAAACGGTGTGCAGAAAAAGTAACAATGGCGGACGGTTGGAAGGCAACATTTGCGAAGCTCGGGAACGGTAATTATCAAACATGGAGGTTCCGCATGCAGTCCTTGCTGGAACGCGAGGAATTGTGGGACATGATAGAATTACCGAAGCCGGAAGAAAATGATGATGATTACGCTGACTGGAAAAAGAAAGACGTCAAAGCGCGAGCGACGATTTCCCTTCTTGTTGAAGATAGTCAACTTCGCTTTATCAAGAAAAGCAAGACGGCTCGTGACATGTGGCGCAACCTGCAGGCTTACCACGAAAAAGCCACCATTGGTAATCAGGTAATGTTGCTTCAAAAGATTTGTTCCAAAAACCTGTGTGAAGGCGGTAACGTGGAGAAGCACCTCGAAGAATTTGAGGACTTGTTTGAGCGCCTCGACAACGCCGGGGTAGAGCTCAGCGAACTGCTGCGCATAATCATGATGCTACGCAGTCTCCCACCGTCTTACAGCAGTTTCGTTACGGCATTAGAGAATCGGCCGCAGGAGGATCTAACCTTAGATCTGGTAACTGCGCGGTTGCGGGACGAGTTCCAGAAACGTTCCAGTTCTAATGACCTCTCAGAAAAAGAAATGGTGTTAAAAGTGACAGAACGGAGCGAGCAAAGGAAGTGCTTCTTTTGCCAGAAACCTGGACACTTAAAGAAAAACTGCCGCAAATTTCTGGCGCAATCCGGCAGTGAAAAGAGTTTCAAGCCGAAAGCGAAACAGGTTCAAATGGAAGGCGAACGCTCGTCGGAGGAGAAGCAGGCGGCGGTTATTGGAGCTGTGTGCTTCATAGCGGGTGACGTCATACCGGGCGCATGGACGATTGACAGTGGTTGTACATGTCACATGACTAATGACCCTGAGTTTTTCGCCGAATTTAAAAGAGAACCTTTGGGTGATGTGACTCTAGCAGATGGAACGAAAACAAAATCGACCGGAATTGGGAGCGGTGTGATTGTAGGCATGAACGCCAATGGTCAACGTGTGGCCATCACACTGGAAAACGTGTTGTTAGTTCCAGCGCTAGAAGGTGGGCTTATATCTGTAAGAAAGCTCGCAGCAAAAGGTTTCTCGGTAGCATTCGGAAGAAAAGGTTGCGAAATAAAAGCACAAAATACTACCGTAGCTGTTGGTATATTAGTCGGCAACCAGTATAAGCTAAAGGTGGTGGAATCGTGTATGACAGCAACGCGTTATCATGGTGTAGACTGCCAACACACGTGGCACCGGCGAATGGGACACCGTGACATGCAGGCTGTGAACACGATGGTGAAGAAAGGGCTAGTTGACGGAGTAAGAATGACAGACTGCCGAGAGCGGATGGTGTGTGAGTGTTGCATGCTGGGAAAGCTGGTGCGGAAGCCCTTTCCGCAGGTTCTAGAGCGGAAATCTAAGCGACCAATGGACATCATACACACGGATCTCTGTAGTCCTATGGAGCGTCCGACGCCAGGCGAATACGGAGACCCCTGCGGGGAACAGGCGGCAACAAAGAACCTAATGAAACAGGAGGAGCGACATGTTTTGAATGATCCTGTATTAGAGAGTGACGAAGATCTTCCGTTTGAATGTGACAACAAGAATGAAGGGACCCTGTCACAACCGAGAGCATCAGAGCAAGAAGATGCAGACAAAAAATATGAAGAGGTGGCCAGAAAACTAGTGCTCATGGAACAGGACCTCAAGCGTTCGGAGGAGAAGGTCGAGATGAACGAAAGCAAGATCGTCGAGCTTGAGGAGGAACTCCGCGTTGTCGGTAACAACCTGAAGTCGCTGGAAGTTTCGGAAGAAAAGGCAACGAAACGGGAGGAATCGTACGGTGGTCAAGTGAGAGTGTTGGATCAGCGTCTCAAGGAGGCTGAAGCTCGCGCTGAATTCGCTGAACGTTCCGTTCAGAAGTTGCAGAAGGAAGTCGACAGACTCGAAGATGAGTTGACTGTCGAACGTGCCAAGAACTCCAATGGATCCAGGGTACACAGCGGAAAATGAAGGAAGCAAACCGTTCGAAGACATAACACTGTACAGGGGACGCAAAGCCAGTCAGCCTAACAACAGTGACTGTAGTGCGAAAAAGCGCGTGTTACAATACTTGCAAAGTAGTAAGGTTGGTACTCACCCAGGAGGAGTGTTGGAAATGGGTGAATACCTCTGCATATAAACCTTGGGCAGAAAAGAACTAAAGTTGGCAGCACTGCATTTGGCTGTCAACGTAACTTAAACTGTATGAAATAAATTATTGTTACTGGACTTTCAAAGAGACAACACGTGTTTTCTTGCTGCTTTCCTCTATTGGTGTTTGATCCAAGGGTGGAGTATTTCCACAGAAACCAAAAGACATTACTCAGTATTTTCAACAGTTTTTGTTCTCTAGTTTCGTCACTACGAATTACCTCTTTTCAGCACGGCAGGTGTACAGGGCATTTGGCATAAGCAGCTGGTCCTAAGAGCAAAAGAGCTTGATATCGACAGATTTGCTTGCAAACGCCCACAAAGCAGGAGTATATCTTGACGAGTAAAAAGAATTACCAAAAGAAGCATGGCAGGCGAAAAAGGTATGTTTGTTGACATCGATCCCGCCGACTACCTGTCTGATGTACCGATAGACGATTCTATTGATTGGGAAGATGGCCTTGCGAACATTAAACGTGAAGTAGAATCTTCAGACGATGGTAGTGACGATACTGCAAGTATTACGTCAAGATCCAGCGATGGTATAGTGTCTGACTCAGAGGATTCAGAAGACGACAGTGCGCCATGGACAGATATTGATTTGCCAAGAAACAACAACGATTTTGTAGGATCTTTCGGCCCGAATTTGTTCCCTACTAAAGAGCAGAGTATCGAGGAAATCGTAGAACTATTCATTGGGAAGGATTTGTTCGAATTAATAAGCATCGAATCGAACAAATACTACAAACAATCTCGCCATTTGAGAAAAATAGATAAGAAAAATGTTAAATTTGTCAAAATAGCAGCAGTCGAACTTAGAAAATGGTTCGGCTTAGTGATCCTGATGGGAATCATTAAAAAGACCCAAATTAATGATTATTGGTCGAGAAATCCCTTGACGGATACGCCAATTTTTCGAAAAATAATGTCACGCAATAGATTTCGACAAATATTATCTTATTTGCACTTTTCCGACAATAGTCAACAGCCTGAAAATGCTGATCGACTGATCAAAGTACAACCACTCATAGAATATTTTTCAAAAAAATTTGCAGAAAATTTTAACGTCGGTCAGAATATTTCTATAGATGAAACAATGATACCATGGCGCGGACGATTGAGCTTTAAAGTTTACAATCCATCAAAAATCATAAAACATGGGATACTTACCCGTATGTTATGTGATTCAAATACTGGATATATTTCTTCGTTCAGCATATCCACCGGCACTGGGCAGGACTTAGATAAAACTGTCATGGAATTGTTGCAAAATTCCTTTGGAAAATGGCACCACTTGTACATGGATAATAATCAGATTAGTGTCAATTTGGCGAATAAATTATTAAAGAAGCAAGTTCGTGTCTGTGGAACGGTGCGACAACAGAGAGAATGTCAAGAAAAATTAAAGATCGCCAAACTAAAAGTGTTTGAAGAATTTCATAAACGAAAAGGCGAAATACTCACACAGTCATGGAGAGCTAGCAAGCAAAAAGTTATAAGCATGATTTCTACGATACACAATGCTACACTGGTTGACACCAGAAGCGGTCAAAATAAGTGTGTCATTAAAAAACCAGCGAGTGTAATAGACTACAATAAGTATATGAAGGGAGCAGAAAGGGCGGACCATTATCTTAGTTGCTACCCGTTATATCGAAAAAGCATAAAATGGCCTAAGAAGGTGGGCTTGTACCTTTTCAATTGTGCACTATTTAATGCATTTAAAACGTGGGAATATTTCAATAAGGAACATAAAGGTCTCCGATTTCCTGATTTCCTATTAAAAGTAGCCGAAATATGGTTAAAAGATTCACTTTCTGCTTCCGCGCAAACCTCTCAAGAATCATCATCATTGCGTTCATCCCAGTATGATGCGTGCGAAAGACTTTCCGGACAGATTAAACAACATTATTTAGTAAAAATTTCACAAACAGAGAAACGAGTACGACGAAACTGCCGTGTGTGTTATAAAAACAAAAAACGCAGTTTAACGAGTTATATGTGCAAGACTTGTGGAGCAGCGCTGCATCTGGAAAATTGTTTTGCTGCCTATCATTTAAAAGAAAATTACTGAATTATTATAAACTATGATGTGTGAATTATAAACAACTTTTGGTAGAAATATATGCATTGATAAATATAAAAATTTGAGCTTTGATTGTTTGTGTTATTCATCAAATTGGTTCGTAAGATAGTTCCAATACAATGAATATGAATATACAAATGCTGAAAGAAAGATAAGACAACCAACCATGCCGGCGACACCTGAAGTTGCTTTTAAAAGTATAATATTGGCTTCTCATTAAAATTAACATAAATTTTAAACTCGATGCATGTACAAGAGCCCTCTTCCCAACGATTACATTGTTTGATGCGAAAATTCTCTTTCTCTTATACCTACTATGACATACCTATTTGTTAAGTCAATGTCACAGCTACACATGTTCCGTGGAATATAGATCTAGTTAAAATAATGCATGTCAAAACATGATTTGCAAATCATAAATACCAAATATTTCTAATTCAATTTACTGACATTACCAGCGGGTACCCAATTATTTTCCATTAGGTGCATCCATGACGATGATCGTGAAGATACACGTTTTATGTTCAATAAAGTACTGAAACAGATAATGGACACCTTTATTATTGAATGCGAATACATACTTCTATTGTACATTGTTTTCATGTTGACAGTGCTTGCAATATATTTTAACGATTTGCACTAATGATGCATTACTTCTACATGCACTGCCATATCTTTACATCCAGACCTGACTTCTTTCTCTCTCCAGACGACATTTCTAATAGCTAGCTATTTCTTTTCGGCGAGAAAATTTTTGTTTTCGCATTTGTTCTAGTAAACAGAAAGAATTTTGCGTTTCCTTGCACTACACTTTCTACTGTCTTCTTTCACTGTGGACTCGACGTTGAATATTACTCGAATTAAATCAACAGCCAACTGTAAAATGCACGTTTGGATACGTTTTTCATGATTATGCCTCCATCTAATTTTTGACTTAGGATAGGGCGAATTCAATTTTCCTTCACGATTGCTTTAATTTTAGATCGCCTAACAAAAGTTTTCGAATTATTCAAACAAACATTTCGATAATTTTTTGCTTCCAAGCACATGCAAGCCAACTGTTTTCTGTTGACTGTTTGTTGTAAAATGAATTTAAAAAAAAACATATTAATCTATAATAAGTAACAAAACTAGAAAAAAAAAAATCAAACACGTCTCTTAATGTACAAAAAAAAAACGGAAACATCTGATTTCAATATTCAGTAAAGCTGTAAAAAGAATGTTGTGGCACCATCGCGATACGATGGATCGTCAACGATTTTCGCCCTACAAAGAGGACACGTTTGCTCTCGATCGAACCACGTACCGACGCACAGTTCACAAAAAATGTGGTTGCATTCAAGCAACACAGGCGAGTTAAAATTATCATGGCAAATCGAGCACTGTCCTCCGCAAGCTTGTAACTGCTCCTTGGTCGGTACTGTTCCATAACTCTGGAAAAGAATGGAAAAACAATGAATCAAATTAGTCATCATGAAATTTAACAGCAAACAAACCATTAGAACACTGGAGCAATTTGTATAATGTAAAGCACAATGTTGTCCTGATACTTTGTAAAAACTTTGTGCTCAATGTGAAGCAACTGAGCTTATGTACATTGAACTTCATTCCACATACACTGGGCCCAAAGTTAATCCGGACGCTCAAAAAATGAGCATGCGTCCGACTTTGTGGTCGATTTTAGAGTACTTAGAATTGATAACAATGATTTTTATTCATTGCATCTTCTTGGTGCACCTCCCTACGAAGTACTTGCAAAAAGAACGGTGAAAAAAATCGTATCCAAGCGGCGCAATAAACAATAGAGAGGAAAACGTCAGAATTTTGTCGGCCAATCGCAAAGTCGGACAGTTATATTTCATCATATGTTTGTTAGCTAAAGTGGTGTGTAAGTTAGTTTCGACACTTGATATTTGTTATTATCGGTGCAGACGACTCTTGGGCATCGTTAGAAGCACTCGGATGATTCGATTTATTATATTATTGAAGTTTTTATTGAAATATTCGTCACACTACTTTGTTGGAGCGAAACGTCATCATTTATCCATCATAACGATGGAAAAAGATTTCAAAACATATGAAATTAGACTTACATTAGCAAACTAACAGATTCAGACATCATCAAAAAGTATAAAACTTCAAAAAGTATCGTAAAATCACCAAAGAACTGCTCTTTGCAGCACACAATTCGGGAAAGGGGAGGCCACTCGAAATAAACGACGCGCAACGAAAGTAGAAACAAAACGTGCGACAAAAAACTGTGAAGGGGTTAAGTAGAAAAAACAGCATTAGTTATAAATACGGTCACAAGTGTCAACCACACGATCTGGCTCCATAGCTCAGCTGGTTAGAGCGTCGTGCTAATAACGCGAAGGTCGTGAGTTCGATCCTCTCTGGAGCCAATCATCAAATAACTTTTTAATTTTTTATGCTGATAAAGAAAACATGTTCAACATAAACTACAAAATAGTACTAGCATACAAAAATGGCTTGTTTTAAATGTTAACTAATCCTATATGCATCATGAAATGTTCAGGTCTATCAAACCAGCGCTTATATCAACGATACTTACCGTTTTCTGCAGAAGTTTAATAAATGATCGACGCACAAATTTGATCCTGTCGAGCAAATCGGTGGATTTGGCTACGATGTAAACTGCGGATAATATTACTCCGACCATTTTTTCAGACCCAGAGTATGATTCGAATAGAAATATGAGCCATGGTTGAATTGGCGCTGCGGCTCGGTATAGCTGGGATAACGATTCAATCATAAGATAAACTTTTCCCTATGAATAAACGAAAAAAAACAAATAAATTGGTTAAATAAAATAAAAAAATCCATCAATATTTGGTTGATCGTGCATTTGAACTTACTCGACTTTTGTAGTCCACTACTCTCGGAGGCATGAGAGTAACGACAATCTTGATAATAATAGTTATCAACTTCAATATTAAATCAGTTATACAGACGGAGAAGAGCAACGATTTCAACGATTGTGGCTGCAGATGGTCGGGCATAAACAGTATCACCAAACAGATGCTCTTCCACTCGATCACCAGCCCAAAAATCAACAGAGCCACACTAATGATTATTAGCTCACGCATCAGAACAATAATGCGCCGTTGTTTCTGCTTGGATATTTCTTGCCGTACGACCCAGTTCGCGTGGTAGAACGTCATGAGTAGCAGCAGAAAGTGCATGATGCCGTCCAGATGATCGTAACAAAGTTTGGCCACCAAGATCAATAGCAGCGGCGTATAACGTGCAAATGTGTCCATCATGGCACGCGCCTCGGGAATTTGATTTAATGCTTCGTGTACCGTGGCCTCGTCATTTGGGTGGTTCGAGGTTACGCTGTTACTTCGGGTGGCGCCTGCCATCGGCGGAACACTTCCTGTTGGTGTAGAAGCGCCACCATTTGCTGTTGCTTCTCCGTTACCGGTTGGAACACCACTATCCCCGATGCCACTACCGGATGCCATAGTAGATTGCTGTACAGCAGCTGTAGATAGCCCCGCCGATGATCCTCCTGCTGCCACTGCAGCCGTGTGAAGGTGCTGGTGCAACGGTTGGTGGTTATGGAAGTGATGATGATGGTGATGATGGTTGTAGTTGAAATTTGGAGCTATTGGCGACCGTCCGCCAATAGAATTGCTCGAAGATGCGGCATTATCATCGCCCTGCATCCACAAGAAAGGACGAATTCCAGTGCTTGCCGAAGATGAAGAGGTCGAAATCGGATAAAGTTCATTATGGGACGATCGTAGGGAAGCCACACCATTTGTTGCGCTGGTACCGGCATTGATGTTACTTCCGTCTACATCAATAATAACGTCGCTGGAGGAGGTATTGCCGACTGAACCATTGGTACCCGATAGTGGTGGTGTGCTAGAGCCTGTTCCATGGGATCGACCCGACTGAAGAAAGAGACCTCTTCGCTCCGACGAGAATAAGCTGCTCGGATGCCTCGCTTGTTGCATAAGGGACAGGAAATCGTTGAATATATCATTGCTAAAATTTGATCCTCGTCCGGATGAACCAGATCCTTCGTTTGCAGCCCTGGTTCGATCAACGGAAATGAATCGACTAAACGATACACGACCATTGCTGAAAGAACTCCGGAAACCATTGCTACCCGTTCCGTTTCCTCCGTGCGCTCCTGATGGCATAGTCGTGCTATCGATTGATCCAACCGATGTCTGGCGCTCAATTGACGATCCTTGAGAAGTCGGAATTGCATGCATTGGCGGGACTACTTCAGCCGAGAAGGATTGATCAGCTGCTGTATAAGTGGATTGACTTCCCGACGAGTTTCCGGATGTGTCTTCAACGACTGTGATCGAAATATCCGTCGGAACTATTGTGGCCGCTGCAGATTCTACTTTTGGCGTTGAATTAGCTGAAAGAGGAGTTTCAGCAGGTGGCGAGTTGGGATCAACCGTTCGTGCTAAACCCGCTTGCTGAGAATCAATCTGCTGTCTATGATGATCAGCTGTGGGTTTCGAATCGGACATTTTACACTCTATCAAGGATGTGGTTATGCACACCGTCTCCTCGGGGAAGCTTACAGCCCTGGATATATCGTTATGTTTGAGCACGGATTCAACGTTGTTCTTTACTTAGATCCCCACCACATGTGGACACCTTGTGGCTGTTTCAGTAATTTCGGAATGTATTACGCTGGCCGATACTGCTTTTGTTGATATTGTTATCGAGGTATGGCATATTTCGTCTCTGCCAACTGGAAATACAATGGAATCAAAAAACAGCGCACGACATAATAATTAGTATAAACAGGTTTTCAAACGCAATGAAATTGCATTGCACCAACACAGAGTCTTTTAAATGACATCAGAAAAGCACAACTACTAAGATTCCTACAACATTCAATCAACAACAACGGTGACTCATCTATCTGCGTAAAAATTTACAAGATGAACTTTTACCTTCTACATCTTTCCTCTTTTTCGGTTTTCCATAGAGCACATTGCAGTTTGTGGGGATTTTTTTCACAACCTAGCTGAAAGCTGGCCACAAGATAAAAAGGAGAAAGTTTGACTATCTTCCATTAAGGTGTCTGGCTTAAACGAATAGACACTTTTCCATTCGTCTCTGAAATATCAAGAAGAGAATAATGTTACAACCACTGCTCTAGCCCAGCAATAGATTTGTTGATGGCAACAACAAATTGTTTGGGATTGGGATTTGTTGGATTACAGGAAAATGTTATTATTGACACTTTTCGTTTCAAGCAAAAGACCCAAATTTTCTAAACTTGAGTTTACGATCTATTGTTTTCTTTTCTTTTTCTTGTAATGTGGTTGTCGGAAACGCTTCGTCATCGCAGCATTTTGCAAGAACAAACCTGTTTTATTAGTTGATCAGTTACATGCAAACCACTAGTACACCGAATGTTACTACTATTTTACAACAATACTAGTTGCAGAAAATTGATGACAATAACTCGATATTTGTCTGATAAATTGATAACTTCAAAGTAGTGTTGGCAGGAACGCGGATCGGAAGATCCAAAGATTCGATCTTTAGACGGATTATAAAGATTCGAAACCCATTTGACGGATTCTAAAGATTTGGATCCCATTTGTCAGATTTTAAAAATTTAATTCGATTGGGATTCGAATCAGATTTGATTTGTTTGAGACTTGTTTTGATTCGGCTGTGACTCGATCTATTTGAATATGATTTGACTCGATTTAGACACGAGGTGAGTCAAATTAATCACTAAACGAGTCAATGTAAAGACTGAATGATTGATTCCAGTTTACTCAAATCATACGTTGTATAAAATGGATTGAACATCCATTAAGGATTCCGCGTAGTTTATGTAAGGGTGGAGAAAATGAAGTCAAAAGGTAAATGAAAGCCTAGTTCTTCGTCTTCATATTGGCTCACATTTCCAGCTGAAGCTATGCAAAGTGCCTTACATGCATTCTTTTCGAATACAGGCTGGCCTCGGTTTTCGTCACCAAACGAGATAGCGACGAAAACCGAGGCTAGCGGAATAAATTCTGTCATTCTGTCATCCAAAACGCATTGAATCACATGAGTAAAGAACAAAGCACGCTGCTATAAACCAGCTTCGAACGATTTGTCAAACGACGAAAACCGGGGCCAGCCTGTATACCATGGTCTAATGTAATACTCTGGTCAAATACTGTAGAGCATTTTGACAAATCGTCAAAAGAAAAATACAAGAAACCTTTGACAGTCCGGTTAATGTTGTTTGCTTTTAGAATGACCGTTGTGTTGGGGAGTGCTATTGCGGTTGTGGTAATTGTGTCTGTTTTAAGTAAAATGTTGCATAATTTGAGCGCACACGAAGGCAGATTTGCAAGGATGCTGCTCACTGCCACGGTTAGCTGGCCGTTGGCGATCGGGAGTACTACTTCCGGAAGGTGCTGTCTCTGTTTCTTAGGCTACTGAAGTTGATAAAAGATCCCGCGTTGCATGTTGCTATTGGTCAGGTGTTTGCGTACACGTTGAAGGGTCTTCCAAAGTGCGAAACGGTCAACGGAACAGTAGGCAATGTGGACGACGAAACGCTGTCTTGCTTTTTGATCAAGCTAGTGAAGCAGGTGAATGAAACCACCTGCAGGCGCAGGCCTATCTGAAGCAGGCTTGTGCTATCTGGTTGCCGCCGAAAAGTGCAGAAAGTTGCTGCCGATACGCAGTTGTCCCAGATAGGCGTCCTCATCAAGGTATCCGATGAGTAAGGATGGGTCCTCCGCCGTCGTTTTCCCTTTGTTTATAAACAATATTTGACACTTGAGTTTAATCAATATGGTGGACATGAAATCCCCTATTCCATAACCGTAGTCATTAACCGTGCTGTATACGCAAGATATGACGTATATGGATTCATATTTGTAGATTCGAATCCCTGCAGGGAGTTGATTTTCCCACCACTATATGAGATATCGATCGATGACAGTGAAACATTTCAGCAGTTCACATTCACATTGATTAATGGTTTTAAAGTAACGGTTGGATTCAATGGACAACAGGAAAACTAGAAAAGGTAATGTTCAATACTCATTGGATAGCGTGTAGTTTATTGTAATGCATATAAAAAACCTCAACAGATACGAATATTGCAAAGGTTTAGTAAATTTTCAGATAGCCATTTTGTTTCCAAAATTTATAGAAATCATACTTTTCGCCTTTTTATCCGCTTTAACCGTTACGATCAAAGTTCAGTAGTTCTTAGATGGAATTATTTATCCAATTGATGTGTTTGGATATGTTTATATAGACTTGAGGCATCTTATGGATAGCATCAGTGCCAACGGATAAAATGCCAAACTGAAAAATGTGACCGTCATGGTCAACTTGCAATGCAGAGCCCGCACTGCCATTCAAATCGACAGCATATTTATCGTAAATTCTAGCACATATCTGATCATCCTGGAGTGTGTGCTGACTTTTTATCACCTCTCGGCACTCGGTAGCAGGAACGTATCGCATCCACATTTGCCTTTGTATACTGTCTTTAGACCAAATGGTATTATAAATGGTCTGCTGATAGTGGTCGCTCTCTTCCAGGATCGGTATCACTGGCAGACAAATAGGCCTTAGAGCTGCATAACGATATGAAACAAAAAAAAAAAAAACATTAATATAGAATTTAAAAACGCACACATGTTCGATTGATCTACTCAACTGCTGTCGAACTGTACGGTATCGTTCATGAATAAAAGAGCAATATCGTTCTCGTTAGTGACATTACTGAAATGTGGATGAATGACCACTCTGTTAACGGAACGCTTCCTAACAGGCAGTGAACAATTCCACGGAGTTACGCAATCCGGTTCGGTGCTAAGGTCGTGCTCGCCTAGCACGATTTCTGTCGGTCGATGGCGAGTTGTAGCATTCCTAGGAAGTTACGGTAAGTAACGTTGTGAAACGTTTAGTAATTTAATTCTCTAACTCACTCATTAGTCACCACTGCGCTGCCACATACGGCCGTCGTAAGTATATATTGGTTATTGATCAATGTACCGTGGCAAAAGTGCAACGATTCCTCTGGATGACGCAATAGCACTAGCCAAGGATTCTCAAACATCCGAGCGAATGTAGGGCGGTTCCGGACACTGTACGGCATTTCGCCGCAATTTTTGTTGAAGGAATTACTCAGCTCTGTGTGCAGTTTGTCCGGAAAAACCCCTGAAAAATAGTCATCAGTTTAAGTATGGAAGATCGTGAACTTATCTTATATGAGAAAGCATCTTGACAAACATTGTCCACTTATACTGAGCACCGCCATGAAAAATGTGTAAACAAAGATTATCCGCATCGTTAATCGGATTAGATGCGTGCCCACTCTCCACCGTAAACGACTCAACTGAAACCAAAGCAACTGGTTTGAAGCATTTGTTTACTTGCATGTTTGTATACCAGCAGTGTATGACAAAGTAGAAATGAGTCCAATGTAAAATTGCCATCGCTGGTGTGTATTCGACACAAAAATGTTTTATGATGCATTTGCATACATTCATTTGTGTTAGCACAAACGAACGTTACATTGTGTTAGACGCTTTCACACCTACATGTGCGTTGATTTACACGCACGAGCTTTATCGATTTGAATAAAATGGAGCGACATGCACTCTTTAAATATTCTTATCAATTGAAAACAAATTTAAATGGTTTAAACAATGTGAGTTTCAAAAATGATAACACATACAAGAATTTGCTCTGTAATGTATTCATGGACATCCATTATCACTCGTTTCATAGCTATTGCAATCAGTTTGCTACGGAAGTTTACAGCTAAAGGAAGAAAGAATTTAGACGTAGACAAAAGAGTGCCAATTAATGGCTCGCATTTTTCGTTTTCTGGCTCCATTGGCCATAGTCGGAATAATATCCAATAACTATGTTGTTGCTGAATTATCAGATATAGAATCTGATGGGTCACTCCTGCTCAATAATGAGGAATGTGGAAAACGGCATTACGAAAAATCTGAATTCCCTGTCAATTCTCGTTTGTTCGAGCATCCCTGGCTTGTTCGGTTTGGCTTCAAACGGGACGATTTAGTAATTAACATTTTTCAAGGGCTTTTGATCCACAAAGAGTATGTGTTGACGACGGTACACGTGGCACGGTTTGAAGACTTTGGGCAACTGTAAGTATCATTTTGTAAATAATTAAAATAATTTTTATGTCAATATCTTTCGATTAATGAATATTTATAGTACATACGCGCGTCTGGGAGAATACAACACCACTAGTGATCGTGACTGCATAGAGGGGAATTCAAATCAAAATAAAGATTGTGCCCCCGCTGTACAGGATATTTTAGTCGATGTGGTAATTCCCCATCCAGATTTTAATCTGTTCAAACAGTCGAATAATATCGCCCTGGTGAAACTACGCTCGGCAGCTAACATAAATGGGTTATCAGTGGTCCCTATCTGTTTGAACCAAGAACTGGACGTTGAGGCGTTCTTGTACACTGCCTCTTGGTGTGGACGAAGAGATACGGGTCTGTCTATGGTCCCAAAGCAGTACCAACTGGAAAAAATCAGCCCTCAGGACTGCAGCGACCGCATGCCTGGTTACACCATACACTTGACTGATGGAATGTTTTGTGTAATTTTCGGAAAAACCCATAGAACACCGCAGGCAGATAAGAAAAAAGAGCCAAACCTACGGGGAGGAAACGGAGGACCTATTTTCACCGTGCAAGGAGACAACAAAATCTATCTTATTGGGCTTTTGTCGTACGGACCTCGATACCCGGCCGCACTAGATCAACCTTATATAATCACACCGGTAGCGCCGTACTACAATTGGTTCACGGAAACCATTCAGAGTGATCTTGAAAAACGAAAGTATACATCCTTCACATAACTTGAAGCTCGCCAAAATGAATCTCCTGGTTTGTATATTTGCTTTTATGTTCACATTTGTAATGATGATGAATAAAAATGACCTTTATTACTGCATATCATTGAGTATGGTGTTGTGGATCCAGTTGGCGTGAGTAGTAATATTAACGTACACATATGGATCACGGTAGGTAGCGTTAGCTAGACCAATCGAAAGTATTCCTAGCTGAAAGATACGATCGTGGAATTCAACCAGCAGCGGAGAACCGGAACCATTCATCAAACGAGCCGCCATTTGCCTTTCATATTTCGCACAAATTTGCCCTTCGTGCAGGATCAGTAGGTTTGCGGTAAATTTTTCACAAATTGCATGTGGTACATATTTCATCGGGATTTGTTTAGGAAGTGCGCCTTCCTCGGGCCAAAGTACATCATATTGGACTGGAATGTGTACGGAAGATGCTATGATCGGAGTCAGTGGCAAGCAAATCGGCTGAATACCTGGAACACAGAGAACAAGGTGTTACATCCATTCAGCGTACCATTCCGGCTCCTACACACTGGTAGTGTAGTAATTGTCAATACTCAACTGTTGCTGTACGTGACATTTGCATTTAGGACTACAAGAGCAATATCATATTCAAATGAAGATCCTTTAAAGCCCGGATGAGCAATGTAGTTTCCTATTGTCAGCTCCATAATCGGGTCGGTACAATTTCCATTCGAATCGCAGTCGAGATCTCGGTTGCGCTCATACTCTCCTAAAACGGCAATCGTTCTGCAAAAGAGTCGATCGATTGATCATGTTAAAAAACATGGCACATCTAACGCGACGTACGCGTGATCACCACATTGCTCCCGTACTTACTCATTCAGTACAATCGTTTCAGTACAAATTGCCGTAGTCAGCACATGGCGTTCGGTTAGCAACGTTCCATGACAGAATCCATCGTTCTCCTCTGGATGACGAAACATGATCAACCAAGGGTTCTCAAATATTCTACCATTTTCTGGCTTAAGCCGTTCGGTGTAGGGCGTTTCGCCGCACCTTTTGTTCAACACTTCGCTTAGATCAAATTGTACCTTATCCGGAAATATCCCTTAAACGAAAGAAATCAATGCAATTTTAACTTCACTCGTCTTTTTAATTAAACTTGTTTACTCACAATCACCCTGCACTGTCAAGATCAGCACTAAAAAAATATAACCTTTTATGTATAAGTCCATGGTTGTTAATATGCTATTGTAGCGTGTCACCCTTCGTGAATGACTTCATCAAATGGATCACATCTGACAATCTCCGTTGGTGCAAGCAGAGCTCGAGGGATGCGTCTGTCAGTTTACAAGTGGAATTTCCGAAACGTTATCGCAGCGCCGGTGCTGAAACTTGTTATTCATAGTTGCAACGCTAGTCAGAGCATTCAACAAACACAAGCTGTGTGTATGGGTTTTGCCCTTTGAGTCTAAGATTCTGGCATTACTTAAGAGAATAATTATGAGTCAAACAATGTGGGATTATTGGTTTATATTCAACGAATCATTTATTTCACATTCTTTTCAATTTTAAAGTACTTCTAGAAGCCAGAATCGAAGTTAAACACTATCAGGAGCCGGCTTCAACCTATCGCTTACAAGTATACGATCATAATGAAATGATCCGATCCGGTGCCTGTTGATAAGCTTTGTCTTTGCAATGACCTCCTCTGATACATTAAACGTTGCCTCTTAGCACCAACAATGGTACATGGTCTACATACTATGTACAATCCAACCTTTGTAGAATGATACAAACAAACGATTTCAACGAATCTATTTTCTTCCATTTTCAAACCTTCATCTTTATAAAAGAGAAAAAAGGAGAGTAAAGGATAAACAATGTCTCCCACAAAGAAGAAAATAGCCACAGTCATTCTACACGCAAAGCCGCCTGGGTCGAAATAAAATTAAAGTCTATAGGAAACTCGTTTAACCGACCAGCCTATCGATCGATCGATCGCATTTTGACTGATCAAGGTATGGCAGAATTTGCTGTTCAAGATAATTGAACAGGATGGGTGTTCTTTTCGAAATCGTGAAATTGTGTTCATCTCATAGCTAATCCACTACTTCCGCGATGGGCATCAATTCCGTTGATCGAGAAGAAATGGCATTCTTGTTCTCTACTGGATCATCTGCAGGTAACGGTCTTCCTCAAAGTACGAGCTCAGCGACGTGCTCATATCGTTAATGACCAGGTTCGACGACGGATGCGTGCTGCTGCTAACCATGTCGGCTGCCGATTCGCTCCAATTCTGGCAGTTCTGAACGTACTCGAGAGTGCGCTGGTACGTGTCAGACCCCATGGCACTGCCGTTGTTTGTCGCTTGCGCCATGACAATACCGTTGTCTTCGGTAAGTGACATTGGCAAAGCGGGTGGCGGGGCAGCAGTAGCCGTAGGGTCACCAAAACCGGTCGGTGTGGATGGTAGCGGAGGTGTTTGAAGGCTGCTTTCCATCGGTTGCGGTGGAGCCGAAGGGGCAGCAATCGCAACTGAATTTTCGATCGATTGCTGGCATCCGTTGGCACCAAGTGGCGGGGCTATGGCACCGCTCGGCGTAATGGCAGCGATTGCGGGAGACATCTGAGATTGGCTGATGTCTCCACACTGGATTTCAATGTTCGCCCTAGCGACATTGCCGGATATGTTCTCCGCTGCCGTTGAATTGCGATGCTGATTGTTGCTGGTTGCGGCGAAACTGGCCACATTGATGCTGAAAGGATTCTTATGCTGATTATTTTGCATCTGTTGCAGCTGGTGTTGCTGCATTGGACCATTTCCAAGCTGTTGCTGCTGCTGCTGCTGCTGACTGGATGGACCTGCAGCCGAAGGCTGATTGATGTGAAGTGATCCCTGCATCATCATTGCAAGACAACAATGGTGAGCACTTTGATCAGTTCGGTGATAGTATCCGATCATGTTTGAACAAGCGATTGGACGCATTTGTTGTTGTTGTTGTTGTAGCTGTTGTTGTTGCTGCTGCTGTTGCTGCTGTTGCTGTTGCTGTTGAAACTGCTGTTCTTGCTGCTGTTGCTGGGAATAAACTTCGGTGCCATTGTTACTCATACCATAGCTGTTGTTTCTATTATTGAAGTTTTGCATGTCATTAACGTTGTGCATCATTTGACACTGAACGGGAGGATGAGTTTGTTGACCCTGGGTAGCTGGTGTCTGTTGCGACATCATCTGCGAAGGTATCGAGTAGTTGTTGGTATTGCTGGTGGTTGGGGCTAAGGGGGCAACCGTATTATCAGGCATCATCGGTGACATCACCTGTTGGTGTTGCGGTGTTTGTGGCGACATAACGTTGCTCATAAGGCTACAATCGTCGTTGCTATACTGTGACTGTGGGCTCATTAGCATGTTCGATTGAGGTTGGGTAAAGTTAACGGCTGGGTGAGGGCGGCTTATCGTTCTATTACCACCACCACCGCCGAATGCACCGTTATCGTTTTGCGCTGCGTTCCAATTACTTCCGCCACCAGGTAATGGATCACTGGGTGTTTCGGTGGTCGTTCGATTAGCAACTTTGCTAGTCCCACCTACGTCTCCAGCCATATCGGCTACCTGATTGAGATATTGTAACATCTCATCCGGGATGACCAGTTTGTTTTCCACCATTTCACCTTCCTCGACTTCGTCCAGTACAACCTCTTGGTTCGGGTGTAGCTTGCCAGTGTTGGGAGGATTAGAAATTTTATTGTTCATCGAAGCAACTCCCGTTCCGGAGCCCGGTGCTGCACCATCTCCAGCTCCGGATGTGGCCGTGCAAGTTGGGACACTCCGTTGGCTGTGTTGCGGGTTCGCTGGTACCATGCGTCGGTTCATATACTGAGAGTTCATACGGCCAGCCATTGGACCGACAGTTAGCATACCATTACCGGTACTGGTAGTAGTATGTGATCCACTAGCCACGGGTTCCGACATACGCCTATCGATCTGTCCTGCTGGGGCGTGCTGCTGTTGACCGAAGAAACTCATACCCCCATTACTCGTGTTGTTCGGAATGGAGTGTCGTGAACCGTTTACACCGGATTGTCCACCCATGGCGTTCATGGAGTTCATCATCTGACCGTTTCCGCCGAACCGTTGCAGATGGGTAGCAATCAGATGAGACGAAGGTGGTGGTGGCAAGCTTTGACCACCCGTCGTGGCCGTCGACATGGAGCTAGATCGTCGAGAGCTGCCCGGGGAGATCGGATCGTACAGTGACGAGGAGTTATAGTAACTGGGTCGCATGGTTGAGATCGAGCTTTGCTGAGATGCCTGGCTACTGCGACGACTAATATCCGCCGATCGCATGCTGTAGTATGAACTGCTAGTCGTGCTGTTGTTGCTATCGCGTCGGTTCTGCGCTGGATTGAGGTACGCATTCATCATCATCATTGTCGCCGTGGTCGTGGATGATGGTGGACCGGGTGGACGCATTTGTAGGTCCGTCTGGCCAGCTTTGCCAATCGTGGGCGATGGATGTGACATTGGCTGCGGGGGTGGCGTAGTGCCTGGTTCCATCTTGAGATCGGTAATCTTTTTGTTCAGCTCCCCGAGACCAAAGCTACGCATATGTCCACTGTTCATCTCCGGTATGTTGGAAAGTGGATTGCTACCGAGCAGAGAGCTCTTATGGTTAATGCGATTCTTGAACCGGTTTCTAGGATTATTGCGAGTCGCAACTGCTGTCGCAGCTCCCGTCGCCCCACCGAGATCGACCATCTCACGCAGCACGTACGGTAGGTCGGCCACCTCAAGATCCTCGTCAACGTATGGCCACGCGGGATCATCAAGTCCCACCATACTGCCCAACTGCATGTTTCCTCCGTCATGCAGCTCTTCACCGAGTCCAGCGGTGAGTGCCGAAATGGACATGGGGCTATTGATCGGCGGATGGGTCGGTGAGTTGGCATCAGACTCCGACTTAATACTAGGACTGCTCATGCTTGTTGTCTTATCCTCGCTTCTGGGACTGCTATCGAACATATGATTCGAGCCTTCTCCGTCTTCGCCAGCACCGTCGCCACCGCTGCTTCCACCGCCGCCATAGTTATTGCCTTTGTGCTTTTTATTGGCATAAAATTCTGCTCCATGGACCGTTTTCACATGCTTCCGCAGCGAGCTTGGATCAGTGTATCGTTTCGTACAGCCTGGTGCTTTGCAAACGTATGGTTTCTAAAAAAAAAATAGACGACCAATTCATTAACAACGGGTTCCTCCTCTACCACTCCCTCATAATTTATAAATATTTCCATAAAGAAGAATCGAACATATTTGCCTACCTCATTGCTATGAGTTCGATTTTGATGTTTGGCACGATCGGATGCATTACTGAATGCTTTGCTGCAACCCGGATACTCGCAGGTATATGGCTTTTCGCCCGTATGTGAACGAAGGTGAGTCTTAAGGTTCTCCAGTCTTGAATACGCTTTACAACAGCCTTCGAACTGAAACGAAAAGAAAGTAGAATTGTTGCAAAACAGTCCACTGGTACAAGTAACAGTTCGTTTCATTTGGAGTCCAGCCCATCACTTACCGTGCACTTGTGCGGTTTTTCACCCGTATGACGACGCATGTGCACCACAAGCATGTACTGTGCTTTGAACGGTTTCTCGTCTCGCGAACAATCGTCCCAGCGGCAGACAAAAGATTTTTTGTTGGCATGAATGTGATCGTTGTTGATGTGCTTCACCAGTTCATCCTGGGTGTTAAACTCCAGCGAACAATCTCGCCAGTGGCAGTTGGTTTCTATGAAATCTCCCGGTTCATCCTTTGGCTCTGTCGTATCCGCTCTGGACCCCCCATCATGACCGATTCCGCCCACTTCTCGATAACCACCACACATTCCCATTGCGTTGCTCATGTTACCATTGTTGCAACTTACGTCCATTGCACTTCCACCAGCACCTTCACCAAGAGTTCCACCGGCTAGATCGCAACCACCACCTCGTCCGCCACTGCCCAGTTCTGGATGCACAGGACTCAGATTTAATCCACCGTTGTGAGTTGTGGAGGTGGCCAAATTTGATCCCTGGTTAGACGGTCCTTGGGTAGAGGTCGGGCTTAGATGGTTATTCGAGGTGATTTTTGTTGCACGATCGTCCTGCGGACTCCCCTTGTGGGTAGGCACGTGTAGTATTCCATCCCGTTTAACGCGGGATTTTTTCTGCTGTGCAGTACTGGCGCTGTCCGCTTCGACACGGGTCACTTGTGAGCTGGATGTGGGTTGTTCTTGCTTCTTGCTCGAGAGATCAGTTATTTGCTGCGAGTGAAAAGTTTGGTTGCTTGTTAGATGGGAATCTTGTTTGGGCATAGTATTGTGTCGTACCTGTGGTTTGCTGAGCGAATGCCCTGGATGCAGCGGATGATGCGACAGTGAGAACATACTGGCCGTCGGCGTGTGGTGTCCTGGGAGTGTATGTAGGAAGCCACTGCTGCGCAGTAAATGCTGCAGGTGAGGTGGCATAGCACTGTGCATGCCGAGGGTGGGCCCAAGCGCGCTGGCCGATAGATGGCCGTACGAACCGCTGGTACTGCTGCTACGCGAAGCGTTGACCAGTGAAGCAAGAGAGTTTGGAGAGTACCGTATCATCGAGCTGATATCGAACGAATCCGAGTACGGCGATGATGATAAGGCGCGCTTGCGACTCACGCTGGCCCGAATACTGCCCGGCCGGGGACTGTTTAAGCGGCTAGCTGCGTCGATGCTGAAGTGAAAATCCGCACTAGCCAGTGAACTGGCCGGATGCAGATCGGCAATTGCGTTTCGGGCGTTGATGTACTCTGATGTCAGCCCAAGGCCTACGGAATGAAAATAAAGAAGAAAAAACCATTAATATGGCCAATCGGAAGTAAGACGTTAATTATCTCACGCATATGGGTACGAAAAACGATTGATATCTCATTTGTAATGCAACACCACCCTCTAGTGGCCGAGATCATCGAGACCATTAATGATCATTGTTGAAATGTCATTCATCGCACAAGGACCTGACTTCTCGTTCTTTCGCTTTCCTCGATTGAATGGCCTCCCTGCTGCAGCTGAAACCATCGGTTACGGTTTTATAACCGGCCATAAAAGTGCCATCGAACATAGTCGAATCTTGGCCCGCGCTGACGCTTCGCGTCCTTTTCATGAGCGTGTCCGAGCAACAACTGTCCGCCTGGCATGGTGACAACTCTTCCATATCTAATACGGAATCACCATCGAAGCCAACTTCTACGGTCAACATCGTTTGCCACACGGCAACCCGAAAACACGTTAGAGCTTCAAGGCAATAGGCATAACACAGCGCTGGGGCGTGAGTTGCGTCGCTTGTTGTTCGGGGCAGGTTTCGGGTTCCACCCACAACACATTTCTTTTCGTTTGCTTTCCTGGAAGGTTGCAAATGCAGGAACCGCAAGCAAAAGAAGACATGTAAACAACGACTCATGAGCCCTACTCAAAAGCGACGAATCGATATGCCCAAAAGCGCACTGCGTGAACTACAAGTCATTGGTATGCGCGTTAGATATTTGGTATTCGGCAGGCGTTCGCAATGAAGATCACAACGATGTCCGAATTCGACCCAAGTGCACTCCAATGCCGGCGAGACTGTGAGGCCATCGTTGGTAGCCAGAAATGGACGTACTGCATCGTTGTCATTCGGTTGCATGATCATGGCGCCGCCAACTTGATCAAAGCAACGGGCGCATTATGCAGAACCTGACCGAGAAGATGCTCAACCATATTCACAAACCTGTTCGCGAATTAGTCACATTGTACACGTGCTGCAAACCGTCCACGTATCAGCGAACAACTTCGATAAATTGCCCTCGTCCGATTTTTCCAACACGAAAAATGAAACGATGCGGTATGTCCGCACCGACACCGGGATGCTCAGCGCGGTTTACGATCAAGGTTTCTTACAACGTTTTCCTCAGGATCGCAACTTCTTGCCTGGGGTTGGGGTACGTCTTCCGCGTATTTTTTTCATACATAAATTTAATTTACGAGGGTATGACTGCATTTATAAACCCATTTGGCACGCAACCTAGTGAAATGATGGCGTTAGCAAGCATGAATGAAGATCGGTTGACATTCACGAGATACTCTTCTGGAGGGAACACGTCCGACACTAAGCAACGACGTATGGCATATTTTATACATTTGGTAACGAGGTTGAACGATGATTTCGCGAACAGTGAAACAACACTTTTAGCTAAATTGAACCAAGGCTTGATCGTTAAATCGATCATCGTGGAACTTCTTCCAGAAGACAACAAACCAGAGGCGAACAATGTACAGTACGTCGCTTAGCATTGGATGATTTCCTGAAGCGCGTCTCTGGCTCTAAGAACTAGAACGTGTTCGTACTTATAAATAGGTAACCCTTCCTCTGTGTGCTGCACGCACCACGCAAACCATTTCCAGCCTCGGCCGGTTGGCGGCTGGCAGGGCGTTTAGCTTAGAAATGCTCCCGGCGTTCCACACGACCCGATGGCGTGTCGTTGTTGGACCCGCGATTGCACTTCTGTTTCCTTCTCCCGTGGCCCGGGTGTTTGTTGGTTTCACACGCGGCCGAGAAAGAGTGGGTGTAATTTGTTTGCATTTTATTGTTGTTTTTATTTCATTCAAATGTTTTGCCCGAACCTATTTCGTCACCGTCCTCCTGGAATGGGGAACTGGGGGCGGCGTGTGCCGACAGTGCTGATCTTGTTGCTTGCGAATGGCCAGTAACGTCACAGCGGGGATACGTACGACACACAGAAGCAGCAGTGAGTTTTATGAGTTTTTTGAAATAATATTTTGACTCCCACCCCGCTCCCCGGGGCCTGCCGCTCGGGCGTTGTTCGAGGTTTCGCGAGACGACCCCGACACCATCGGCGTTTGGATGCGGCGCAACCGGAAGGAGAACCGGGAGACATTAGTCATTCGGTAGTTAAAATACCAGACCCGCGGCAACCGTACACCCGAGGCGGATACGTATCCCACGAGCGCCAAGTAGAATGATCGATAGGGGAAGCAGTAGGGCGAGAGACATGCACAACAGCCGAACCGAAATGAAGGCCCACCGACATCCCGCAATGGCAGGTATATTTTTAACGGCTAATGGAAGCATTTGTTTGCATCGTGCGTTACACGACCGCAACGACAACAACAAGGGGCATCGTCGTATCGGCACACGGGATGTGTTCTGATGTGTTTGTTGACGGTTGCTTCGTCTCCCGAACGGACACTTCCGGCTGATGCCGGCGTTCGTTGATCGTTTAGCTCTGCTCGCGGCATGGATATGGGGCGGCAAGTGACAAGGTCGTTCCGGGTCGCACAAGAACCTTACCGTGGAGGGACGCAGAGGCGTGTTGTAGCGAGTACAGGTGCTCCATGTAGCCGGGTATCCTGTACGCCGGATGAAAGTCACTGGGATGTGGCACTGGTACGGAAGGGATGTTGGTCTGGCCAGCAGATGAACCCAGCGATGTCGCTCCGGTGGTGCCGTTTGGCGTCGGCAGCCCGGGACTAGAACCGCCAGCCGCTCCGGCCGCCGGTGAAGTGCCGTTGCTAATCGAAGTCGTGCCATTCCCGCCGGTACTGCTCGAGCGCTCGCCGTCCCCGTTCAGTGACGCACCGGAAGTGGCCGGCGGAGAGATTGTGAGCGGTACGATGGTGGCGGACGCGGGTGGATGAGGAGGTAATACGGAGCCGCTGGCATGTGCGGCCTCGGCGCTGGCTACGGCCGCGGCAACCGCCGCTCGACGGGCACTCAAAAATTGCAGTTCTGCAAAGTTGGCATTATTCGCGAGGCTGCAAAGAGAAAGGAAAGGAGAACAGACAAGAGGTTAGCAAAGCGTGATAAAATACGATCATGGGTAAACACATGACAATGTCGCCGATGGACTGTTGTAGGCCACGCAACGGGAAAACGAAAACATAATTTCTGCACGTGTACATTTCGAGCCGTTGCGTTTTGCATCACGCTGCACAATTTGAGAACACATCTCAACAAGATCAATGCTTGCGCAGGCCCGACGCGTGCTCCTCAGCGAGAAAGCTGTTTGCAGGGCGGTTTTGCGCAGCTCGCAGACCACATGTAAATGGCTCGGCGAACGGCGAACGTGTCATACTTCCAATGGCGGGAAGAAGGGGCCACACTGGCGGGAAAGAAAAGCTGCCCCGGCCGATTGCAATCGTTCGGTGTTATTTTTTAACATTTTAATATTTCATCCCCGACGGTGTCGGCGGCTTGGTCGGAAAGATCAGATACATTAAAGCATTGTTTTCCGCGGCATGTTGGTCGCCAGCGCGCAACGATGTCGAATGGCCGCCATATTCAAATTGAGGCTAGCTCTTCCATCGCCCGCCGTGCCGAGGGGTTTGGTTACGTTTTTATCCAATTGAAAAGATATCGATCAAACACGAGAAAGTGTACCTCGACCTACGACACACGATGATCGTGATGGATGGAGACATCACCAAGCTGGAGTTGATAGAAGCGGTGATATTACCGCTTTTCTGGCGAACAAATGAACAAATCATCGAACCTGAGGGGAGCGATTTTTCATATCAGTTGTAGATCTTCCGAAATGAATATATTTTAATATTTTTTTAAGGAACTAATTCTTCTGCTATCATGATCCTTAACGAAACTTTTATATTTTTTCCCTACATAAAAATCAGTAAAATGTTTCATCACTCGTGTACATACATATATTATTTTTAATTAAACGACAAAAAACCACTTTTCCCACCGACTATGTTTATTTAGCAATCATGATCTACTAGAAGTTTGCCAATTCATGATCTGCTAAAAGTTTGCCGAAACAATTTATGTACGCACAGATTTTAATCCAATACTTATGAGGCTACACATAAACTCACAGTCCCAAACAATCGCAAAACACTGAAAAAATAACGAAGGAGCTTCTTATACATTTTTTGCTTATCCTGTAGTAATGTGAGTGCTAGCTCCATGCAAAACTCGGACCATTTTAAACAGTTAGACTTAGAGTATGGTTTCATGTGGTGACAATCCAGACCACCCGTAAGTTTAAATGAAAAAATAGAATTTGTTCAAAATTTGAGACTTTCCTTCCGATGGAGTTGTGCTGTCATGAGCAGCGTTGCGTTTATGATCAGTAGTAGATTTAGCAAATTTAGCTTTAACTCGACGCCACAGCATCTGACACCACGCTTATGTTCAGGACGTCCTGTAGCACTTGTATTGAGTTAGTGCTGATGTACGTTGAACTTCCTTCTGAGATTCGCTTCTTTTGGCGAACCACGGCGACAGGAAATACCATCGTTTAGAGGGAAAAAGAAAATTGAAGCACTCACGATCGCTCGCATACTGATGACGAGGCAAGCGCGTTAAACGGGGAACACACCATAGAGCAGTGCTCTCGGATTTCGCACGCCCGAACCCGGCATCCACCGGCAGCCTGCAAGAACGTAACATTACGCCTCGTCGTGCCAGTGGCGGGTCGCTACCGAGTCCGCAGGCATGTTGGACCGGCAGAAAATGGAAGAATGGAGGTGGCCAACCGGTACGCCAAGCAACGGCATTCGCATCCGCAGTGCAACGTGATCCTTCCCTTTTGAGCGGCTGGAGTTTCTTTTGTTTACGGTGATAAACTTCATCCACCAGCACCATCTACATCGGTCGCAACTGCAGGTTCCTCTTGCCTTAGGTCTTGGCAGGGATGCGGGAACACCGGGTGGTTCGACATTTCAAACCCGCGGCTGCGAAGGGGCCCGGAAAACGAATCTTCCGGGGATCGGATTTTGGAAGGTGGTCTATTGAGCTGGCTGGCCGCTTTCCCCTCGCCCTTTGTCACGAAAGGCCGTACGACCAACAAACGGTCTCCAAGTGCATCTCTAATTGTGTTGCATTGCGCAAACGGGGAAAGGAGGAAAATAAATCACGATCTCCAGCGAAATAAAACAATCTCAGCTAACCCGATAATTCAATAGGCACGGTTTGGGAAACGAGTCGATCTTTGGCGGTGCGTAGACGGAGGAAAGCACCCCCGGGGGAATGGAACAACAGGAAGCCTGCCGTCGAGGAGAGCACTCCATCATGTGTAACCCGAAACTCGACAATACTTTGAGCTCGGGTGTGCGCGAAAAGTTCTGCTGTAAGATCGCGATCTTTGCGCTGCGGGCTTGAAAAATCAGGATGTGGAAAATACAACCGGGGGAGTGATTTCTTTTGGTTGATAAACAAATTATTATCTATTACGCTGGGTTCGTCATACGACCAGCCATGGGAGGTGCGGTCGAATGCAGGACGGATGCAACGCGATTCCCGGGCGAATGAACTATTGTGCATAATTGAGAAATAACATTAAGAAAAAAGGAATCGAAAGGAATCGAAAAGCAGAACACTACACTGATCATCTAGATCTGACGTGTGTGTGAGTAAGGATGATTCGACGATGAGACGAAATTATATACCACTCGGGGATGCTGTTGCTGTCAGGTTCAATTTATTCTTCCACTTTGCGGGGAGGTAAAAGGACACCAACGGTAGGTGTATTCTTTTCCGCAACGGTGAAAGGGCAACAAAATAAACAATTTCCTTCGAGGCATCGCAAAAGACCAAATATTCCCATCCACCATTATGCAGCCCATGGTTGCCGTGCCGTGCAATGAAACATTGTGTACACCGCGGTGGTATTGTGGAGCCAGCGTGTCTCGGAGGATCGACGCAATGCGCCCCGCAAATCCGTTTGTTCGGCGGCGAAAGTGGCGGAACGCTCTATCGGGCATCCAATACCACCGCACAACCGGCCGGCCATGGAGCGCTGCACATAAGGGAGGAAAGGCCGTACCGGCTTGTGGTCACGCCCACCAGGATCGATCTTCCGTCGGCGCGATCCGTCGACGGCGTCAGGTAAGCGGGCAGAAAACGGACGCCTCCCACTACCAGCACGAGCAGCTTAGCTTATGTATTTGTTAGAAATGCCGCACACGGCGTGTTGGCACGCTCGGCCGCGGCCGGCACGGAACGGATCGAACGTTCCCAACGCGATCGAACACGGCGAGCTATGCTGGACCCCTCGCTCAGTATGCTCTCCACCGTCGAGCGGGGCGATTATGCTGCTCCAGCCGATTGGACCGACTCCGGGCGCAGCAGCTTTCGAACGATGTGGCAAAACGGACAGCGCAACACGCGAACCTCGGCACGCCGGAGTCTGCGGCGAAAAGAGCGATCGTGTCCGAATCGAAACTCCGAGCGTTCGCACCGACCGGCAGGCGCAGGCCCCCCAACGGTTGCACAGGAGGTTCATTTGAACGTTGCCTTTTGCCACACAATCGCTACAATCAATGCTCGCGCGCACTACCGCAACAGTGTCCCTTCCGCGTCCGGCCGCATCATGATATCGCGTGAAGTAAAACTTGCAGAAAAAGCGATACATCGTCTAGAGGATGCTTTGTTTGTGTCAGTCGTCGCTGCAACGCAACGCACGGCGGAGATTCCGGAGACCTTCGCGCGATCGCCCACCGGCGACGATTGGTGCGCGGAACAGGGATTCGTGGTCTGCTACCTTTCCGAACCACCCTGCCTCCTCTGCTCAATTGCTCCATTATTTTAATGTCTTCTTCAACGAACTGCGCTGTTTCGCACGGTCACAACTTAGCATTAACTTTGTGGCGGGGTTTCTTTCACCACGAGTTTTGCTGTTACTTCCGCGCCAAAGGATCTCTTCACTCGCCAGGATTCCGAAACATCACGGCATGTGTTAACATTTTTCGGCACCAACCGTCGACTAGAGCTCGTTGATAAGCCATTAATTGGTCAATCCATTGACCTAAAATGTGATTGCTGGGCCGAAAGAGAAAGAAAAATCTTATCGTTGTCGGCTGGTAAGCACCTTTCCCCGGCCTGCTGTGGTTGATTATTATTGATCATTATACCCTTGCGGAATGCCATCCTGCAGCGCTCATTGCTTGGCCATCAGTTCCTTTCGTTCCCTTGCTGCTTCCCGCATGGGAATCAAGATCGTAAAAAGAGGAACCAAACAAAAACGGATAAGAGGTAAATCATATCGCCTCGAACAACATCATCGTGCAGCGAAATGTCGAAAGGAATGAAAAATAATAAAGTAATTACATATTTACGGTTCTTTACCGCCCAGCTTCGTGCGGCTTTTTTTGTTGTTGTTATTTTAATTTTTCGGTCTTGCGCGTAACACACATACACTTGTGTTGTGTTTGAGCAAGCAAAAACACGCGATCCTGGCCGGATTGGCGATGAATTGGAAGGAGCCTTTTTTTCGGGAAATAATTGGAGTAACTCTTTCAAGGTAGAAATCACGAGGTGTATTTTTGCCAGGTTCCGTTGCACATCCGTGGCGTAAGACAAATTGTGGTTGTTTATTTGCGCTTCTCAATCGGGAATGCGCGTGCGATGGGAATGCGCGTGTTACTGACCACAAGGAAAGGCAGCTGAGCAGCTTACGGCCCGTGATTTAAAATTCAGGAAGACGCATGCGTAGCCGAAACGTTCGCCCCTCGACTACTGGAGAGCTGGCTGCTCTGTTGCCCATGCTTCACACCATCTGCTTAAACGTATGCAGCGAGTGCCCTACGTAACACGGCATCGGGAAACAGTTTAGCGTCCAATCTATAATTTAAAACAAACAAATAAAAAACGCTACAACTCGCCGGGACCGTCGGGGCCTCCCGATGGGGATCGGGGCTTCAACGCTGGAGCTAAGGCCGTGTCGGCCGAAAATGATGAGCGTCGTAAAAGTTTAATTACGATCTCATGCGAATTACAGGAACCCATTTTTTCGTGGCTTGTTTCACATACCCCCCGAAGGAAACCGTTACCGGCGGAATGGCGACCCGGGCCGCTGTTCGCGAACGGAAGCTCCCCGTATGCGCTGAAAGAAGCGCCCTGCGTCCTCTGGGCCAGCGAAATGATTTATTTGCCTAAATGCCCAAATAACAGCCCATGCAAGTAGCGGTGAATTCCCCCGGACCCCGAACCCCGGAGGAGGAATAATTAGTGAAACAAACAACTGGCAGTGATGCACAAATACGCCCGATATTGTGCCAGAGACCGACGGAAGGGCGCACAAGGCCATTCGCCGATTCTAGTGTGGTTGTCCGTAGCTTGAGCTTTGTCCTACAGGCCTAGGCCACGCGAGTACTACCGCCAGCATATAAATTACACCTCCAAGTGACATCGGCCCGCGAATGCGCGCGGACCGGGGTTGGAACATCGCCCCGCTCTGCGTCCGCAGGACCTTCGGCGACAATTTTTGCCAACCAACACCACGTCGGCGGCGATCATGCGCGCATGCCATGAACGGGGCGCATAATAAATTGTCTGGAGAGTGCGTTTGCTTGTCGTTGCCTTCCACCGCCGGTCATATGGCGTCCGCACGCTTGTCTCGTTCACCCTTTGGAATCCCCCCACAGTTCGAGTGGGTTGCACACACACACACACACCTCCCAGCAACGGCGACAACCGCGTCGACAGCGATCGAGTGTCGCAGCGAGATGCGAGAAATTGTTGGCATTGTGTTTGCCCTTTCGCCATTGATTGGCTGCTGACTCGGCGAAGTCGGGAGAAAAGTGCAGCGTTTCCCGGAATGCAAACGACCTCCCGCCGTTGCATCGGGCCCTTCCATCGTTCGCTGCGTAAGACCAGCTCGCGGTTCGCCTGCTCCCTCCTTCTGATCCCAAAACGACAGCAGCCGTCTCGCGACAAGAGCGAAGTCTCGCGCCAGGACAGAAACGAAATAGTGTTCCTCCGCACCGATCCACAACCGCTCCCACCGTCGAGCATCACTTGAGGGACGGGGTGGTGGGTGGCGAGAATCATGGCGCGAAACGATCGGCTGGAACAATGGTGATAAGTAAATTGTTAGTACAAGTAAATGAAACACATTAACTAATAAGCGATCGACGTTCAACCAACTGGTCCCCGCCCACGTTGCTGCACCTAGGCGCTCTTCCGCTCTTCCGCTCCTCTGCTCGTCCTACACTCTCGGGAGCTTCGATGGGTAATTTGATTCATGATACTCGCTCTCTCCCTCTACCTCGCGCATCTAACTGCAGTTGGGGGGAAGAAAAAAGACCAGTCAATTTGTAAAACATACCCACAACCGTCGGGCAAATCTCACCTCCTTCGCGAGCTATTCAAACCGTTTTTCTTCGGTCCGTGCCGTTGCTTCTCTTCTCCCTTGTGTTCTATTATATTCAATAATTTGACGCACCTCTTCACCACGTGCTGCACACTGTCATTTAACCCTTACGGAACACACATTCAGTAGCTCTGGAAAACTTTAAAAGTCCAAAAGTATACGCGCGTCTCCATTGGCATAGAATCGAGATATAACCAAGATTGGATTGCTCCGTTTTAACTAACGTCAGGGTAATGTAATTCCCGTTTGAACAGAAAAACAGTTTTGAAACCGTAAACATATTGTAAAATAAACTTTTAAAAACTCCGCTGCTTTCGTTGCTTTTCTTCAACCTACTTGCATTACATTTATATGCATGCATGAATCTTACTTGAAGCAAGTTCTGTAGTTTTGAATACTGCAAGTTGAATATGTAATGCAAGTAAGTGTAACGGGGTTCAGTTGGGTGGAAATCAATATTGCCTAAAGAAGAAAAAAGCATGATTAGTATGTTATTTTTAAATATTGTACCTCCAAGGGTTACAACAAACATATCCACCATCCACCATATTTAGCCGCGGCCGTTCAATAAATGAATTAATGAAAACATGAATACATTTGTAAGCGCTTTTCTGGTCGGCTAGCGGTCGCTCGGAAATGCGTGAATGCCAAGCCTTCTCGCCAACGTAATGGCAGTATTTGCCACCAAGCCGGAATCCTTTTCTCATCCATACTGTTTCCTATTCCCCGTCGGAGGGTAACCGACATCGTCCCACCGATCGAACAGACTTTACAAAAGTGTCTAGGAGTCATGCGCAGGTTATTAATTATTTATTAGCTTTTGCATCCCTCCCCGGTTTTCCGGCTTTCCCGCTTCTAACCTTCCCGATAGAAATCTTACGAGCCGATCGCTTACTTTGCGATCGATCAAAGCGCAAAGATTGTGTGTGCTGTCCGTGGCTCAATCCCATCATGACGGGCTCTCCGCGGCGTGGTTAAGGTTATGCGCGATTATCGTTGTCTATTGACACCAGGGGGGGTGCTGCGTTCCGCGCTGCGACGCTTGGGAGGCGGAAACAATAGAGAGTTGGAGGACCGACGCCGGAGGTTCGATGGGGACTGTTTTCTCGCACCATGTCACGCCTCGCAGAGGTCCGCAAGGGTGGTATGTTATCGGCCCCACTGACACACCCCATTTACGATGAAGTGGCTCAAACGAGGTGTTGAAATAAGTGTCTTTATTTGGCGCTAGCCGGTGGTCTGCGTGTGGGAAGGAGGCGCTGCCTGGCCTTTTTAGTGGTTAACCGCGATCACCGACAACCGGGCCTCTGTCCCCCACCCCGAGTGTGAAACTTCGCTCGTCCCGTTGTGTCGCATTACTTACAAGCCCAATAGGGGACGCCTTCGGAGGAGAAGGGATTGAATTTCACTTGTCGTGTAGCAGTCCGTCCGTTTGTTTTCCATTTGGCCATCCTTCAGTTCGGCCGTTTGGACGAGCTGGATCACCTTACGACGATGCAGACGCCCGTCGTTGATTTTGTAAGCGCTCATGGCTCCAAATTGCTCAAGTGCCCTTCGTCCGTAGAACCCCCTGTCCGGGGGGGTGTAGGGTGTAACATTTTAATCAACTCTCTGCCCGGTTGGTGGTTCTGGGGGTAGCCGTTTTTCCTCCTCTTTATTTTGCCCAGCACAGTCCCCTCTATTCCGAGGTGGGCAAGCTGTGAAAGTAAGACCTCCGCGCAGAATTGAACACATTACTCACTTGGCCGAGGAAATGCTTTATCCACACATTCGCGGTAAGAAAAGATCAAGGAGCCCGCCGGCCCCGATTGACCGCGTTTGGCTCATGTTCGCCACCAGCGAGGTACGTCCAATAATCGATCAATTACAATCGCATTAGGCGCGCTCTTGATTCGCCTCGAACCTCGACGCGAAGTGCGCCGCGAGGCCCAACATGAGCATGCAAACTAATGCCTTTTCCCTGCGCTATCGGTGTTACCGCCGCCGGTGCACACGGTAATGCCGTTTCGGACCCGTTTCGCCCGGGTCGGGTTGATAAACGGCGGAACGCGGGCCAAGATACGCCAGATTGATCGTCTTCGGCCGCGTCTTGGTGACGATGGCCCGATGGTGAACGGCCTTATCGCAGCTGGCGGATCGTCTAAGCCTTTCGGCCTCGTGAATAACGCCTGCCCTCTTGCCTGCCAATGCGGAAACACGCCACAGAGCATGTTTTGCCGGGGACATGCTACGGGAAAAGCGCACTTCGAAGCAGATGGCGGTGTGTCGTGAAGACTGCACGAATTGATGCAAATAATGAAAGCAAATAAAGAGCACATCGAATCACGCTGCCCGTTCCCCGCTGGCTCTACAGTTGTCGACAACTTGGAAGACAACACTATCGACCGGTCGATGCGACCTGGACCGGAGACCAGGCCCGGAGACCGAGTTATGTGGCGCAGAGATCGTGTCTTCGGCTTGCGGCTCTCAAGACGACGCTACACTGTTTTGATCGTACGCTCTTGCGAGAGCGTGCGGACCGACGACGACTTCCTAAACGCCATCTGATGTTCAATTTATCCGGAGGCGTGCGAAGGCCACCGGTGTCGGAAGGCGGAAAGCGGACAGGGGCGACGATCGACGGTCTCGCGACCGGCAAGAAGACGACAAGATCTCTACTCCGCTCCACTTCGTGTTATTGCCGAGCGTCACCCGCCGTAATGTGGCCGAAACAGAAATTATCTGATTTATGATTATTGCGATTTATATGATCAGTTTCATTTACTCACTCGCCATCGCCTTCTTCCTCCGGCTTCCGCCGTCGTCACGTGCCGGCGCGTCTGACCGCAGCGTAGGGCAACGGGATGAGTGTATAAAAACATCGGCACATCCCCGCTGCACACTGATACGACGTTATTATACGGCTCGATGCAAGTTCATTATACTATCGTGCAGATTGATGGTTGGCTTCTGCGCGGTTAAGTGATGGCCATCCCCTCGGATTGATCAATTGGCCATGATTTGACATCTGACCGTGTCTTAAAATGCGCGCCCAGCTATCAATTATCGATTTCACGTTAATTTGGACCTTCGATGACGACGTCGAAGACGATAGGGAGCAAATTTGGCTCTCACGCTCTGCAGCGCAATAACCCATCAGTGTTAACATTACGATCGATCTTTCTTTCTAGAACGGAAATTAATAAGTTTACCATATATTATCATACCACTTCATCTGAGTTAAGCGTACTGTTTAAGCAGCGCGACGTTGTTGAAATATTTCACTATTTTGCATACACAAAAATAACCGAAATGGATGGAAAATCAACTCCGTTTCTTTTTTTCTTGTCACACGCGCCCGTTTTCCCAGCAACCTTTCCGGTGGAACTTGTCAAACGTACGTTTCCGGTGTTATCGACCTTCGTCGGTCGCTTCGATGACGAGAATACACTAATCGAGCGTTCCCGATCAACGGGGTTTCCATCGCTCGATTTCGATCTTCGAGTACAATTCTCTCTTTCTACCTCACACGGGAGATCACACGGGGCGTACGCCCTGTCAAATGGATCGGAAATCAAAAATAACTCCTTCAGCCAGACGACGATGAAGACGACAGCCACATTTTACGGTGCCATCCTATTACTTTTCCGCCCAATTAGACGTTCTGTATTGGTACGTTTTTCGGCTCTTTGCTGCCCACGGGAAACCATTCGGCCAGCTGGAACGTCTCCGGTGAAGTAGAAGAGGTTTCCCTCCTGACACTGACCCCGGGGCGTTCTACAGTCAGTTTCGAACGTTCACAGATGGGTTTGTTTTGTTTACCAAACATCAAGCAACAACAATCCCAGCTCTTGAACTGTCCCTCGAACAGGAATATCTGTCAACCGTGAAACTGTAAACCGCTAAACTGAAAGTTCAACAACATAGGTAAATTAAATCTGCTCCTTCACGTGTGAGTTTGCCAAAAAGGTTATCACCGAAACCAAATCACCCATTTCTTATTCCATCCACCCAAAGCCAAACCGCCCTCCTCCCGGCCGGTTTCCCTTTCCATCTAATGAGTATAAATTAGCATGCACGGAATAACGATTCCAGTGATTCCCTGCCCATCAGGGATCCCGTTGTGCGCACCGGCGAAACCGGATCAATAAGGATGGGAAAGAGAACGAACAGCCGATCCCAACTACCGACCAGCAGCGGTCGCTACTGCTATCGATCGTACGTCGCCGCAGCGGAAATGGGCCGAAATCGCGAAATGGATACTCTCCAATCGATAGGCAGAGCTTTGGCGGCGGCGCTGCGATCGAGTCCGATATCCGAAAGATACCAAACCTTTGTTGCGTACAACTAGTTACCCACTGCTGTTCGTGGGGCGTATATCTGGTTCGGTGCATATTTGTTTTCAAAATAAATATCTTTATTTTGCACCTCCAATGTAGCTTCGAAAAAAACTATTCTTTTTTTATTTACACTTAATGGTTGTGGTCAATGGTTCTTTAAATGTCATGTCACAAGAGTTACACTTTTCATCATTAGTAAGGTTGAAACCTTTTTAGAATATTAAACTTAATTTGCATTATAATTAATCGCTTAACAATACAAAATAGGCCCAAAAAAGTAATAAAATAATTATTACATTTCCATTTCAGTACATGAAAAACAGAATTGAAATCGTAATAAGGTTATTTCTTTTCATTATTATTGTTAGAACACACAGATTTAAATTTACAAATTCATTTTCAAGATCCAAGTCAGCAGTTTATGTTTATTACAAACCGGTCATAGGATACGATATATAATCAATGTGCAATTTAAATGTAAACGAATAAATTAACTCATTTGCCATAAGGTGCCCCTTGTCAACAAACCGTGAACGAATAATATGCAAGACTGAGTGGAAGTTAGCATCGGAATGCATCTTCACAACAAACCATTTGTTGAAACATGTTTTCGTTAACTGAATGGTCACAGGGAGAATGAGCAAGCGAAGAAGCTTTACAATGTTACTCATTGCTAAAATTGCAGCAAAGACGCTCGATATACATCACTCCGAATCACAACAAGCTGCGTCCGTTGCGGAAGCACATAATTTCATGACCACCTAACCGAGAAAATGACGATTGTAACACTGTGTTTGTCTGATGGTGTGAGCGATTTTTCTCAGTCCCCCGCCTTCTGGAAAATGTGATTAATTACAGGGTTTTAGTGCACGGACGGGAGAGGCGTTGGCTTGATGGCACATGTGATGCAAATCGGTGAGACTCGATCGCACCACCATGGTCAAGCACGACGTCTCTTATCGGCGACCACGATCGCTGATTTTCACCACCACCACCACCACCACTACCAACCATCGGGCGAAAATCATCACCCCAAGCCAGAAAGGCAGCAAGCGTGTAAACATCGTGCGACCAGATGCATTCCCCGCGTGAGTGGTTGGTAATGCACCGAGCCATACGTCATTAAACCACTCCACGCCAGCAGATCACATTCGGGACAAAGCTGTGGTAGTACAGTGGAACAACTCGCTCGGCAGAGTTTGTGTCGTCTGTACGCACTGACCGCGTCAGCCTACGCCGTACCGTCCCCATCTGCAGGCCACTCAGGCAGGGACAGCAAAAATAAAAAGTACGAAGTTCGCGACGGACCGAATGAGTCAACATGATTTATGTTCCTTGCGGGCGGAGGCTCGTTTGGGGTTAGGGTCGGCAGAGCCGGAAGGGCCACGCGATCAGTTTTGCCCGGTTTATGCGTTACTGGTGCGGAAAGGTGCCGATTAATTACTGCGGATAAGAACCACGTGCTATCGCTTGCGACGGCCCGCTCGTCGCAGGATAGCGCTTGTTGTAATAAAGAAAAATCTAAAGAGCAATCCACTTCACGCTTGACGAGCTGTGTGGACCCACTGTTCTTCTAACAAATGGCTCTCCACTTGTGTTCCATGCATGAAGACGCGAACGCGCTCAGTTTTGCGTTATTCTGCTGGATCATAATTTATCAATTACGTTCGGTGATTGGCGGAGGAATACTTCAGCTCAGCATGCAGATCAAAAAGTCGGTTCCAAATGCGTTGAGTAACGGACTTACTCGAGAGCCATCATCCGTAAACGGAAGCTAACAATCACTGTACCACCGAGCAAAGGTATGCAAATAAATGTTAAATAATTCATCGCACGGTATTGTTGAGAGTGAGTACATTTTTGTGCACACTCCACGCAGCTTCCATACTGAGGTGATCATTCACCATAATTCATAAGCAATGGTGGTTGAATACCTTCTGCGCCGACCACCTTCCAGCCTTGGTTGATATTTTCCCACAATCGTACAATTCAATGAAACGCAAGGAGGAAAGTAAGGACAACAAAAACCGTACGAACGAGTGTTCGAAAGTACTTAAATAAATAAGAAGCAAAGCAAATAAGGGCAGGCCGGCGAACCGGGGCGGGCGATAGTGGAAATAAAATAAATTTGTTATTTTCGTCCAAAGACACTGACTACACACGCATGGTAGTGCGATCTCCTGTAAGAAAGATGTAACCAGAAATAACTCCACAACACATGTCAGCGAACACATGGAGAATCGCGGAGATTGTACCGGGTGTGCTCTTGTGTCCCATTTTTGTGCCAACCTGCCATCGGCAGGGTTCTCCGATCGCCCCCGTAATCGGAGCGTGAGGAAAAGTGTGCGCACCAAACAAAACGGTCCGCCAAACTTGTTCCAACCGTAAGCTCGCGTAAAAGCGTACATGATACAGCCAAAACGTACGGTCAAAGAACAGAACCAGCGGAACGCACAGGTCGGGTTCCAGAGTTCAGGCACGGAACTGCGGAACGAACCGGACGCAGAACCTGACCAACAACATACCCTAACCGTTGTGGGAGTGTGAAAGGAGAACTGAAATGAATACGAAATAATGCAACGCGGACGAGCCCGCGAATCGGAGATCTGGAAATGGAAAATAAAATTAAAATAACCCCGAAAGAAATAAACTGAAATAATAAATGTGCTCTCGGATAAATTTAATTAACATATACGAGTTAATCAATTTAAATAAGTTGTTGCAGATGGAGCATTGAGGCACGCTCTGGTCTCTTATTTTCTCGTTTGCATCTTGGCTCATTACTTGCCATTCCCTTTTGCCCTGATGAACTTTCGCGGCCCATTCCCGCTGTGTGATGCCTGTTTATCGTTTTCCCGGTACTTGCAGTTTGGCTCAGATTCTATTCATTCCGCCTTTTTCTCTACCGCTCATTCGATGCAACTTTCTCAAAATCACAACACACCGCAGAAATATGAGCACTTTAACCGCCATCGTTTACCTGGTATGGCCATGCGAGAACATAGATGAGCTCTTATCTTCCGTTTTCTTTGCCTTTCTGTCTCTTCGCCGTAATTCTACCGAGTCCGCATTGAGAGTTGTTTGAGAAACTAACAGAATCCCATCTTCCATAGTCGCATATCCTCCTCCTCCGGCTCCAACGTGGTTGAGGTGTGTTAATCTGATCGTTTATTTGTTTTTTCCACACTCTCTTATATTGTTTACCCTAAAGACCGACGGAATGTTTTGTACAAACTAATAAAAACGATGATGATATTTTGCCAGCACATATTTGCGTTCACGTTGCTAAAAACGGTAGCTGATAGCAAACATCAAACAACAGCGACACTAAGTAGATTAATTTATTGGTTCGCGAAGCGCTTCTTGTACCCATACTTCAACTATAATTGAAAAACTCATAAATTATAAGAAACCACTCCGTACAACTGTCGCTTTCAATTGCGTTTTATATTACCATAACGAAGTAATTAATGTTTAACGTACGCTTCGTTTCGAAGAGAAGTGTGTACAATATAATCCTTGTTCTTCTTTCAATTACGAAAATTAATGGCCACCTGTTGTTTGCCTCTCTGGCTTATTCAACTAAATATTGAAAAAAAAAATCGAATAAAAAAATATGCTGACTAAATATTGAAAAATATTTTACATGTTTCGTGCACAAATTGTTTGGTTTTTCTCTATCGACTTTGCTATGAATCGGAAATGTTAGGTAACGTGAAACAAGTCAAGAGGTATTAGTACTTTTTATTGTGTTAAAAAAACCTACACACTTAAAAAAAAAACAACAGTTCGCTCTCGATTTTTGATCCCAAAAACATAGAGGCACACGAAAAAAGGCAATATCGGTAAGAAAGGGAGCTTGTTCCACGCTTATTTTTTTAGCACAGCACAGTCGCTATTTTGTCGAACGAATCCATTGCCGGGTGCGACGAAAGAGATGTAGATTTTTTATGGCTTAGATTTATCGGCTTAAATTTTACCCATTTCTATACGACCAGCGAAGAAACGGAAAAAAATCGCCTCGATAGTAGACTTTTCTGACGACTTCATTTCGGATGCAATAACCGAGAGGAAGCAACGGATAAGCCGACGAATTTGGCGAGTCTCCCCTTTTGGACTGGATGATCCAATTTACCTTCGTTGGGCCACCGTACCTTGTCAGGCTTTTAAGCAAGGCTACCAAATTTGACGCCTGTTTTTTTTTTCGTTGAAAATGTCTCCGACTGTAGGTTTTTACATTATGTTTGCCACTTTTGTTGAACTTTGTCACGCATCCAGATTAGCTCCTTGGGCTCATTTTGAACATTATGATGTTAGTCCGCTTTTAATGCAATGTTTCGAAAAAACGGGACGATTTGATCGCCTTGTAGAAACATCGTAAGACATCAAACTAAATTTGTGAAGCTCAAAGCAAAACCGATTGAATAACCATTCTCGATCAAAAAAGGGCACCACTGGAAATGTGATTTTTTCATGTGCTTTGGATCCTTTTCATCCCTTTTATTCGAGGCTCGTCTGTGTCGATGGATTGAAAATCGATCAAAATATCGTGCTCATATCGTGCCACCAATATCGGCTCTGGGTTTGCATCTTCACCAGAAGGAGGAGCAGTAAGACAGAGAGAGAGAATTAAAGAGAGACAATGGCAAGTTATATTTATGATCCCGAAAAACATACGGTGGCTAATGCTTCCTCCGGGGACTTTGGGTCAGGTCAGAGCAACTGCCATGGGAACGTGATTCAGAAACGATTATATTGGTCGCGCTTCGTGCGCAATCCTGCGCCACGAAGATGATCGTTGGGCGATTTTTCACGATGGAACGCTAGACTTACTAGCAGCGGAGATGCCATGAGATTAATGTAATCCTCGTATGATTATTTGGGTGGGATATTTTCCCAGGGCAACAGCGTGTCCGACATTGGAGGGTAACACGGGGGAGGACGGGAGCGATGGGAGGGTAGCAAAAGTTCACTCACTGCCACTAAGAGAAGGTTTGTTTTTTAAACAGTCCACCGGTCCATACATTTTCTGTGTTCTTTCATTCATTAGAACATGAACTCCGTTCGCGGAGGAAAATGGACGGAACGATGAAGAGAAAGAAGCAGAAATGTCTTAATTAAGACCCATTCCCCGGTTGGGCGGAATCAAAGTTTAACAAGTTTCCGTGGACCGGTTTCCGCTGCTTCCCGAGGGTAAATAGCGTGGCGTACGAAAGGTGGCCAGCAAATCATCTTCAGCTGTGGTCGGTGGTTTGGTGCGTCCATTTCTGGCGAAGATACTGTAAGATTCAACGTTGAGAAAATTCGTCGTCTTTCTCTCCGACGTACCACGATCGCATCTCGGCCAGGAGGGAACAGTTCTTAGAACCCACCAAGTGCTTCGCAAGGTGCTTTCGGGGATGTGATCATGTAAATGATGTGCCAAACGACGCCAGCATTCCCCCAGCTTTCTGCTCGAGTTCGATAGCGGCATCCTGCACTGTACGAGAGTTCAAGGAATCCTACGAAAGGGCACCGTGTTGAAGTGAAACATTCAAAAGCCCGACCCGTTCGATGCGACCAAACGACATCGGCACAAATTAGACAACTTTCGAGTCGTCCAAACACGACCACGGACGTAACGAACAAGATCGAGATCATCTCTAGTTGATTAATCGGGTGAAGTGTTTCCACTCTTTCGTTGCCCGTCGATCGTTCGGGACATTTTTTCCTTCCTTTCGTCCAGGTCGGAGCCGCCGACTGGCCACCATCGGGCCAGCGACGCTCGGGAGGTGAGTTGTTGGACGTGTGTGTTAAGTGGATTATCTGTTTCTTTGCTCGCACTGCGCTCCCTCTGCCCGTGGCACTCCTTTGCGCAGGCAGCCCCCGAAGGGATAGCGGCCTGCACTGATTCCTATCTCCGTCGGATGTTGGTGGAGATTCCGGGCGCCCTGGTCGGTGTATCGAACCACGGCATGATCTACGACCATTGCCAATCGGTCTAGAGGCAACGCAGAGAGCTTCCTAATCAAAAAGGGAACCCGAAGGAACCACCGCCCTGGACACCGACGGGGCCAACGCAGGGAAAAGACGTTTGTGCGCGCGCGCGTACTCACATACCAATCAACCTTCAACCGAGCAGACAGCCGAACCCGGGCTCTTGGCTTGGCTGTGTTCCGATCGCCCGGGCAGGAGCCGCACAAGCAGCAGCGTCACGGTACAATCGTCGCCGGGGCGATGGGTCTAACGGGCGAACCAAGGGAAGATTGATTGGATGGGAAAGCTCTTAATCCTGAATAACACTCCACGTGAGCCGCGAGAGCTGCTCGGGGCGACAGTACGCCGTTAGCTGGTACGGGCGGAGATGGATCCGTTGGAGGGTCGACGGCAGCGACCGATAAACTTGATCGATCACTTCGAATTGCTGGAATAACAGATGTCAAATTAATAATTTATTGATCGTTTACTCTTTCCACGAGATCCATGGAGCAGCGCGACGCGGAACGGAGGCCGGCAAAGCAGCGAGTGAGGGTGGGGCAGCGAATGAACGATCTTGTCTTCGAATCTTAGCCTCAATCAATCCATACTGCTCGTTATGAACGATGGCGCAAATCGTTGCGCCGTTTGACGGGCGTCGCTCGAGAATTGTATCGTGCTGCGATCAAACCAACTCCAGCCGCATTTTTAATAACCGCCAAAGGATGGAAAAACAGTAATGAAACGGTACGCTATTTTTACATCATTCGCACAATGTTCCCTAATGCTCAGCGCGCGCATAGATGATTCGGCGGCAAGTTGGCTATCTCAAAACCACAAAAACAACTTCATTAAATGTTAGCGAGCCCACCGGTCGGAAACTACGGGAAACCTTTTTCCGAACTTCCTCGTACGTATGCTATAGCATCTTTTTATCCTGCCGCCTGGCGATCGTCAATGATCCATCCGTACCGCGTTCTAGAGGAAACTTACGCCACCTCCGTAACGTCTAATTATGTTTCGATTTGATTGAGTCATCAGCTACGGATCAGTCCGTGGGCTAATAATAATATACCTAGCCGTCAATGGCTTGATTCCGCCACACACATACACACCCTACCGAAACCAACGAAATTCGAGCCGAGTGTAGAACAGCATCGCTGCCGGTCGCACTCGAACGGGAGATGCACGGAACACGGATGTAAAGAAATCGACCGATCATCGTCCTCCCCGAATTCGTTGCCCCATGACTCGCAGGGATTGCGCCAGTGGCGGAACGAGCGGCCGAAGGGAAACTCCCTCATCTGGAGGAAGGTCGAACCGAATTGGTGGATGATTTGCCTGCCAATTTAACGTTGCATCGCTACGGGACCGGGTGCCGACGGCGTGCTATCGTTTCGGACGTTTTCGGGAAGATTCCGCCCGAGAAAGCACGTAACCACGGGCGTACAGGTAGACCGCGGCGGCTCTCTTTTTGCTTTTACCGCTCCATTTGGGCTGCTTTGACGCGCAGAAATAACAAGCACCGGCCCGTGTCGGCCCAGGCAAGCGGGCCCGGGTCCATCCGTCGTCCTGTTCGCATCGGTCGCGGTATTCGTAGCCAGCGGCAAAGATGTAAGCGAACTCTCTTGATCCGCTCTCGGCCGCTTGATGCAGAAACATTAATCATCGTCGATAGATCGGAGCCAGAGGCCGAGGTGGTGTGCCACAGCTCTTCAGGGAACGGCCACGTTCTTCTCACTACCTTCTGTCCGCACTGTGCTGCCGGTACTTGGGACATCCAGAACAGCGAACGTCGACACCCTACCGGAACAAATGTCACCAAATTGACATGCACTCGGCTGTACCGAGGCGCTTAACGGAGTTCCGATCTGATTTTCGCTCTGGCCAACGAAGTCGTACACATTACCATACTTTGATCCGCCTCTGCGTCTTCCCAGTAGAACAGGTTCGAGAACGAGTTCCCGATCACGTTTGATCACCAGTGCAAGAAATGCATCCTCCAGATCAAGCGCTCAATCGGGACGGATCAGTAACCGAAAGATTATTGCAGGTGAGCGAGCCCGCTGCTGGACGAACGAGAAGACATGCTTTGTAGAAGCGTATTTTTTTTCGAGCGCTACCACGAACGAAAGAATCGATCCGTCAGAACGGAGCCGTAAATGAAGTGACTCAGGTATTTTGCCTTCCAAGATGCTACGAAACCCCCCATCACGGGGCAGTTCGCTCGATGGTCATTCTCGAAACACTACAGAACGTGTGATGTCTTAATTAGTGGAATCCGAAAATTCAGCACATGATTACCTTCGCTGAGGATTTTACAACCGGTCGTTTGGAACACTGTTGAAGGATCACTTACCTGGCGAAAGAGGAGGAGAAAAAGAAGAAAAAACAATGAGTACACCAGACCGCGCTATGCAAGTTGTGATTTTCTTCTACCCCTCAGGTGATTCGAAGCTACGACATATCAATTTAAAATTAGTCAGACATACATTTGAAAGGCACTTTTACAGCGCGATGCACTTCCCTTTCAGTGCAACTGATCAGGTTGCCGTTTATTGCACTTAAATCGGCGATCGGATCACATATACCCACACACACACACACACCTACAGGCATAAGTAAACGGTGCTTCTCTTTGAAATGGTGCAAACACTTGGCGTAGCACGCAATCGGCCTACGTTGGTGCAGCATGCGGGTGATCTTTGCCTCTTCAGTTTCATTTACAGCTACATGCTTCGCCAATTTGCGCGTGATCGTTCGAAATCGCAAATCGCCTAGCGATTAAGCTGCTCTAGCGCGTCGTGTGGAGCAGCACCAAACGCACCGTAGCGGCGGAAGACAATCATAATAATAATAACCATAATCATCAGCATCATCATCACTATTAAACTGATTTATTTGACAGTTTCAAGTAACTCGCAAGTACGTGCGTCCCAGAGCAATGTTTAATAGCTCACAGCGTTCGAGATCGTTATATACGAGCATTGACGCATGCTCAAAGAGGTCATACCATTCGCTAATTTGTGCTGTGTTTTTGTGCTATTTTTGTGCTCGACAAGAACGCATATAAATTCTCCTCGAAGATTTTTTTTTAGTTGATGAGTTTTTATGTTTCGACCAATGCACTTCAGGAAAATTTTTCTTGATCTTTTTAAAATTCAATGGTAGATGACGCACGGACATTTTATAAATTGATTTTTTTAACATTCTTTACTTTCTCAGTTTTTTTCATTGCGAACTTGGTTAGTTGGTTGAAAACACCGTGTACATTAAATAAATCATTAAATAATTAGTACAACATGATTGTGGGTGTGCCCTTGAAGCAATGCAAAAATATTAGAAAACAGTCATGCTCTACAGTTCTCGATCTTTTTAATTCAAAGCACATGATCTACTATGGCAGCATGTTTCTATTAACATTTAAACGAAATATTTCCAGCATCATAACAAAATATCAGCTTGTAGGGTGTGTTAGTGCTACATTTAGCTAAGACCGATAGTAGTCTTTGGTTTGGATTGCTTCTCCTTTTCCATTTTTCAACCATTCCCCGGATTCCGATCGTTCCATCTGGGATTTGGTAGTTAAAATGAAGATATATAGCGTCGAGAAGAAGTGAAAATCGACAGCTCTGTAGCGACGTTTTTGGTCAGCATTCGGTACGTTTTTTATCAGGTTCTATTTTTCATCCAATCCTTGCCCTTTCCCACCGAAAACCGTGCTTCGAATGTGTTCTCCGTCCGTCGCGCTTTGAGGCTTACACACTATTGTCCCTAATCTACGAGTCCTAGCGTGTTTCTGGCGACGCGTGTATACCGTTTTCATCCGATAGGAAGGTTAAGGTTTTTTTCGATCCGTTTTTATTTCGCTTTAGAGACTTTGTCTTTCGGACTCTACCAACCGTTCCCTACCGCGGACCCAAAACGTTTGTTGGTGACCGTGGAAGACAGCTTGTGAGTAAGGACAATCTTGGACAGGCTTCTGTCGAGAGAAAGGAGAAAAAAGGTGACCTCCCATTCGCGTTTTAATTAAGCAATTTGTATGTATTCCAGCGTGTGGTGTTAAAGAATCCTGATTAGCATATTATTTTTTACCTTTTGCCATACCTTCCTCAATACCGTTCCCATCTATGACCAGTGTCACAACGTTTGGTAGCGTGGCGTCCAAAACTCCAACACTATCCAGACAAAAAAAACATTTAACCTGCCGAGTGTTTCTAATCCTAGCAAGTCGCTGAAGAAAGAGCGTGCGCGAAGTAGGAAAGTTAACCTTCCGTCAATTCTTTCCCCCGCCAAGTCGAGTCGACGACTTTATCTACAAGCAGTTAATATTTGATTTAGCACTGCCGACAGCGACCGGTTCCGTGCGCGAGGTGTTTCGTGGTTATTTCAATCTACCCACGGACTGCCAGCCTAGGAAACCACGGACCACAACTCTCAATTCGTTAAATTTATTTTATTTGATTAGCAACCACTTCTCCTCTCCCACCGGGCGAAAGGATCGAAAAGTGATCAAACAGTGGAAAGAAATAGAAACAAAACTACTACTACATTCGCGTACCGATCGTTTAATCCTGCACGCTGGAACGGAGGCGGCGGATCGCGCTGGTTAGTTTTCATATACATTTGTCTTTGCTTTCTTCATCTTCCCGCGCAAACTCATAAACGGTATGAAACATGATTCACTGAAAAGTCGTGAATACACATCGGAAACACTCCGGGTGGCTGAAGAGTGTTGGTCGGGGCCACTACCAGGTCCATCAAAGCCAAAGATTTCAAATAAAGTCGTTAGTACTGCCTGGACTAAAGTAAGACATAGCTGCGTTCCAATTAAGACAACGCGTTGGTACCTAGGGCGGTAGAGGCTATCGAAAAACAGGATCGTCAATGATCGCCGACATTAACGCACTGCCACAAACATATAGCTTGGACATTCTTCAGGTCGGCATCATAGAACAGGTACTAGCGGAAATCAGAGCAAGAAGGATCGAAGAAGCTCTCAGACAAACGCACTCGTCGCCCGCGCATTATCCACCGTTTCAACCTTCAGCACTCTTACGTTGGGATACGTTATCGCGAGGGTCTAATTGACTCCCAGCAGATATAGGTGCACTTGGAATAAAATGATATCTGGTGGAAGGAATCCGAGCCCACACTTCAAAACGGAATATCTAGTGGCGCCAGTCTTATCTGAATCAGAAATTGTAGTAGCAAGAAAGCTTCCTAGATTAGGTTCATTCGTTTGAAGCGACCGAGTGTGCAGTCCGACGAATGAAATAAGTTTACTCAAAATTTCTGTAAAAGCCATAGTAAAAAACGCCGCTTTCCTTCTCAGGCCAGGTCAGGGTTTGCTGAGCTCACTAGCCGGGCATAAAGCTGTCTACTTTTCCTTACGAAACGATCCCGCCATACACGATGGATTGTTGAACGGGGTATAAAAATTACCACTTCACACATACACGCATTAACACGCACATACAGAGGTGCGTACAGCCAGCTCGGGAATTGGTATTGAGGCCTCTGCCTTGAAACTGGGTACCATAAATTTTTTTAATGCTCATCGTTCATGTCTCCCTTCCATCTCTAGCGTGAAAAGGCTACACCCAATTCTTTCGATAATTTACACCTGTCCATCCTATTACGATGTCCGAAATTCGCATCGTCCATCCTTCCAGAGGGCACAGATTTATAAAGCTGTAAAAAGCGTTGGATACAATTTCCACCCAATCTATGCCATCCATCCCAAACCAAAGGCGTCCCAATAACCAACAATGGCAACGGCAACACGATACGCCGACAAGAAGAAGAAGAAGAAAAAGAAGAAACAGCTCGCTAGTGGACCACAATAACAACGGCTCCGAATGGAACACTGCCGAGGCACCTCTCATAAATCAAAGAACAAATCACGCTACGCCTTACGAGGCAACTCATAACCGTCCCAGGCACAACCGGGGAGAGATTGCACAACAGGCCGCCCGAGTGTGAAACGGCCAAACGGAGAATAAAAATGTAAAAACTCAATCTTCTAAATCCGTCCAGTGGCCCGCGGATCACGACGGAATCGATCGATAGCCGCGCGCGCTCGGTCAATCGGATCCTAACCGATCATTTCAGGCTCTCTCCCGGCACCGAAGCGGTTGGGAACGCTTGGAAATAACACGATACTCCCATCCAAATTTCCATATAAATTAGATTTACTCCTCGCACATACACACGAACATACAGGGGTTGCCGACGGGAAATGGGCTTTGAGAAAATGAAGGAAATAGGAATGTACACCCCAAAAAGATCGTTCTCCCAAAATCGAACAAATGTCATCGAAGGGAACGATTCTTTATGACCGCTTTCAAAGAGGCTTATCCGGCCGACTGGGGTTCGAAAAAACTTTCACCAAGCAGAACCGCGGGATAATGAGGCTGTTGGAACACCGAACAACCATGGACGGGTCCGTCGTCGGTTCCGACAGAACCTCCGGTAATGTGTAGAAATTGAGTCATTTTTCAATCCCTTTTCCCAACGCCTATCTTCGGGGCCACTTGTGGGTCACTTCCTTTGACTTTTTTTCTCCTTTTTCCTAGTTTGTTGCTTTCAGTGAAAAATGCGTGTTTCAGCATAAATTAAACAAATTGTTGACCGATCATTCACGGCAAGCGTTCGTAGTTTAGTTTCAGCGCCTCAAAACAGTTCCCCTCCCCGGCAGAAGAAAACAAAAACTCACCACCGAACCACTAGTCAAATCTTGAGGGAGCTGCCTATTCCATGATAACGGAAAGCGCAAACAACCACCTTTTTCGAATGGACGATGACGTTCAGCCACCGCGACCTGGGGTCTGTCCCGTTGTGGAAAAAATACTCTCCAGTACCAGTGTGCAGCAGCTCCTCCGACGATTGTTTGCCCCGCTGGTTAGTGTTTTCGATGGAACGTGAAATATTGCCCGCGCCTGCTGTCGCTTTTCGTTAGCGCTTTTCCAGCTTGATGCATGCAGCCCAGGTTGTTCCGTTGGGCTGGCCGGCGGGATTGTTTGGCGTGTTCCAGCAGCCTGGCAGTTCGGGTTCCGCCAGCGTTTAAAGCCAATTTAGAAGCCAAAGACATAACAAAAGATTACATTGTCCAGCGACGAACCCCGTAATCGTGGACAAACCACACCGATTGATTGTTGTTTATATTTGAACGAGCGATTAGCGCGCCTCCGGGTGAAATTTTTGTTTTTTGTCTTTTCAGTGCCCAAAGTTCTCGGTATTTCATTATTTCCCCTACAGATCGACGAAAGCATGTTCAAACCGTGGAAATTATGAGAGATTGGAGTGTATTTTACCCTTTGGTCCCGCGTAAAACTATCGTTGATTGAGAGATGATAACATCTTTTTCTTTACCCAAGCAAACCCACGTTTTTAAAGGCGCTGTAGCGAAGGAATGTGTGCTGCGGATCAAACGGATCAAGATCTAGATTGTTGGGCTCCGAAGGCGGGCGGCGCGCGCGCTCAAACACACACAAACAATCAGTCACGATCGTGGCACGACAGAAAATGCCTTATTGGCAAGATCGTAATTAAATAAACATGTCTATTCGGACACATTCGCGAATGGTACATGCCACACGCGACCAGGGTAACGTAAGCTCGCTGTATTCGATCGAGGGATACGAGATGCTGCGAAAGAGATGGATTATTTCAATTGAACTGCGATAGAAACTTGTATCCCTGACGGAACCGAACCGGCTTCAAACGCCAGCTCATGCATGCGTAGGTTGGCTGGTTAGTTGGTTGTAGCCTAGGGAACTATACTTCTCTCTTTCTTCCGCCAAGTCTATTAAACTAATAATTCACAACTTAGCGCAAAACGCTTGTCGACGCGACCCACAGTCTTTGCTGCGAACGAACCGTATAGGTTTACTAACTTGTTTGCTTTTATTTGGTACGTGATTCAGCTGTATTCAAGTGATTTATTTACCTCACAGCCCGGTCCTCTAATGGCTCAACCAGGGCTCTAAAACGACAGTTAAAAGTACAAAAAACGGCACAATGGAAAGGCACGCAGTATGCCTAATTGACTGTAAAATAAAATCTATCACCAGTTCCATGGGGCACCCAATCATATATGTACATCTCGCAGCCCAATCTGAGACCGTGGGTAGCTGAATCGTTGAAAATTCAATCAAACAACATCAAACACTCACGGCAGAAGAGGCAATGAAAATATCAATGGCACAAATGTGGCAGTCGCGAGACGTCTCAATCGCCATTTTATCCCCCCACCGATCCCAGACCGATTCCGTAGCGCCTTGGCAGCGTGGCCATTGTTAGCATGTGCTTCTGCCCGCTCCGTAGTTTTCCTTTGCGGGGTCCTCGCATTTGTTTGGATATCTTTCGATTTTGTTTTGTCTGCCTCTCGCCGATTTCGAGAGGGCCGCCCGAGAATTTCACATTGACCCGACGCGCCGATATGCTGAGCTGGAGTTTGGAGTCCACAATTGCGATGCTACTGGTCCAAATCGTGAGTGGAACCAAGTACGGCTACGAGGAGCGTAGGGATCGCTTTCCCGGCCTTCTTCCTTGGCGATCCTTCGTTCGCTACATTTTGTATGTGTTTACGCGCAATTAAACGAATGCACCGATCAGCATCGCCAAAACTTTCCTTCTTCTTTAAATTTCGTTCCGTTGTTTCTTGGGCAACCATTTTCGTGCGTTCGCCAATAATCATCTTCGGACACTCTCGAGCTCGTCCAGAAGGTTGGACACATTAAAACAAAACAGGCTGCCGTACGCCAGAGCGATCTTTAAAAAGACGTGCTTCTTTACGTCCACCTTTATGATTTCTTCCAATGATCTGGTAACTTAGAAACCCTTCAATATATCCCTCGCAAGCAGAAGGAGCAAGTGTGTTCTGGAATGACTTAATATTTCGGGGCAGTTCGTTTCGTTTATCGTACGAAAACTACACAGCCAACAGACGGCTGGCCCATGGACACACCGTCGGAACACACAGGCACCGGTTTCTGCGCGCACGACCAGATTGATTAGTTCGGCCTCGTTGGATGGCCTCTTTGCTGTCGTGTTTTCGCCACCGGGCTCGAAACATAATTATGATGATTGTGAACCGGCTGCCCATAGGCGGGGTGTTGTTGGGTGCTTGAAATAATCAACGTCCAAAGGAAAGAGAAGAAGAACTTTTACATGCTTCAGGTTCTACATGTGTGTTGAAGCCATCAATCCTACCGTTCAATCAAAACAGACTTTTGAAATACTTTTTATTTCTTCAAAAAACGATCCAGAACATACGAACGATATTTCTAATCTTCTTTTCCATAAGCGAAATAAGGGTTTTGAATTGAATTCTCGTCTAATTTTTCACCGGAAAAATGACTCAATGAAAATTACCCAGAGTAGATCAATCTAATAACCTGCGTCGCTCCGGAAGAGCATTTTGAAGAAGGTACCTGCACAACAACTTCGTAACCAGAGCGGCGCCTGGTGGTACTAAATTGGGAGAAAAGTGGCCGCCTGTTTGCCTATCAAACAGTTTTGGGTGTGTTCCCTTTTTCTATCACAGGATTGCCGGTTCACACACAAACACAGGCTCATTACATGATATTGTAATTAAAAATTCCTCTACTATATAATCATCCGTTCCGAAAGACGACGATGACGGGTCCACTAGACCCGAGTGATGCCAGATCAACATCCAGTCTGCTATCATTTTAATAGACTCGTTCCAGGGTTCTTCAGACACCGATCCAGGTTCTGGGTTGAACCAAAAGTCAACAAAGAAACCGACGCAACGGCAAGATGAGCTCGCCCGGCCACATATTCTCGTTCACTGTTATTAGCGGCTTTTTTAGCGCTCAAAACCATTCTTAGACGGTCCAAACAGGGCCACGGGCAGCATCCTCTGGCCGTTTGATCGTGGCCCGAAAGTATGAATTTTCCCACTCGAGTGTTTCGGGATGTTGTCTGATGATATATTTTGTTACACTCTCTTTTGTCATCGTCACGAAGGTCCAGGGAACGGATCGGAGGGGATCAACCGGAGGCTCTGAAACCTATCCGTGGTACAAGCTAATTGGGTGCTCATCCGTTTAAAGCACCTGAACGATACTGGGGATTTAGGTTATTATTGGTCCAGCTACACTCCAAGTTCGTTCCTTTCAGCATGAAGCCGGAAGCGATTTGACATGTCCAATATATCGGCATCTGACCTCCGTCATGAAAAGTACAGGTAGTCCTACATTGTTGCAATGTTGCGTAAAACTTTACACTTTACATCAAAAAATTGGTAAAACTCAAAGGATCAACGGCAAATTAACTCAATTGAGCTGCAAAAATGGGATCGAACTACAAATTTGTAAAAAAAAACTATTGGCCTTCAACTCTCAGATAAACACACAAGGATGTATCATCAAAAAGAAAGAAAACATATCAACAACCTTTCGTGCCGCACCTTCAGAGGCTTTTCGAACAAAGACATTACAATTTTAAATTTATCTCTCGGCATGCTGCTTCGGGGTTTTTGCCTCCGTCAAACCATTCCTTCCTATCAGGCTATGGAATACCATATCTATGGAAAGAGACCCCTCAACCTACAGGTTCGAAAGTGCTCGGACATAACACATTATAAAAAAAATCTCTTGGGATTCCGGGTACCCAGGGGTTCTCCCAGTGAATGCCAAGACCTCGAAACTCGTTTGGGATGAAGTGCATTTCATCTTAATTCCACGAGATGAAATCGTATAGAATAGACCTGTCGGACAGAGCTTGACATAAGGGTGCGTCGTCTTTTGCTGGGATGCGTCAGGCCAGAAAACACACTCACAGAAAATCGGGAAAAGAAAGAAAGATTGAGAACGGTCGGCAATCAGCAATGCCGGAACACCAGACCGGATCGGATCGCTCAAGACCATGTGTTTTCTCTCGCTGAAGCCGCGCGATCCATCCCTCGATCGAGGCTCGTACTAATGAATCCGTAAAGTGGAAGTGTTTGTTAGAAGTGATGCGCTAGTTACCTGGGCCTTCAAAATAAATCACTCATCTCGTGGTTCGCCTTTGATTTAATTGGATTATATTTTAATTTACAAACGTTTATTTTTAACGTAATTATTAAGTATATAAGAAACAATTGTGATAGAATTATTTTTTTATGGATATTTTGACATGGTGAAGTAGGGCAACAAAACATTTACAACATGCAAAAAAGACATCGATGCAGCCATGCACAAATATCTACGGTTCCGATGCAAATTAATGATCGTTCAACATTCCACCGTGGATTCCATGCTCAATTTAACAACGATCAATCTCGCTGGATCCGTCCACGGTCGGTTTCGTCTTCGCTCCGTCCGGCAAGTGCACTCCACGACACCAGTCTCTGCCGCACCATTCACTGCAGCATCGGCTCGGCAGCGACAGCGGCGTTAATCACCTTGAATGACTGCATTATTTCGGCAGCGACAGATCGCACCAATTCACCCGGACTTCTCCGGACTACACCCTACCGTGCGGTCTCCATTCGTCAGTCCGTGATTGACTTGTTATCATTCATTTTGCTTCGATCGCAATCTTCGCGTGCCAATCGACACGGAAGGATGCGGGCGAGCGCGAGTACGACCCCGCTTCGTCCGTCGATCTCCGACTTTCCACCAGCTTCCATCAGCGATGAAGATGAAATTTCAGCGCCGTACAAGTTTTCTCCCGATCCGCCCGGTAATATTGTCTTGTGAGAAAACGTTCCACTAGCCTAACGGCTAAGTGACATTCGATCCGTATCGTGGTCTCCATGGGATTTACGGTGAGGAGCGTGGAAGTGTTGAAGTGTGAATAGGTGATGAAAATGTCACCAAAATGACGCCCGTATGAAACCTAACCACAAAAACAAAACTCCTAAATTGAGGGACCAAATGATGTCCAAGGCAATCCACGATGACCAAGTGTTGTGGTGGCTGTGTCGCGTAGATGGTGTGTTCTTTCACATGCTAATTGCCATGGATGGTTTGACAAAACTGTCGTGAGACAGAGAGAAGAAGAAAAGCTAACTCCTATAGCAAAACGGCCAGCGTACGAGCTGCTGTCAAATTTTGCACCCTCTTTGAGCAATATGCAAATAAACAAACCGGAGAAAACGCTTCCAGATTGTGTTGTCTTTTCGCCACGGTTCGGCGAAGAACTTGGCTTGGAAAACTCAACCCCTTGAGCACATGGCCCCTGAGTGACAAAACACGTTGGACTGTCCCAAAGAAAACACCAGCAGCCGCAGAAGCTACATTGGCAGTCAAAAGGTAGTAGGAATTCAAATATTAACTCACAAAAAAGGTAATAATAAACAAACAGTCGTATGATGTGTGAAATGTGAGCGAACAGGCGCATTCATCCCCCACCACCGAGGGCTTTTGCTTGTCCACAGAACGCAAAACCATACAAACGGCTGCTGCCCGCGTCTCTCGACGCCTAAACGACAAGAAACATTTTTTCACACTCCGCATGGAAGAGACTTTAGATTTTCTCCACTTCGGAAAGTGTGCTTGTGTATGTATGTGTATGTTGCGGCAGAAAACTCGTCGATACTTTAGGGAAGCTGGGCCAGACTTGTTGCTTTTGGAGAGCGCGTCGTTTGGTGTTGTTTATTTGCACAAACAATATTTAGAAAGTAACACGTCCTTCGCCCTCTTCGCTACCATTTGTCACAGAGTAAGCAAAAGGGACTTGGGAGACGCTTTATCCATCCCATGTGTCCCTATGTTCCGAACCCCAGAAGTTCTTGTGTCTTGGACGTTGGAATCTCGAAACTTGTTATGTTATGTTTACTTAGTTTGTTTATTTTTCTTGCTCCCTTTTGAGCAAAAATAGGATTTCTGTGTTGGAAGGACTTATCTTCAGGACTCAAGGATTTTTCCTGATTAATTTTCTTTGCCCTTAGCATTAACGATGCAAATTGGAATGCTTCATTAACGTCAGCTTGTCAACAAGCCATGGCCACAACTGTTTAAACGACGATGCATTCTCCTATGCAAGTATGTACTTTTTTGAATTGATCGGGTAAATTATGTATAAAGTTCATCTCGTAAGATATAAAATATAAGAGAGTTTTGCAAGAAATATTTCATTTTGTTGTAAACTGAGAACAGACAAAAAAGGATTACATTAAAACCATAATGATAATAATAATAATACACGAGAGTAAATAACAGACCAAATTGGACCTGCTTATTTAATCGAAACGTTGACTAATTCAAGCAGGTTTCCTTTATTGCTTCGATTTGACTCTGCTTGGTCCCTAAGGACCTAGTAACATATAACATGTGTATAGTGATTTTTAATGTGAAATACTAATTTAAAATATGTTAGAAGTGTTTTCAATATTTTCCATCGTTACTTATCAACTTGTCAGCAGTACTAACATTTCAGGTGTTGATTTGTACATTACTTTACAAGAAGAACTTATTTGTAGATTTTGGGAATTTTTTCAGTTTAAGCTCGTTTATCATCCATCGTCGTAGGGCTCATCGCGTGGTCCTGTGTTTATTGTTGGTCGCCTTCAGCCATCACTGTAAGCTTATTTATTGGCGCTGTCTACCTTGCCTGCTTCTGGGAAGATTTCTGATCGCATAAGCTCGAGCACACAGGTCGGACTCGTGGACACTAGGTACGAAAAGGGCTGCAATTGTCTGTTCCGGGAAAAAAAACCCGCCTCATGATCAGCCTATCTCGTGAGATCTTGGCAACTGGTTAGCACTTTTTTCTGTTCTATGCTCTGCTTTCTGATCTCCGTTCTGGTCGGTCCTTTTTTGGGGTGCGTTTTGCACTCTGTCCGTACACGGTCATCGTTTTCCTCGCCTGTCTTACCAGTGCCTTCCAATGCACTGTCATCTTAGTACTCGCCGTTGTGTTTAGAGTTGTCTTCGCCTCCGTCGATGGTGTATGTCCATCTCATTATTGTTCTCTTTCTTGCCTTTCCTCGAGAACCGACCGGATATATTCGAAAAGCCTGCGCTCGATTGGGACCTTGAAGCCTGCCTGCATTCCACCTCATCTTCGTTGTTGTTTCAGTTGTCGTGGTCGCTGTCATCCTCAGAGCAACCGCCTTCGACGTCGTCGTCGTCGTCGTCGTCGTCGTCGTCGTCGTCGTCGTCGTCGTCGTCGTCGTCGTCGTCGTCGTCGTGTGGTCTTGGTTATAAAGCTCAGGAGCTCCATTTCTCGTTAAGCTGGAGCACTGGCGCAGATCGTGGCGCAGGAGATGCGATTCGAAAAAGGCCACTACCACCCGTCATCGTCATCACGGCCACTCTCTTCATGCCGGCCGTCTGCCGAAGGGATCGGCGGCCATGATTGTTTTCTTCGATCTTCCTTTCGCACGCTCGTTCGTTAGCTTCGGTTCATTCGCTTTTTCCCCCATTTCCCTGGTAGCGAGTCGACGTGGACGTATTCCGTGACGGGGCAGTCGCATTTGGAACCACGATTCCCGACTTTGGCCGCTCCCATCGCGAACGAAAAGCTTGCCGGGACAGAATGGCCGCGTTTTATTGCGCTCCAAAACAAGCAACCTGAATTAGCTGCACGCTGAAGGTTGTGAGTTTCCTGTTTGGAAGTTTCGATAGGAAATCCTCCGAAGATGTCAGGAATTACAAGGATTGCACGTGACGCAAACCTCGACACATTGATGATGTCGCTATCGACCCCCTTGCTCCTTTTCACCAACGAGTCGAAAGGAGTAGATCAGGCGTTTTAAAGCATAGTAATTGAAATGATGCGTCTGCTACGAGTGCAGATAATTAACCGATCGTCGATGCTGTATACTTTTTTCCATGTTCGCTCTCTTCCTTTATTTTGATTTTTTTCTACCAACGCTTTCCCATAATCGGAACTTGTCAACTCACCATTTACTGTTTCTTGCCGCTGTCGGACCGACACAACTGGTCAGCACTACTGGTTACGCCAGTGCGCTATTGACTTCTAGTGTTTGCCGCAAAAGGAACTTTTCTCGCGATGGTGCGAAAGATTACCTCTCCGTGGGGAAAAAGCTCTCGAGTACGATCGAGTCGGTTTTTCGCCCCCTTCCTCTATCTGGGAGGTGTTTCGCAGGTGAGGTTTTTAATTTGCTACGACTTCCATAATCGACAGCTTTCAGATTTCTCAGTTACGCTATCAGACTGCACCGAGAGGTGTATGTCATCATCAAACCATATGCCTACTTGTATCAGTTTGATAGAGATGTTCAATTTTTTGTGTATTTACGACGGGAATGCCAAGTTCGTATCGAAAAGGTAATCAATTCATAACATGTAGTTTCTTATGAATTTGTCAACAAGATCTATTCCTATGAATCTTTGTACTAGAGAATTTTTCGAATCTCTAAACATTCATGAATCTTGACTATGCATCAAAGATTCGTTAGTGTGCAAAGGATAACGTTTTGAAGAAGGATATCGTTTCCATTACTGCTCGTTTTCTGAGTGTCATTTGGAGTACTAGCAATTCACGATTCTTTATGATTATTTGAAGATCCACGAATCTCTCATTTAAAGATTCGCATTCATTCATATGCAGGACAGAAAATGCTGAATGACTGCATGACGACGTGATGAAATTAAAAGAATGAAATCATACATTTACATTTACTCTCTAGTCTGCTTTCTTTCTGCTATTTAAAATTTCTAAGATGACACAAAGTAATCTCGATTCATCTCCTCACCGTGACTTTTGTTTGTAAAATTATGCCTTCTCTTTTTAGTGACGCAATTTCGAATCTTCACATATCACATCACATATTATACCACTTGTATCATTGTAGTCGATTTATGGACTTTTCAAGCCCAACAAAACTGTCAGCTTTCCTCGAGTCATCTCCAGGAAGGATCTCCCGAGCATTTGCAGCCGATCGGATACATATCTGCCTGATCATGACCAGTACAATATCGACCAAATTCTAACGTCCGAAGAATATGAGACCATCAAGAAAACAACTTGGCCGCTCTTTGTGCATTTTATGGTCGATCCTTTTTCTCGTATCAGCATCTTCTTTTATCCTATATCTTTATGGTATGCAACCCGAAAGGGAACAGGAGCAGTGGCAGCACCCGAAGCATGACTTTTGAACTTGACTGAACTCGACGTCAAGATAAAGCCAACGAAAAAACCGTTCCCTCAAGACATTTGGTTTTGTGCAAACAGAAACGGCAGAGAAGAGAAGGACCTTTGCTGAATGGACAATTTCGGAGAAAACGGACGGTCCGCTTCCTCCTGTCGCTGGGTCTTTCGGTTTAATGCTGTTGCAGGATTTCTATGAACAGAACATGAATGTTCTATTATTTGTGAGAACTTCTACTCCGACAGTAATGTGTTAATTTGTAAGGGTCGATTGCCGACATAAAGGAAAACCAGCAATATGCCCACATTTTCCAGGCACATGTGCCACTAGGAGCCGGAATTATTTCGGGTCTTATGCTATATCTTTTTATCCTTCAATGACCATAACCTGTGTATCAGCAGTAACCGACTCGATGTAAAAAAAAGGAATTCGATTTTCACCAAGAACATCAAATACGGTACAAATTATCGATGACCCAAAAATTGAACTGATAATTTTCGATACACGATCAATGGTGTTCCACGGTGATGGTGTTGATTTACTTGACGTCATGTGATGGTGTGAAGATCGAAGCGGATATACAAAGCTCTAAGGCTTTTTCTCTGCGTACGGATTGTGCAACATGTAACAGTCCGAGAAATTCAAGGTTTGATGGGTATCACAGAAATAGAAAGATGACAAGCAGAAGAGGCCGTAGACCGGTAAGATATGCCCTTCTGTGTTAGTGCTCGTCAGATTCACTTCGCAAAGAAAATACGAAAACCGCATATCTCGCGGCAAATGATGATCAACATTTGTGGTTTCGGACAGCAAAGTAATTCGATACTGCCGATCGAAAAAGAAGAAAAAGGCATTGTCATTGTTCCACACAATTTGATAATTTGTGGGCGTATGCACCTTCCTTTCTCGATTGTTCTAATCTTCAACTACAACACCCTGCCCAGCTGTCACAGGAAAAACCTGCAAATGGATCTCATCACCATGTTCCTCATGATCATCGCGATCTTTAAACGCTCCCTTTTTTACTCTTTCATTTCAACTGCAGTTTGAGGTTAAGATACGATTGGAGGAGCCGCAGACCTAGTCTATAAAATTTGTTCAAAAAATAACCAACTCATCCGTCTGTTCCCTACCCTTGCAGGCAACCCTACTCTACGTTTCCGTGGCCGGAAGAAAAATGTGACAACTGAACATTATCGGATCGCGTGCTATATAACAAACTCGACCACGAGGAGTGAACGGAATTTGGTGAAAATGACGCGTCAATTCCGGTCCAATGCTGCATACCCACCGTGTCAAGAGCGGATGGTTTCAGATGTAACCGAAAAAGTGTTACTTTTCTTCACTCAACGACCAACACGACGAAAGAGCAGCTCATCTGCGGTTGGCTGATGAATGGAGGAACGTGTGTCCGACCGTGTCTGTGTCTATCTGCACTTGCCCAAAATTGAACTGAATGAAGAGCGAGTGGTGTTAAGAAACTCATTTAGACAAGGGTAAAAAATACAACCAAATTAATCACTCTTTAGTTGCATTCATACGACACATGGAAAAGAATGCGACTGGACTGGCAACTGTCGAAATTTGATGCGCCCCAAAGAAGACTAAAGTTACCCACATTAACTGGAAGCGAGTAGCCACAAAATTCGGAATCCCTCCCCGCATAAGCAAATCTGAGGATGAAACAGGATGCGATGCTGTCACGAAAGGAACGGTCGTGATGATGGATAAACGGTCAAAGCCGATAACTTTGTTTTTTTTTCTGGATCCCAAAATGTCGAAGGCGAGACGTTAGGTGTCAAATGTCAAAGACGCGGGACCGAATGCCGCTAGGACGCGTTTGTTAACCTTCGGCGATCAAACATATGCTAGCCAACAGCTCGTTTGGCAACGGAACTCCTGCCGAGTTGCAATCTTCCCGGAACGCAATAAGCCGCATTCAATTATGCATCTTCAAAGGCACTGTTTTCGGGCCGGGATTGATAGGAGGTATTGTGCAACAGCCTTTCCTTTAAAGTATTGGATGCTGCGTGTCTGCTATTTTTTTTATTTCCTCCAAGACCCTAGTTAAGCCGAACGCAACGGGACCCGATCGTTAAGCATCATTTCGACTTAATCCTGGTGGAACACCAAAACGTGTTACTACAGCCGACCCTATCCTATCGATTGTCCGCTCACGCAGCGAATACCAAGGTTAGAACGGCTGTCGAATAACTCTGGTTGAAAAGCAGGAAAAGTGTGCAGATCTCTCAACATGTACCAAGCAGCATGAAGGATTCCTAACGAAGAAAGTGTGGCAGGTCATTCCGACCCGTTCCGCAGGGTGTTTCTCGCTATGGCCTAGCCCAGGAAAGTTGTCCTTTTTTCTTCGGTATCAGCGGGAGGGAGGGTTCGACGAAACCTTCAAAATCACATGCTACACAAGTGCACGTCTCACAGCGAGGACTATGAAAAATAAGGACTCGCAGAGAGTCGTTATTTTGTATGTTTTTGTTCATTGCTTCTCCACACTTTCTTCTAGCACACATCACAACCGTTTAGATTTTAGAAAAAGCCGAACATTGAAGAAACAAAATACTTTCCCGCTTTTCAAAATACAACTTGTGAAAAATGTAGAAAATTATCATGTCCATATTTCATCCCTTACCACACCACACTTCATCCCTTCATCGCGTGGGACCGACTTTTGGAAGCATCTTCATATCTCTGTCCCACCGACACGCGGCAAACACCACTCCCACTAACGAGGAACGATGGAACGGTGTCCGATTTATCCTTGGTACCTGCAACCGTGGACTTGTCAACTCAACTGGCATCAACACCCCTTGCTTCACGCTTCTGTTGCAGCGAAAAATCTCCGATTTCACAGTGTTTTCGGGATACAATCACCTCACTGACAGGGTTTGAGCGGAACGATAAATCATCATTCCATTTAACGCATATGATCGTCGTGGAATGAACGGTAAACGATTACCCGGATTAACGTGACCTCGAACCGGAGCGAAAGTTGATGAGCATCAAAGTAATGTTGGAGTACATTTATTGATGCACTTGGCAGGGTAGCAAATTCGCGACATCATACCTTTTTTTTGTAATTCATGCTAAACCTCGTCGCTCCACGACAATAATAAGTAAAGGAATTTTAATAGATTAAATTTCGCCATAAACTTGTAATCTGTTTTTCAATGTTGTGTTTTAATTTAATTTTGTGATTGATTTTTTTTTTTTGCATCAAATTTCTTTACGGTTAGTACTGTTTTCTTTGCATTCGTCGTTAACGGGTCCAGTTTTTGTTTGGATCTTGCCGCACCGACTCTGTCGCGTTTGGTAGATGTTTTGCTCATAATATTCATTTTTTTAAATATAACTCCATCGTTTGCTGCACTTGCGAATCCGTTCATCAAAAAATACGGGCCCGCAGTACAACTATCCAGCTTTCTGTTTATTTGGCCGAATCGGGACCGGTCGCTGGACCTCCGGGACGCTTTTATATTGCCTCATTAATAAACGGTGCATCTTCGCTGACGAGAACGCAATGTCCAAACGCACATATTTCGCTGCCTCAACAGACACATACACCTCCCCCACTAGTGCTGTGTTTCACATGCCGTTGATTGACTCTGTTTGGGGAGAAGTAATTCTTGCAATAGCAGCATCCCCATTAAATACTATTTTTTGTTCCTCCCTATTTCCCTTTCTTGCACCGGGATGCAATTGCATCGACATGTTTACGGGGGTCGTCGTTTGTTCAGGCCTCTGTACAACCGGAGTACCATCGGTAGACTACAGTGCAATGCGTTGCGGGCATCATAAAAACTGTCTATTTTATTTATAAATATGTGCCTTTTCCCCTAATGCTGCCGCCGGAAACCCTTTCTGGCACCTTGCCGGCCGGCAACGATGCCTTGTTTGGTGGATGTGTTTACATGTGTTTCCGTGATCTTCGTGCCATCCGTGGACCTTTCGAGATCGGCGCTCAATTCTAATCATATTTTCCTCCCCACCGTGCACTGACACTATCGGCGTGTCAGCTCTTCACGACGGGCTGGGGTGAAAGATTATTGACGAGCGATGGACATAAATGTTCCACGTCCCGTGTCGAATCAAGATGCTCTCCTCCCCGACTTTAATTGATATGGATTTGGAATGCAGTAGCACTGCACTGCTCGAATGTATAAACACATTGACGAGCGATTTGCTGGCTGCTAATCAAAAACAAAAAAGTCTGAGTGAACTCATGGGGTTGTGTAATGTTTCCTTCACATTTCTCCTATGAAACCAGCAGCCCGCAGAGAGCTGAAAGTAATGACGTCTACAATGCAAAGCACGTGTCGCTCGTTGACTTACCCATGCGGTGCAGCGTGGTGCGGATGATGGAACGATGAGGCCGCGGCAGATCCTGTCGGATCCCAGAGGTAGCGGCCATCGTGGGGCGAGCGCTGCTCGAGCCCGGCCGCGGCAGGAAGTTGCGTGTGGAATGCCACAAAAGCCGACGGGATTTGCAGAGGACCGTAGCCGCCACCACCGCCAGGACCATTGGCCGCCGCTGCCGCTGCTGCAGCTGCTGCGGCCGCCGCCGCCGCCGCCCCTAGTCCATGCGCCGACAATCCTGCTTGCGGATGATGGTGCGCATGGTGCGCGGCTAGTGGATGGCCGGGGTGATGGAACGGGTGCACTTGCATATGCTCGTGGAAAGTTTCTTTCTCCGGCATTGTGTGCTGCACACCAGGACCTACTCCGAATCTCAACTCCTTTTTTCTCGCCCGAATGAAACTAGCACACTATCACTAGAGCAATAGCTTTTTCTTTTTTTTCCACTGAGACACTATTGCCCCCATGTGACTCGAGTAAAATCGTTTCTTCCAAACGATACCAAACACTGATCCAGATTGTTAGCAACTTGATAAGCAATCTTTTACATTTACCATCTTATTTCTGCACGAAACACTGCAACCGCCGACTCGTAATCAGAATCTGTTCAAACAACGTAGCACTACGTTCGGCTGCACCTGTCTGGGCATAAATTTAGGGACTACAACAAGACAAGCCCTTACTTCACAAACCCTGGTTCGCACACTATTATTCGGTATACCGACAGTCAGTCGGCACTAAATATTCACTTGGGTTACACTTGGATGTTTCTCGCACTGACAAATGGTAACTAAACTGAAGTTTAAAAAACTGCTACACACACCTCGGTGATTTTAAATGCCGTCGGACACACTACCTTTCCCGGTCACATTCCAATAAAGAATTCGTAGACGAGCGCGGAACAAGACAATCTAATAGCACACCAGGCTGGTTTGACAGCTGGTAGCTAACAACACCACATCAGTAAGTGACAGATTTTAGTTGCTGCCGTTGTTGATGGTAATAGAGCAACGGACGTTTGTCGTCCGATCACGCGGAAACAACTCTCGGCCCCACGGAGCCAGAAGAATTATCAGCGCACAGTTATAAAACTGCTATAACCACTGTATTCCACCACGCTGCCGTTTCGCTGGAGCCAGGAATCAACAACACTCGCACGAATGGGTTTTGTGTTCACCTCGTTTGAAATTGATGTGATCGAGCGTTATGGGTACGATCGATCTGTCTTACACGGAACAGCACACCCGTCTCGAGACACTGATGCAACCCGAACGAACTCTCAGCATCGACTTCTGCGTATGGACTGACTGCTCATCGCTTGGCACGGAGTAGGATCAGCGCACCGTCAGCGGCATTCCGGTACGATCCGACGTGACCGCACGCGCTCGCTGTGTGCGTGTGGGTGCGAAATGGACGAAAGAGAATTTGAAGCACACGATGGCAGGAGAGCGATTCCACGAAAGCGTTGAACCAGCGCGCTGCAGACACGGACGATCGGGAGAGACACAAACGTGCGGCCGCTGCCGCCTTTCGGTAATGAAGTGATCATGTAGCGCAAAACCGTTCCGACCGGTTCAGGCTCCGGGAGCTACACAGCCTACTGCGGGACGGTCGCTGCCATGCCAACGAGTGAGGAGCGCGGAGGATCAGTTGCGCGGTACGGCTCACGCTTCTTCGTGGGTGTTGGTTGCAGCAGCCATTCTCCGACCATCGCTGTATGCGTGGCTGTCAGTAGTGGCATGATGATCGCGGATCGTCCTCAGAGGAATGATCGTTCGCGTTAGTGTGCGTCTCGACGCGTCGGGAGTATGACAGAAAGATCAAATGAGAGAATAAAAACAGCATCGTAACGTTGTCGGAACTGCGAAGGACGGGAAAGCGGAGAGACAACGAAAACAACATGGAATACGAAAGACGCTACTAAAACGAATCGACCGATAATCGTCTGGAAGAAGAAATGGTTCCGGAGACCCGATGGGTTTGATCGGTGAGCGGCTGGCGGACGGACGGTGCGAAGAACGGAGAGCGGCTTCGAAACGCTTTGCGAAGAAATGAAGTCCTCAAACGTTGGGTGCTTCTGCTGCTGATGTTACTGTTGATGATGATATTGTTCGCGCCAACGATGACAACGATGTAGATGATGCTGGGCATGATGTTGTTGATCATGGTCGTGATCACGATGACGATGACGATGATGATGATGAAGATGATGATGCTGTAGCTTGTGGAGGCGCATATGATACCACTTTATGAAGACTGTCCCCACCATGGCAGGAACAATTTCATTCTATTTTGCGTATTCCAAACGAGATGCCCACGCATACACGGCCAGTTTTTGTTGGCGGATGATTCTGTGGCGCTTGTTGGTTCTCTTTCTCTCCTTCAGTTGCTCTATGGTTTTGTCGCTCTCATGACTAACGTCTCTTTATTATTCTTCAGTTTGTTTCCATCTCCAAATTCTTCTCGTGCCCCGAGTCAAACTTTTTTTTCTTAATTTCGTTCAAATTCAAAATCCAAACAGTGCGACCCGGGACAACCAGATGCGTACGCATGGTACGAGAAAGCACCTTTTACCTGTTGCGCTTTCCTTGTCCGGAAAATCGTGAAGCGTAGGCCAATATAAAGGTTTCCGAGGGAACGATGCGTTTCGCTTCACGCCGTATCATTTACCGTGTAGAACGGTTTTAAATTAACCGGATCTGTAACGTACCAGCAGTGATCACTTTATTGCATCCTACAGGTGAACGAAATCAAATTAATTCGATTCCTCGATGAGTATCAGTTTTTATTTGCTTCCGTTTGATTCTAGCGATCAGTATGACATGCATAAGGAATTGCTGTCCGGTTGGATTGTTACTTTCTTTTTGTCCAGTCAACGGTGATGCTGCAGGCCATCATGCAGTTTTTAACCAGCGACACACAAACTTGCGATCCTCCGGCCGCACGCACCCAGATCAACAGCCATGCGTCTCCATCGTGATCGTATCAATAAACATCGACGAGTGGCAATCCGGGGCCGGCGATCGCGAACTACTATTCACAGCTGCAGTCAAGCCGCCCCGCACCCTTGGGGTTGGATTTTACGACCGTATTGACTTGCGTCAGGATTGGTTTGTTTTATGCACGCCCGACGCAGTAATCCCCTTCATCCTCCCTAATAAAACGCTCGGATCCCTTATCAAACGATCGTTATTTGAGCCTTTCACGATAGTGGTACGCTATAAATCACATTTTACGATGGATTATCATGCCTTTTTAGTACTTCCCTGTATCAGTCCAGCTGGCGTAAAAGCAAGGAGCAGGGAAAAGTCAGTCCATAGCAAATCTAAACAATTCTGCAAACGATGCAAGCTCAAAGTAAATGATAATACCAATGGTGTATACTAGCTAGTCGAGGTTTAAACATTGTACAGTGTGGATAAACCGACACACCTGTTGACACCTCATGGTAAAAGCTCAAGAGGTTTTATTTGACGTTTCCGTTTGTTAGTGCTCTGCGAAAAAACGACCTGTCCTAAAGAGAACAAAAAATACGCCATACCTCGCACAGCATGCGAAAGGACGTGTCTGTGGACGTCGGCGGCATGGGTTATAAATTTCCCAACCGTAGCCCTCTCAGTAGGCGGTGTTCGCAGGCAATGTGCCGGAGTCGAATCTGTTGAGGTCACGACAGTTAGAGGCGGGCTCACCAAGTGATCGCCGAAAAATGACTAGATGACCGAACGCAGGCAAATCCATCGTAGCTCGTCCGAGTGGCGTGCTGTGATTTAGGATGTCCTGCCGGCAGCCCCAGGAGACTGCTAACGGACCGAGTGTTTGTTTCCTATCATATTTCGTCCGATGTTTTCCAATGAATCTAGACGGCGACTCTCGGAGACTGTCCGGAATTGGATCGTTGGAATAGTTGTACAGACTCTCGGTTTACAACTTAATTTATCTTAGGCGTGCGAGAGGCCGTTTAGATATTTCCAGCCTCTCTAGCATCCGTTGGTGTTCTTTGCGTTCTGATCCGCACATGTTGTTCTCTTACCCTACGGTTGGTGATTGTATAGCCGACGTCTTTTTTACGACGGTTCGATCGAGCAGATTTCCAGTTAGGCCAAATACGCGCGCACACCAGAAGAACGCAAGCAAGAATTGCGGCCAGGCGAAAAAACTGTCAAAAGGTATTTCTCCTTTTGCTTCATTTTCGGGCTCCGTCCCAATGGTCCCGCCGGTGGGAGTTCGTTGCTTCGTTCTTTCGGTTCGTTAATTCGTTTGTTCTTGCGTCGTGGCTCCCCGAGGCTAAAACGGGAAGTTCAAACTCCCGAAGAGCCGCTCGCGCGTCGCTGCTCCCCGGGTGGAGAAATATAAACAAGATAATCAAAGAATTCCTCGGCCCACAAGACGTGATGCTGGGCGATGGCTGGACCATGCATGGTGGGAGAAAGAGCACGAGACACACGGACCCAAGATCGGTGAGTAGCATCGTGTTCACGACGGTGTTCAAGCTTGGAGGGGCTTGGTCCAATGCCAATAAACGCGTTTCATTAGCCGATCGAGCGGGTGAGAAAATTAAGAGGTATCTCTTTAATGATTCATCCTTCTCGGTTCCCCGGATCCGTTTGGGGGATCTGTCGGCTCTGTCTCTCAAATGCCAGCGTATACCAGCCTTGCCGTTGCACGGCTGAAAGGTTCTTGGGAAGGCCCAGGAAACAGACAAAAAACCATCGATTTTACACGCGCCTCCGCTCCGTTCTGGTGCGCTAAGTCACTTTCTCCCCTTATTTCTCGTTCACATTTGGAGGCTTTGCTGGAGCCACCGGCTACACACATATACACAACACTAACTTGTACACAAAGCGAGAGAATAAGCCTAAGCCGCGTGCATCGTGTTCATTTTAATCACTTATTTAATTTCTCGTTTCGAGCCGCGTCTTCGCATTTTTCGCGTTCCCATCCGTTGCTTTTAAATGTGCCACACTCGTTTGGTAATTTGAGATGTCCTTTTTATAAATCAGTTTCCTTTTATCTTTTATAATATTTGTACACTATATATGAAAGTAAATTAAGATTCTTCACTCACCAATTTTTTATTTTGTGTATTTGAGATGTTGGACTACATATTTCTGTTTGAAATAAATACTGGAATTTGAAAGCAATTTTATGTTTGTACATGAAAACCCATATCGGACATTATTTATTTTGAACATCAATAGCCACATCTATCTGATATTTTTATTGTTTGTGCTTTTGAAAACATTTAATTTTTTTGCTACAAATACTGAAATACATCAAAGACGCATGCCTTTGATCGTTCAATACGTCCTCCGTATGTAGGGCATTAAAGCGCGCATGATGTCCACATGCACTTTTCTTGAATTGCATTGAACATAATCAACGTTTAGTATTAAGGCAGTTTCATGTACTCCGTATATCAAAGAGTGTTTCCGGGTTGACTATCTGCGCACATGAAACAACAATCGACATATGTTGTGAAAATAAGTAACCAACGCTCTAGGTTCTAGACAAAACGTTTTCTCGTACAATGTTTTTTCTACATCAAAGACGGTGAGATCGTGTTTGCGTCGTTTCAGGTTTTATCCAAACACAACAGACCCGTAGATCAAAAAGAAATTAATTAATATTTTCTATATCATGCACGTGTTCGTGTTCCCGTTGCAACAACGCGATATGAACGCAGATGTTGTCCATTTGTTCGGCATTTGTGCCGTTCCATGCAAAGAAAACTCAAATCCCGGACTGGGTAAAGGGTAAAACGAACTCGTCAGACCGGAAGTTCGGGTTCGATCGAACAACGATCACGTCGACTTGTGGCGTTGATTTTGTAAATATTGATAAACTGATCGAATATCGATGGCAAACGTCTAGCTGCGGCAAAACGTGTATTTCGAGCTGACTTCTTGAGAAGTGAATGTTTTCTGCAGTCGACGACACCGAACGAACCGAAGTTTTGAGTATTACATTTTACAAACCAAACTTTGTTGCCACAGATTCATTGGTGCTACCGGTTTGACCGCAGATATCAATGTACACAATAACCAATATATGAAGATATACCACAATGCTTTGTTTGATTATAACTTCGCTAGCGTCGTCGCAATCCGGACACATGAGACGAACGCAACTTAAGCACGGCCTTGTTTACGGTACGGAGGAAGTAAGCAGAAAAAATACATATCAAATCTAAACAATGGATCGACCGTATCGATAAATCATGTGTACCAAGTTTTCATTTGTAAACATTGAAAAATATCACAGTTCAACAGATTACACTTGGTTTAACAATGTGACTATTTTTAAATCAAATGTTGTTGTCGTGTTTTTTTTGTTTATTTAACAAAAGTTCTTTGAAACAAATTTAGGTAAAACCGATAAAATCGTCAATTGCAAGGGTATGCCCATGAGAGATAATTAAAAAAGAAAATTTTCTTCTTTTTGGCGTAACGACCTCTTGGTCATGCCTGCCCGTTAAGGGCTTACGAGACTTGTTTCCTTGTTGTACGTGGATAGTCAGTCCTCTCGTACAGGGGAGGGTCCGGTCTCGGTTGGGATTCGAACCCACGCCGTCGAGGTGGTGAGCCCCGGCGCTCATGGGCCGATTTTCTAACCGGCGCTACCGGTTTATTTGTTTATTTAACAAAAGTTCTTTGAAACAAATTTAGGTAAAACCGAGAAAATCGTCAATTGCAAGGGTATGCCCATGAGATATAATTAAAAAAGAAAATTTGACAACCTGCTTATTGTGGAAACCACTAGAAATGCAAATTCAAATAATAAAAGAGAGTAAAAACTTTCATCCAAAAATCGATGATTTTTGATAATCAGGAAGATCACATTAAATAAATCCCTGGAACGCCTAATACGGCGCTTCTCTGTGGCCGGTAAAACATTCTTCAATGCTAAACGGAGAACTGTGCAAATCAGAAATTACACACTAGAAATATCTGAATCTGCAATCATGCAGACATTTCTCTCTTTTCCGCGCAACCAGTCAAAGCCCGAAAGCTGCCGAGCGAGATCTGAGATTGCATGTGCCCCTCAGCATCGAATTGGGTCGAATTGGGCTCTCCAGCGCCAGATTGAATCAATTCGATTGCATTCAACCGCCATCGACGGTGCATCCCTTTTCATCTCGGGAGGGGCACGCCAAAACAAAGCAAATGCTGAAAAATATGTTATGCGATCCTTCCCTCTTCGCTTTCCTTGACCGCCCCCGTAGGCGTTCGGCGGCGTTGTGCTGCGCGGAAATATAAATAACTAAATTAAGCCATTATCTTCGTTTTACTCCTCATCACAAAATTGACGACTGTGGCAGCCTTTCGTCGGCCAACTGGTGGGGTCTCCATATTACGTGCGCAAAGGATGAGCCGAGCGAGTGTGGACAAAGCAGAAATAGCAATCATTGCGGATGGTTCTGCGGATGATTCTTAAACCCTGCAGCGAAAAGCATGGTCAGCCTGCTTCGGCCAACGAATCCTGTGCCGTGCAGCGACGGCACAATCATGGGCGAGCTCTGCAAAAGCTGCGTGAACAGGGCGGCCGATCGATTCCCAACATCCTGGCTTAACGCAGCCTGCCGCCCGGCGGGCTGGCCGCGTAATGAGGTGGTGTGGTCTACCCTTGCTCTCCGGAGCGTGTTTTATAAACCGCTTCATAATAATACCGCGGTGCCTCAGATTTCGCCTGACTGCGTGACTTTTATCAGCGTTTTCGCTTGTTTATTTTAGGGTCCCCATTTATTTGCTCGCTGCCAACTGACGTGTGGTAGAGCCTGGTTTTTTGTGCACCTCTGGACACCCCGAACCCTACTCAGGTATGTCCGAGTCCGTTCGATAGGATGAAGCAGCCGAAGTCATCGGCCAGCGGATCGGAACTGAGATCCCAGGATGGTGTTGGCAAGAAAAAGAAGGATAAAGCAGGTGATGCAGAAGATATTGCTCTTGGACAGGATGCTACGGAATGTCGGTGGAGCACGAGTGAGAAATGATTTGGGCACGAAATAAGGCCTTGAGCAAACGACTATTATGAAGTAATGAAATATTGCATGCTAAAACCTTAACCTTTGCATTATTGTTTCTCTGCAGCTTTCCAATTTGCGATGAAGTATTTCCACGCAAACGACCTGGTATCTTTAATAATTTAGCATGTTCTTGCTCACGTTTCGCATGTGCATTGAAATAAATGCTTTCTAACCAAAATTTTAGGTTTTCTAATTAAAAAAAAGTTAAAAACTTATCAATATACAATTTGTTACTTATAACTTTTAAGCTCTTTTCCAAATTATAAAATACTAATCTTGGGTACGTTGTTTTCATTTCACTCGAGCGATTTACTTTTGAAGGCTGTTTCGGCATGCATTTACCCTCTTGTAAATGGTTTAATAACTTTTTGTTTGTTTTACGAACCTATGAAACTATCTCTCATCTCAGACGATGTACCAGAAAATAATAAAAGCATGAATGAATTTATGTTTTTCAATCCATCAAAAATGTAGTTGCTCCTCAACTTTCCAAGTTAAAAGAAAAATGGAAAAAATTAAAAGTCATATTGAACAAATGTCAGTCAAAATCACTAAGATATTTATGAACTCAAATAGTGACAAAATCAGCGTGATTTATGTTTACCCTGAAAAATGAAAATAATTATTGATGCACAATTTTAGTGTTTTCAAAGAAAGCATTTTGAAATTCTCCAGCCAAACGTGTAAAACGTATGAATGTATTTTATCTCGACCTCTATTCGATTTCATCACTATCGTTATTGATCCTTGTCAATTTTAATATAACTGTTGCAAGGCGATATTCTGTTTAATGAATATTACAGGGGAAAGCATGGTGATTGGATACTTCAGTAAAATTTGCATTTAAATAGTCTTGAACAGCCTTGTTTAACATTCCAAAATGTAGAAGCATGCACTTTACAGTTAAACCGCGATCGAGCTTAAAGTCAGTGATAAAGATTATAATTAATATTTGACCTCTTTCAGCAATACAGTACAGATTCACTACAAAGGAGAAATATTCATATTAAGTTGCCATAAACTATGGCGAAACCCATTCGATACCAGTCGGTCTTCTTATTCGGTTTGTTAGAATGTGGATACACTATCAACGTCAACTTTCTCCACTTGGAACTCCACTCCACTCCACGTAGTCATTACAAGGCAAACACCGAAGCTCGCCCAGAAAGCCTTTCACATTACGTAGTGGACGGATTTATTTAAAAGCTGGTGGTTTGGATTTCCCATGTTTTGTCTCAATGGCTTTCGATGCGATTTTTTTCTTCGTCCCTACGCTACATCTCACTCCAATGGATGAACCCGTTTATGTAAATTAGTATAGCGCATTTATTATTGCAATTTATTTCCACCCATTTTCTGCTCGTTTCCTTGTCGGCTCGTCCTTGTACATCGATCGGGAGCCCAAGTATGAAGCCAAGAGAGTCCATCAATTCCATCCATTCCATTCCAAAGCACGGCGGAAGAAATGCGGCCAACGTTCTATCACAAACTAGCAGAACATACTCTCTCTCTCCCTCTCTTTTCTCTCTCCCTCTCTCTCTCTCTCTTTCTTTCTCTCTCTCTCTCTCTTTCTCTCTAACACACACACACACACACACACACACACACACACACACATACACACGCTTTCTTCTCTCCTAAGATCCGACCACAAATGTGTTTCAAGTTCCATTGCTTATGCGACACTTGGGCGGCAGGATGCACGATGGTGGCACTGGTTTATTTTCATGAACATTTTGCAATAAACTGGTTTTCGGACACGCCACGGTACAGCATCCTGCTGTTTGTCTGATCAGAAGCGCCTGGGTCTGTTCCCTTACCTGGTTTGCCCAAGGAAATGCCATACTACATTTTCAACCATGCTGACCAACTCGCCTCTCCGTTTTGCTACAGGGTGGTAATCGAAGCCAATCTCGCGAAAAAGCAATCGCCGACCTTCTTCGAGGTGTGCTGGACAGTGTTCTGCCGGGGAGGTACGGATCGAACCATTTCCAGTTACGAGCTAATTAAGCCATCATCTACATGATTATAGGACACTTTTTGCCTTTGCTTCTATATCGCTTCGTACTCGCTCTTTTAACTTCTGGTTCTTTGGACTTTGGAGCGATCTTATTTTCTCTCACTCTTTCACACTCTGTGTTGTTTTATTTTCTGTTTTTTTCATCAACAAGATACACAGAAAAAGAATTAAGAAAACTCTCGGCCAAACACTACTCATATACACTTGCTGTGAAGGTCAATGAACAGGGCATGAATTTATCTCGAATATGTGGGCGATGGCTAATGCACTTTTCCGTACAGGGAAACCAGCTGAAAGTTTCATGAAAAAACGGAAACCCCATTGGATTACGTGTGGAAGCATGGTGTTAAACATCCTTTTTTATGAACATACGTAGCCGTATGCGAGGCGTGTAAGCTGCGGTAGCAAAGTAATTTAACCATAGCTCAGTGTCATTGCGGTAGAGGCACACAAGTGTGACCGGGTGCCGATCGGATGATCATGTTACACGAAAGATCACCCCCGGATAGGCTACGAACATGCTACGTGAGAAAATTGTTGTTGGTAGCTTCAAGTTGCCGTACACCACCGCAACCGCAAAGCAAAAGTCACATTAAAAAAGGGTGAACCGAAAGCAAACCTGCAATGCACATGCCCAACGCATCGTGATAATGTGATAATTGCATGTGTGGCAAACACAGCTCAATGCCAATTATACCGGGACTCCTTGATACCGGGAAAAGAGCAAAACAAAGTTGCAAACCTTAGGCGTCCATACCATGTTTAGCCACGAATGATAGTGAATTAATTAAGGGAACCTAGCGCTACCCAGTAGCTGCTTACATTATGTGTAGCGTTTGCTGGCGGCAGGAGGTCAACCAAACTTGTTACGGTTTGATGACGCGCATCGGGCTGGTCCAAACCCCGTAGTCCATTGCGATCAGTACCAAATAGAGGTGCACCTCTCCCAGGCCCTGAGATAACCTGTTGAACCGAGCAGTCCCAGTTCCTTTCAAAAGGTCCATCAAAATACTCTTGTGCGTCCGACTGGGGGCGCTTGTGTACTGTAAGTCCACGCTTATCTGAATTCTATGAAGCCAAGGAAGTTAGAAACTGTATACGGGACATTAAAGGCGCCTCGAATTGGGCTACACGGATCGAACGAAAATGATGAGCTCACTGTCCAAAAATGGTGAGATTCTATGTCGGCTGACATCACTAGAAAAGCGGTGCGTAATCTCATATGCTATATTAAAGGTACTATGTCGGATGCCGCGGGCCACAATGGCACCGCAATAGCAAAAACCTACCGATTGCGTTACGACTATTTACTGAGACATGCTGAGATGATCAGAAAGCCATGATATATTCTTACACAACCAAAATGACTAACGTATAGGGAACAGGAAATGTCATTTCTCATTTTGGCAACATCCGCATATTGAGATTGTAGCAAGAACGGAACAACCAGAGAGAAATATATCCCAAATTAGTCCACAGGGTGAAGGAAAGACCATGTAACAAAATAAAAAAAGAACAAGATCTGGCCATCCCAATCCTAGTGTCAGTGTTGGTGGGAAATAAGAGATGGAATGAGCAACCATCTCTAATAACGCCTAATTATCCTCAATTTGATTAAGTGATCAGAGCGGCCAGAACTGCGCCCGGCCAGAGTTGGGTATGCCTTGAAGCGAAACTCATCTCCAACGTAATAACCATGCGAAAATTCAGTCCACTCTAGTCTGGGATTAAAAAACGGGCCATCGCCCATAGGAGCCCAAGCTATCAATGCCCATTGGTCGACCCTTCGTAACAGGTACAGATGAATCGGTCGGTCAAGGTGTACCTATGCCTTTGAACTATACCGGCAGCAGCCATTGACACCGGCGCCTTCGTTAACTGACAATTCCGGATCATGTGAGTCCTAGAGATGCTGGATGTGCAGGTATTAAAAGAACTAATAGGACGAGTAAATTTTATGTTTAGGCATTGTAAAAGTTCATCGATCGAGTCAAATCCGCAAACAAATATTTGCGCTTCACTCCAACGATTCATTCCAATGATATCGTTCACGTTCAGATTCAGTTTATTCATTAATCATCCAGCGCTGAAATAGTCCCAATTTTGACCAATAAACAAGTTTCTACAATCTACTTTGGAGTAGTTCTAAGCTTCAGCGATGAGTCTTGCCAGAGCGAGGCGCGGAATGAGCTGTTGAAAATATTCCACTATGCTCCTGGTGACTCGATTCGAAATGACAGACCGCACGGTCATCTCTGAGTAGCGATGGTTATCCATCCAATCCCGTGGGTCTTCAAAACCCTTCCCCGCGAGCACTTGTAGAATCCCGCGACTGGCCGCTCGCATTTGGTGTCGAAATTCCAATCAATCTCACGCAGCGGCGTCCTCCAGCTGTGATTACGGGCAATAAATCTTTCACCTCTCGAAACGTGATCATTAATCCTTTCGTTCGTCTTTTCATCGTTTCGGTGTGCATCTCCGCTCGATCTTCATCAAGCTGAACGGTTGGCGCGCGCGCACGCTCTCTTTCCTAACTCACACATTTTCGCTTCGAGAATACTACTACTTTTCTCATTATCCATCGCCATCCGTCGTACTTCAAGACCTCAGAAAGGAATTGCCTTCTGGATATTGGAACATGAAACCTTCCACATCGATGCCGTTTACGGTTCCGGATTTCACGAAAATACACTCAATGGCTCTAGTACAACTACGAGAATGTTGGGGGTTCACTGCTTCGCTAGCTTCTGTTTTATTCAGGGTGGCTGTCCTGTGCAACACTCTAATGAAGTGGCCACAAGGTGTGGCATTTCAACCTTACCCCATAAAACTAGACAACTGGAATAATTGTGAAGTGACAAGTCTAAGTATGAAGTTGATTCTTGAACAGCTGTTTTTGGATATACTGTGAAATTAAAAAAAAAAAACATTAAAGCGATCAACTACTATGTAAGAGGATGTACCTCAAATTTCCTTCATATGTAGCAATATTTTTTTTTACAATGCTAGACATGACTACCATCAATACCACCCACGAACACGTTGTGCCACAGCGCTGTTTAAATACTGTGAGTAATTGAAAGTTTCGACTTCATATTCCGGACATAGTCGTGTTCATAGTAGTTCCGCTCATTTGTAGGTGCTCCCAAGTCACCAGCTGATTTGCTAACAACTGGACGGCGTGCTTGAAATTGGTGCGGCAGATTTATGAAGTGAACAAACTCAGCGAGCATGGGTGTCGTCGAGCTTGTTTCAGTAACAGGATAAAAAACAGGGGGAGACGGAAAAAATAAACGAACCTCCTCCGACCAAGCTGTCAGATACCGTTCCTGTTCTGTTAGTCTGGGGTTCGAGATGGAGCCTGCTGAACTGGACGAATGCCTCACATAGCCTTGTAGGGAGAGTGATTTTGATTGATGGAGTCGAAATTCCAACCGTACACATTTCAAAACAAACCAGGTGGTTATAGTTATTCTCCATTAACCCATCTCGTCTGACCATCCCGTACAATATATACCGGTGGTAATTGTGAAACATTGTCACCTCACCAGGGAGATATCTCTCCGATTCGGAGAAACGCAGTAATTGAGGACAATTCTCTACAGTACCATACAGGGTGGGAGGAATTGGGGGAACTAATTAAGTCACGATGAGATCTTTTCAAAACGCCATGGCCTTTCTCGCCTCACACAGAAAGCCACACACTCGGCCAGCTTTGAATAAATTGGGATGAGATCTTGGCAGGACCTCAAAATTCACCGAAGTTTAACATGAAAAACAAGCCAACGGTTTAGAAAGAAAAATATATTACAGCACATTCTGCATTTACCACGACATCAATTAAGCGGACAGCGAGAGAAGGTGAGCGAGGTATTAATCAAGTCGTTAAAGTGTCTCGCGGATGCTTTCTCGCCTCTGCTCTTTGATGCCATCCTTTCACTCGACAGCACCGGAGAAAGGAACGCCATAAAAAGACACAATAAAGGCAAAGAGTTTGATCTGGCAAGTAGAAGGAACATGAGCTCTTGAGGCTGGCTGGGGGGAAATAGCTTCCAGGCCGAGAGTGACTCGAGCTCGTTTGATCCGATGCGGATATTGCGGTGGACCAACTCCAAAAGATTAGCTTCACATCTATGATTGTTGGGGACTGATTCAGTGAACTGTTCAGAAATGTATTCATGGTTTTAAGGTCGATTGTCAGTGGTGACTTCTGCCGTACTGGGTTCGAATCCATAGTAATAACGAAGCCATCCTAGGCAAAAAGCCTACATATTTACCAACCCTCCAGAACGCTCGACTGTTTCTGATCACGTTGTGTGTAAAGTAGTGATGTGCGCTCTGAGTGAGAATGAGTGAGTGATTCGAATCTTAATATTGAATGAACGATTTAAGTCCTTACAGATAGTTTTTGTGACTAGCTCTGATTTGAATCCTTAACTGGGATTCGAATCCCAAAAGAATGAACGAGTTGGTAAAAGAGTCGCTAGTCGCCATAGAGATTCGAATCCCAAGTTGTGATTCGAATCCCAAGTTGTGATTCAAATCCCAGTTTGGGATCACTACATGGGCGTCTAGCGACTCTTTTACCAACTCGTTCATTCTTTTGGGTTTCGAATCCCATATAGTGATTCCCAAACTGGGATTCGAATCACAACTTGAGATTCGAAACACAACTTGGGATTCGAATCTCTATGGCGACTAGTGACTCTTTTACCTACTCGTTCATTCTTTTCGGATTCGAATCCCAGTTAAGGTTTCAAATCACGTCGAAGGTTAATAAATCATTTTACACGTTTTAAATCACAAAAGAGTGACTGAAAGATTCGAATCATCGTTATGATTATTCACTCTGATTCAAATCTCTAAAAAGAGTAAACACGGCAACATAGGCCGCACTAGCTTTAAGGCAGACATGACAGGAAACGGACGTTAAGCTGAAAAGGAAGAAAAGATTGAGAATTGAACGAGATAATTTATATTCTGTGGGTAATTATGATACTTGATTGTAACGTTTCAAAGAATTGTGGAATAATATAACACGATTTTGATAAAAATTGCTGCATTTTATTATCATGACTTAGTCTATCCTTTACAGCACTAACATGATGCACATTATTGAGGCAGACTGATTATTTGACTGACAGGGGTCCGGGACAGCCGAGCGGTAGCGCCAGTCAAAAAAATGAGCGCCCCAGGGCTCATCATCTCGACGGCGTGGGTTCGAATCCCAACCGAGACCGGACCCTCCTCTGTACGCGAGGACTGGACTGACTGTCCACGTACCCAAAAAAGTAAAAAAAAGTCTTTCAAGCTCTTCTATTATTTGACGTGTCGCAACTCTCGCATTCCATTGGATTGGTGATCAATGCCATCCTTTGGTATGGAAATAGTCACTTAAAGATTTTTCCCGCAAACAAAGTTAGTTATTTAAACAACTCGCACCTTCTGATGCTTATCTTTTAAACATCTAGTGGAAATCACAAGTAAAATTAAGTTTTTTGTGTCTACGTTAGTACATTCATCATCAGCGTAAGAAAGTTGTGACCCAATTAAACTCGATAAATAAACAAATATTTAAAAAATACAAATTATGCTTCAACAAGAACATAACACAACATGATCAACGGAAACTGGACGGCTTCAAAGATTACCGAATTGTTCCTCAACCGTCGTGTGGCCTGTTTTCGCCACATCAGCATCGCAAAGATAACAAGTCAATCAACGTTGACGAGGAAAAACATATAATAAATGAACCTGGAGCCACACCACCACACCACCTTGACTAACCATTCTACTTGACGAATGGATGGCGAGAAAGTTGGTTACCCTCCTGTTTTTTCCATTGACCATCTTATTATTTTTTTACTGTATGGGGCATCTTCAGATGGCAAGACGGGAGGAATTGAAAAGTTATGTTAATGATCACACGGCGAAGGTATACACAAATTATTACTTTTTATGACGAACGAGCGTTTGTCTATAAACGATCATATATCTTCATCAGTGCGGGATTTCAACAAACAAAGTATGTAGAATCAAGTCTTCCTTTTTTTAATTTTGATCGTTCACGCAAACCAACATTACTATAATATAATACATTTGTTTTGCTCACGATAACTAACCTAATTATTCCACTATTCTTATCTTATTATTGTATAATTATCAGTTGGGGTAAAATTGCCCAGCAAATATTCCATTGATTGCATTTTTGACATTTTGAAAATACTGGTTTAGACTATGTAATAACAAATTGCATAGTGTCTTTTAAATGTCATATGAATCATAGAATCACTGACATGCTCCTCATAATTATCGCACCTTACCGAAACTATTATAATCAATTTACCTTCGGTCGTTCAATTTCCATAAAGTTATCGCATCGAACCGTTTTCCATCATTATCCCTTATTTACTTCACAATCTTTCGTCAGTGTAAGTTATACACAAATTGGACTGGCTTCCGATTCTTCGCCAACACCTTACCTTTTACGTGCTGAAATACATTTGTGACATATTGGCTCTCAAGTCCATACCTGATCGTAACGAAACCTACCATTGATATTAGTGCAACACGGTGCACTTTAAAATTCCATTTACAGTAATTGATCCATCGTTTTACGTAATGATGAACGGCTTCATTGCAGGCTCGGTGACGCTTGTCGCAATGAGGCCGACGAACACCATCGAAGGATGAAATCTCTGTCAAAAAGCGTTACAAATCGATGGCATGGACAACTCTGTATTCAATAGGAGCAAAGTCTCTCTACCAGCATCGGTTCAACTTAGCTTGCTCATTTTTTACTTTTTTCCTCCTTAGAGTTGCGGTCGCACTGCTCGTGATCTTCCAGCGAATCAGTAAAGTAGGATCATTTGCCCACAAACACCGCCATGCACGCCAGCTTGCAGTGCACGCACGGCCGCTTAATGCGTAATTAAGTCATTAAGTTTAACTTTACAGCCAGCACTCTGGCCACGGTGGGCAGATACCAGTGGATGTAGAGCCTTCTTGGCGCAGTTGCATTTTCCAGATAGTGTTTCCTCCTGAGAGTTCCTTTCCGACGTAGTTGCGACCCGATAGGCCTCTCGGTAGTGGTAACTGGTTAGCACGTTTGCGTCTTGTTCGGAGAGAAGGTCATTTTTTAATGAGTGCCAACAAACCACTGGTGATAAGGAAGGAGGAAAACGTTCAGCTGGTCTTCGGTGTGTTGTTTGTGCATGTAATTTGGTCCCGAAAACATTCTCCGTGTCGTTTTGCGTCCAACCAAGCACTGATCCTGTTTTGTAAGTTTGGACGCATTTCTGTTTCCCAATCTGGTGACTGTTCCGCTGCGGGGCCGACGTACAGACGCCGGTGAAGGCTTTCCGCAAATTGGCGGCAACTGGCATGCAATAAAGTTATTACAGGCCATTTTGACCGAACATCAATGAAAGTATGTAAATTTAATACCGCTGCCATTCGCTCCAGCATTCTTTAGTGCTCTTTCGGAGATCTGAACACCATAAATACTTTCCTGAAAACTCAAACGCCCTCGGGCAGAGAAACGATAATGACCACACCTTGGCAAGCCATGGCAACCCTTGACAAAACGAACCTCGCCCCTGCAGTAAATGCATTTGCTGTATAGGCTTATAATCGTAAGAAACATGCTTCCTTCTTTACCCAGAAGATCAATTAACAGATATCACAGAAATAATACAACAAATAACAAAACACAATAACCAATAACAAAAATTTCAATATTTAACTAAAATCTGCATCGTATTGATTATGAAATGCGTTCCAAATATGTACTAAAACTGTGGATAAACTTTATTTCAAAATGATTGTTATAATCCAAGTAACTTATCTCTTGCATCTAATCGGTTTCGCGAAAAGGCCACCAATCGTTCCCCGAGAAGTGTTCTCTCAGTCTCTCTCTCTCTCTCTCTCTCTCTCTCTCTCTCTCTCTCTCTCTCTCTCTCTCTCTCTCTCTCTCTCTCCCTCTCTCTTTGCGTTTAGAGAAATTAGGCCCTGTCCGACCTGGAGAGCGCTGTAGCATGTAATGATGTGTGGATAGAGTCGTAAAATGTTTGCAAAGCCCACGAAAGACGCTTTAACGCTTTTGTTTGCCAATGAGGACTACACCATGCCAATTGGGATTCCCTGAGCCCGATCGCCGACCATCCAGCAGTGTCTTACTTTGCCCATCTTTCCCTGTTTTTTTTTCCTGGAGGCAGATTGCAATTTTCTGTTGAAATGCACCGTCACTAAAATGCCCCAAATGATTGGACATCGGCGGAGAATCAGCAAAGGAAGACCCAGGAATAAATTGAATGCTACAGTCGGCGGGTAGTCAAGAAAGGAGTCATAAAAACGCAGGCAATACCCACCAACAGCGGAAGTGTGCCCGGAGTGGCATGGATGAGCCGCGTGCGAGGTTAAGAAAATAAAACATTTATTACCGCGGTGCAACATATCCACCCGAACTAAACAGCCGATTGCGAGACGAACGCAATTTGCGACACCGATGCGGCCAGCCTCATCGATACTACCTTAGGGGTGCCTGGGCAGTCTGTGCGTCATAATTAACTCTTCACTCGATTTAGCCCGGGGACAAGCCTGCGCTATTGCTGGTGATCAAAATTATTATTACCGTACATAATGAGCCACTCAACACCAGGTACCAAGGACTAGCGGACCGTCATAAATTGTCACAGTTATTGCCAATCGTTGGCAGTCCATAGGGCAGTTCAGGGTGTAGTGCTGGGACCATCTTCACCGTTAATTTCCCATCACGGTTAATAATCCACTAGCTGGTATTGGGTAACGTTTCAAAATATCCCGATAACATCGGGCTGGTTACCGTTGCTTATTCGCTACGGACGAGAATACCGTAATGCTTTCTAGCCTTTCCCATTTCATTTTCAATTAGATAAGGATTAGATTCAATTTGAAGATTAATATCATGCCTTTCATTTAGCAGTGAAGGAAAGATTAGAATGTACATTTCGGTAACAAACAAGTGACTGGTACGTACTTTCGGACTACGGTGAGCTTTGAAATTGAAAAATATTTTCAGCTGATTTCCATAGAACAACAATTTTCGATGAGAGAGAGGAAAACGTATAAAGAAAACGAAAAATGTTTTTCTTAAAAAAAACTAAAAACTAACAAAAACATTTTTTTATCATGGTATTACAGGCGTTGCTGTATTGTGAAACACATGTTATTACACGAACAGCCATTTACTGGTAGTAAATGATGGTTTTATGGTTTACATGGTAGTAAATGATTTAAAGAATCTAAAAACAGAAAAGATAAGAACCCCTTCCACTTATTAAACGTCCAAAAACTATCAGCCTAATGATGGAATAAATGACATTCAAGAAAATTGAGTGATTCAAAGTTTTTTAAAAATGAATTATAATACATTTTTATTGTTTCTGTTATCAAATCTCATTTGAAAGGGTCACCTTCGGAATTATGGAAATCTTCAAGGAAGGCCGTTACATACCGTGTCGCGGCAATTATTATGGCTTCCGGTGTAGTTTAGGTTGTTTGTAGATTGAAAGATTCATCATGTGGAGTGAGAATCTACTTAAGTGTACTTTATATACATTTCAATTTACAACAATGGTGTGTAGTTCATCCAAACGTTCTTCTATTCATGTCTATGAGAAAAATTTTCCGCATACAAGGGATCGGTCCCCTACAATGTACAAATTCTTCTTCTTGGCTTCTTGAATGTACATATTCAAGATCGTTAATTACTTAAAACTGGCCTCAGAATTACAAAATGTAACTGTTTTACATCAGCATTGCTTCGAGCTGTGTTGGAACTTCTAATACAAAAAAAATCTCCCATCAAATGTGTCCCTACGTCCGTCGCTCGTTTAATGTCCCACTGCCGGGCCCTTCGTTTTTCCCTCGATCTCGGCGCTGTTGATACTTTCACTTGACATCGAGAGTTGAAAGCGGAAGCCAAGAATGATTATTGCCCTCCGAACGGAAGTTCACTGATCGTTTAATCTTTTCTAAACACTCACGTACTGCCAACGGGTTAAGCAAGGGGCTATGAACATTTAATGAAGCCATGCGTTTCATCACGATCGATGCGTACTCATTCATGGTGATCGTTTTGTTATTATGTTATGTAGTATCCAAATGTTAAAAGAAATAAAAATCAGTCTAGTAGCATTTGTTTTATGGCATCTCTTTATTTATTTAAATAAATAAATAAATCTTAGCGATATTTACTTCATTTTGATCATGAGTCATATCTATGTCTTCCAGCACTCTCATACAATAGCTAAGTAAAAACATAAATCAAATCAAATAAAATGAAGAAATATATGTTAACAACGGTACTCCGAGTACTACAATACTCCGAGCACTACATATGGAACAATGTAAAAGAAAAGTTTCACGCAAAAGAAACGTTTCATGATGAACTACAAATAAATACAATCGAGAAAACACCAAATTGTATATGTTGCAAAGTGAATAAAAAATAGAAATCTATTTATTTCGCTCGCACATGGCATTCTTCCTTCAAACTTCATGAACGATCACATTATTTCAATAAAGTAGGACAACAAAACCTCCATAAGGAAGAACCCACAAAGAAAATTTTGAAGTGAAAATAACCTGTTGAGGATTTCTCTTTTTTCAAAAGTTCTGGATGTTATTTTTCAGTAGATATTTAATTTAAATGTGTTGATACTCTATGAACAACAGTAGTTATAACTTCAGTGCCATGAATTAATTAGGGGTAGTATGAAAGGAATATACAATTTACACTACTACGTTGTTAGCTTTAGCTCAAAACTCCACCAATTTCCATACGAACATTTATTGCTTGTTTGATTATAAAATGCATAATTTCTATCAGTAATTTTTGTGACATTGTTAATGGTAAGCAAGGAACGATCACAATGAAGAAGAATCACCGCGTTTGAAAGTATTATATTACACCAAAAACAGATTCGACATTTTCAAACGGTCTTCAAAAGATCCGAGCCCTCATGAGCACAATCGCACCACACCTTATCCTTGGCTCTAAAGATCTTATAGACACCCAGACATTGGTTAGTGAGAGGACGAAGGACGACGGCGAAACCTTTTTCCACTTCATACTACAGCCACTGCTTGCAATGGTCAATGAAACTGTAGAAGTTTATGCTAATGCCCCTGCCGAGTGCTACCTTAATCGCAGAGGTTGACTGGGCACCGTATCTGCTGCAGTTTGTGCGATTTTTTACTTTGTTCACCGAATATGGCCGCGAAACGTACGGTGTGCTGTGCGACACGAGGTAGCCAGTTTGCCAATCGAATGAAATGAACCGTGCAAGAAGCGATTTTGCCCCGGCGAGTAACCTGATATTAAAGCCAATAAATAATCCCTTCTTTTGGCATCCGTACGCACTCAGCACCATCTCTCAACTCGTACAGTTTAAGATGTTTGCGTATTTTGGTTTTTGTTTGGTCGGATTGTCTCAGCCCAACCGAGACGGAGGGTCCTGGGAGATATCGTCATTGAACAATTTGGAAGCCTGCACTCCTTGTGAAAACTACCGCCATCGGTGGGTCGCGTTTCAACCGGCAGCACCACCGAACCACGTCCGTACAGGCCGATAAACTTTCAATACCGAAACATCAGCATCAGATCAAACACATCGGCAGATGACGGTTGACAAAAACTCCCCGTGATCGTTATTAGCTGAATAAATATAATACTGCCAAAAGACAAAATCCTTCCGTCAAACGATCATCTCACCGCTGTCCACCGTCGGGCCGTAGGTCAGAAAGCGTCTGGGAGCGGGTTCGGCATTTTCCTTCATTTACATACGACCGTAGCACTGTCAATATTAGTTAAGCAATCTACGGTGCAAACAGCTCCCCGTTTGACTGGATCGTTGAGGAAGCCGGCAGTCGGAAAATGGGAACACTAGTTTTACTATCGTAATGGACGTCACTCAGGGTTGCCAGCCAGCTCCGTCTTCAACTCTTCTTTCGTCCAAATGTCTCCTACATAGAGCATCGCTACACCAAGGCTTCGCTTTGCTTTTCTATATCTCCTTCCACCTCCCCCCACCCCCTTTAACGATTCGTCTTCTTCTAGCGTCAGCCGTGCACGTCACTGAGGGCCATCCATTTCTTGTATATCTGCTGGGCGCATGACGATAAAACCGATTACTTCGAAGCCGGTATTCCATTTAAAACCGGGGCTAACATATCAATTACCACCAATCTGCACCCTTGGATTCGTTACCGGATTCCCATGAGCACAATTCATATAGGGCGGTATCTGGTGAATGGTCTTCCCGAAAGGAGAACTACGTCGGTTGCTGAATGAGCAATGGGACGAGTACCAGTTTCCAAAGATTGTTCGAATCAATACAGTGCAGTGTGATAATTTGGCGGCAGCACATATGGTTACCGAAATCAGAGATATTTGGGTCTAAAAGTAGGTACATTTCGTTGACATATTTTTCTCTCCAAATTTTTCTGGTTAATTAGTGACCCGATTCAGCTTCCACTAACGCAAAAATCGCGCGAAGTTTACTATATTTAAATTTGCTAAATTATAATTGTTATTATTTAATAAATTAGTATTTATTACAATCAGACAGATTTTAAAATGCGTAAGTTTCATTTTTAAAACAATACCTGCACCATCAATCTGTAAATCTTTATCTGTAAATAAAACGTGCATTATCATTCGTATAAATATGACTTGTGTCTTATGCCAACAATTCGATGTGCACTGTGAAGCTCCCTTCGGTAACACATAATAAAAGGCTCGATCGGTTTTGCAAAATAACAACGACTTTGCTTCCAATCACGTGAGTACTTGGACACACACTTACCATACCCACGAGGACAATCACGTCAGCTTCCTTCAAGATCATTCACTAGACTTTTTTACGTTGTGGGAGTAGCGTCGTGCTTATATCGAACCCAAATTAATGCAAAGTGATTCCGCCGGGCAGTCGTAGACCCCGTAAAGATAAAGTCGACAGGACGCCCATCGTCCGGGGAAAACATAACCCAGGATAAAGTGGATCGCAAGAAAGCTGAACGTGAAGCAGATCGAGATGCACAATTTCGCGAAGGAAACAAAAACTGCCCAAACCCCAAATACAATCATCGAAGGCAAGCGTATGCAACGGTTTTCAATGAAAATAAAAAAGAGACAACCACAACCATATTTTGATTATTGAGGGCGGCTTAAGAAAGGCAAGAATGCAAGGCAGGGAACCACGACATTGGAAATGAATTAACCGGACAACATTTAAGATCGCACGGCGTGAAAGGATACGCAGGGAATTGAGTCACCATCACGCAGGCTTTGGGCAAGTATGCTGGAAAGATAAATGTGCCTCGGAATAAATTGAACTTAGGTATACGAGTTAATCAATTGGACAAAATTTGCAGGAAAGGAAGAAAGGATTGAGATATGCATCTCATCTGAAGTGCACATGAACATGCATAATTCGTTATTCGCGATTTTAATTATTGCTGAGCGGATGTAAAATGTAAAATATTGAACATAAGTTGAAATTTATAAAGTCACTGGAATTAAAAATGAAACTACATGTACTACACAACAGAGACCTACTATCATTGAAAAAACCATATAACAGTCACACATTTCGACAACTTACTCAAATCTCAAAAATTGGCATCATCCGGTAAATCTTTGGCACACTCAAATATCTCCGAATCGCGTTATTGATACATATAATTTATACTCACTCTGCCCCAGCATGGGCCCGTTCCTCTCTCTAAAATCGACTCGAGCACGGTATCAGTCACTCTACAAAATTCGGCGATCCGATTCGGAGTTCCCGCTTCATCAGCTTCAAATTAACTTCCTCCGCTGCCTTTGCGGGTTTATTCATTTATGCTAATTAACACTCATTAAATCGACGGCGACATCGGTAGAGCATTTGTGGTTGTAAAATTAATGAGCCGATCATTCCGGGCCATGTCCCACCGAACCCAATACGGACGCCGCGTGAAGCAAGAATGTACTCCTCGTGGACGGTCAGGCAAGGGGACTGGAAGCCAAACCTACCTCGTGCCTCGTGCGTGGAGATTCGAACCACTTTACGCCCAAAATGTATATGGGAAAAGCTCACAAACAAAAAAGAAAGATAAGCAAGCGGTGAATTAAGCTTGAGTCAACTATCCAGATGCAAAAAGCCAGCCGAGTGCATTGGCCTGGAACTAACTTGTTGTCGCCCCGTGGTGCAGGTGTAGGGCGCAGGCAGGAATTTTTTAAATGGTTCATCGTTTAATCGTATCGTCAGCAATACAGTGTAAAGGTGACCATTTAACGTTCCGTTTGCTACGTACAACAAATTAGGAGAGGCACTTCAGATGAAGCAGGTTAAGGTAGCAAACAAATTGTTGTGGTCATCAGAGTAATAATCCCACAATACCACTATGAAAGACAACAGAATCAAACACTGGTTCACCTGGACAAAGTAAACCCAAGTGTCCTCCTTTTTATCTCAAAGAATCATAACAGATACGCAACAGCGATTGGGGTTTATATGATCCGCTTGAACTGGTAATCCATAATATCATCCTTAAGTGCGATGGCGGTCCACGACAGCCGAGCGGTAGTGTCGGTTAGAAAATCGGCCCATAAGCGCCGCCGGGGATCACCACCTCGACGGCGTGGGTTCGAATCCCAACCGAGACCGAATCCACCCCTGTACGAGAGGATCGGCTATCCACATACTCAAATGGAAAAGTCATCTAAGCCCTTCATGGGGCAGGCATAACCGAAGACGGTCGTTAAGCCAATTAGAAGAACAGAAGCGCGATGATTAAGGCCGCTACTAACCTTTGCTCATAGAGACAAACATAGAGCGCGAGAGGCGATTCTTCAAAATTGAAAATGTGTCAAACTACTGAAAGGTGGAATCGCCATTTGCAACATCATATTTTTTAAATTTATTTTTCTGAACAACTGCTTTAAAATGTAATTCACTTTATTAAATCTTTTCTTTTCAATCATTGTTTTCAGTTCAGAAATACTTTATATGATTGTTTATTACCTTGTGTGAATGAGCTGTGATACTGTACATTTTGCTACTATACAATTAAAAATAACTTCATCAATTTGTCCGATGAAAAACAGTAGGGCATATTACATTTTGTTGGGGATCAAAGATCAGGTCCTCTAGAAGTCAAGAAAACAGTCTAGAAAGCCCTTACAGGGGTAGGCCTGAGAAGAAGATTAAATTTTGATGTGTATAATCTAATTAGACTGAACTAAGTTTAAGTTAATGGTATCAAGAAGGTTAATATATTTGATGAAAGATATGTTTCCGAATTTCTCGCCATTTTAATTTCACGATCACTTCATGGTTTACCTACAATGTGTAATGAGCAATGTTCTTGCATTCACCCCTAAAACCCACGCGCTACTATTTTAAGACCATTTACTTATTGGACGGCCACATTGGAATAAAGTGCCACTTATTCTATAATATCGATTCGCAACGACCCCCTGGTGCTTGAGGTTGATCACTTGCCCTTCCTCTGATCCAAGATCGCCCCCTACCCATCGCATCTCACGGGCGGCTCTTTTCAAACGATGACGAATAAATAATGCTTCGATGAAATCGTCGAAAAATAAGAGCAAATAAAGGCAAATTTTCAATTCCCTCGATGACCCACCATTTGCGCGAAAGCGCGCGCGCGCTCGCCCTCGTCAATTATGGTGGTGTGCGTGAACATTGCGGCTTGGCGGTACGTTTGCCCTCCATTAAACATGACCACCTATCCGCTGGTCACCGCAATCCTCCCGAGCACTACCAGCGCGATCGCTTTCCAGACGAATGCAACCCAATACACGCGCCGTTCCATGGACAATGAGACTCCCCAAGGGGAATATGGAGCTGGAGTTTGGGGGAGGATTGTTGTACCTACGGATTTCCATTTATTTATTTCTTCATATCCTTTGGGCCGTTCGTGCGTGCTTTAGGGAAAGATTATGCTGCACTGGCCACGCTGTTCTGTGGCTCGGCAGTAAGCTTACTCGACTGCACTCTGCTGCCATCTTCATTAATCCAAAGTCGAGCGAAGTCATCAACAAACCGAGAACTTGATGTGCTGCTCGGGGAAATCTATACAGCCAGGCAGGCAGTGCAGGTTCCGCATGTAGTGTGCGCTACAAATGCTTCACCAGCCCCGTAAGCAAGCGTTATCCAGAGGGTGTTGCGCACTGGGCATCGAAAGGCCAGCCTCACGGGTTCGCAAGAATTATCTGATTTATTATTATTGCGATTTATATGATCATTTTCATTTGTTTCGTTCGCTTTCTACTCAGGATATTCCTTTTCTGGTCCTCTTTCAGGGGCTTACGTGCGCCACCAAACGAGCGCATCGGTTCAAACGTCCTTATCCGTGCCGTGGAGTCAACGGGGGCTTGGCATTATTTTACTTTCCATTTATTTTATTTTCTGTGTTTTATTTACATTGCATTATTGATTCCCTTTCCTTTCGATTGCAGATATTTGGTGCCGACTGTGTGTAGGCTCGCGAATCGCCGAATCGATCAGCAGATCGGTCACGCTGGTTTTATTTTATATCCGGCCAATTTTCCTTCGCCACAGTTGCAATTGTAGGCTTTCCGACCAGCTATCTGTTTCGAGTGCCTTTACGCCACCAATCCCAGGTTTGTGGCCCCTTCACTATTCTATGACTTAAATATGACTATGGTCTAATTCGATTGCATCCTTTGTAACGTGAGACATGCACTGGTTATGCATTGTCTATCCGACAAACAGTTTACTTTCACGACTTCTGCTCCAGCTTTCGGGTTCTATTTTAGTGACTTAATTGAGCACGATAGCGATTCATTGTTTGCCGTCTTGTTCGCCTTCAGTGTTCAGTTGTTGCAGCGATCCTTTGGGTGGGAACGGTTTTGCATTTTCCGCGTAGGTGGGAACCGCGTGGGAGATGGTGAGAAGATGTGGACAGTATTTTCATTCCCTTGCCTTGCCACGATTTGACTTTTGACGTTTCTATTTCTCGTTCGCGAGACGACGCGACCATAACTGTGGCCGTAACAGTTTGATGCCTTGGAAAATGGGAAAGAGATCCCAAAATGGAATTTTATCTTACACCGCGACCTTTCGGGTACGATGCAGAACGAGCGACGCCATGAACGGTTCCGTATGGTACGAAGTATCCAACAAGCTGGGGACGTTGAGATTTCAAACTATGCAAACGAATCAAATAATTGAATGCTTTTGATGAAGACAAAATAAGAATTTCTACTATTCAACAAAAATCAGCAGGTCGAAGATTTCTCCTTGTGTCTGTAGCTTGGTACAACGTAATTGATGTTTTACTTACTTACTTAGCTTTAACGATGTTTAAATTAGTTGCTGGACACCTGCAGTGCCAGTCAAGAATACAGTTTAAACCCCCAAGTTACTAAGACCGTCCTTATTCATAATTTGCCCAATGTACCTGTCATTCCAACAAAAGCAACTTTGAGTCTCGAAGGTAAGCATCGGACATATCCATACTGATTATTTGTAATCCATGGGTTAATGGCCAATGCTTAAAATGCCATAAAATCACACCTTTTCATCGTGTCCTTGTCGGATACACCAGAAACCATTCCAGCAGATGGTCCCCAAGAAACCGCAAAAGCCAGCACTAAATCTGCGGAGGCTGAGAATCTCTTCTGTGTCTCCGTTTCTCGACCAGCGAATCACCTTGCAGCCTACGACAGCCTGTCGGATAGGATGGGCCTATGCGAGGAACATATGCACGCTAGCATGGGGTCCCCAAATTTATGACTGACTGCATGCTCTGCATTGAACTGGCTCGCCGACGTCGGTTTCCCGCTCGGTTGCACTTTCTGGTTTCTTCTGGTAGGTACTCCCATCCGTTTCCTTCGTTTAGAAGCTAAAAGAAGGTAAAAGCGCAAGGGAATGAACATTCATAAAACACGGTTCCGACCACGGAACCAAAGGCCATGGTTCAGCGCATGCCGCGACCAATTCACACCAGCACATTTATTGCCATCTGCAGATGCCGTTGCCTGAAATGCGTGACACGATAATACCGGCTCTGTGGGGATCACACTATGCAACGCATCAAGGCCATAGTATGTGGCGAGTTGGTGTATGGCACGAAAATAAAGTCATTATCACAATATGGCTGCCAATCTACGCAGCTCGACGGATGGATGATGTGTCCTCTATTCTTACATAAGCATCGAATCTATTCCAAACAAGAATCGTTCATCTCAGTATTACTGAACGTTGCGAAAAAGTGCAAGGATCCTAAACTCACGGCATGCAAACATAAACGCTTTTTACCCGAGTTTATCAACATGAAACTCGCACATCGAACATGATTGTGCATAATTCCTGAGAAACACAGCCACACTGATTTCTTTATTTTTTCTTCTAAAAAATTTATGACACATTATAATTCGCTACACGCAATGCTTCCTGCGTCTCCCCCTCAAAGGCGCTAGCGGTGAGGGTTACTATAGCGGCAGAATAAACTCGTTTCCCTTCCCATCTCATTTCATTCTGATGCCGCTCGGTTGCTCCAAGCTGGTCCCACGTTTTGCAAATCACTCGCACGTCCACAGTCCCCCAGACGGGCCCGGTGTTGGTCGTGTTCCTTTTCGGATCTGTTTTCGTGTAAACGTTTGTCAGAGTTCACGAGCTCTTGATCATTTTTGTGTTTCATATCGGACATGCCTGTAGCGGATGGGTTTTTTTGTGTGTGGTTTTTATTCTTTTTTCGATGTCCGTTGCCGTCGTCATCCTTCCCAGCCTCTTCCGGCCATCCGGGAAAAGGCATGAAGACGGATCATCTCGTGAAACATGTTCATTTCATTGCTTGATGCTACAGGGTGGCATGTATACATACTTGGCATCGCACCATTTGGGTTGATATTGGAAAATTCGTTTGCAGCCGTTAGGAGCACGGAGCGCGTGTGAACATCATGAGGCAAACAATCTCGCAGCATTTATGAAACTCCTTAAATATTTTACACATCGCGCCTATCTGTACCCGCGATTTGCCTTACCCTGTGGGCACCTTGTTTCGTCGAACTCGCGACGATTGTTTACATAAATATTGTTCTCGTTCTCGGCCCGGTGTACGAAGGAAAATGAATGGCTAGTAAGTCTTGTGCGTTGGGTGCGACAGACGCGATTGCGATCTTCTCACTGATTTTTTCGTCGAAGGATCTGTCCAGAGTCCTGCTCCTCGAAAAGTGGTGTTACCGTAGATAGGCACCGTGGAAGTTTGGTTCAGATTTTCGCGAAATTAACGCTCCTCATCAGAATTCAGAAATCAGAAAATATTCTGCGAAAAAACATTAAAAAAAATAACTAGTCTACTCCCAAATGGCCAAAGAAAACGACAATTATTTTCCTGATGTTGAAACGCTTCAAGGGAGTTATACAGGTTACCCCAGGGGTCGGCAAATTCCGGACGGGAAACTGATGTTATCTCGCCCGCGAAAAAATCTAATTAGAAATTACAAAGTCCAAATTTTTAAGCATTTAAAATGTAAAGCAATTCAAAATTACGCAAAAAATGTACATTGTTAATTTGAGCTATTTTTCATATCAGATAATACAAACACTTGCTCTTGAAAATGGTTTTATATCACTTTATCTAAAACATCCAAATATCGTTTGTTGTATGTGTCGAATTCGACTCTTTCAGAATCTTTCCCCCTCTGTGAAAATTGAGCCGACTTCTGATCTTGCTCCGAGCGCAGGTTCTCTTTGTTAAATCAACGGCGATCTCTCTATCTTCACCATTCACTCCGGGGGAGCCACGTTTCTAAAAGTCGTTTTTCTCTTATCCCTCACAACACCTTTAGTGGTTGGCAGCAGGGGCGGAAGGGATGTTGTATTTCGAGAAATATTATTCTCGAATATAATGTCTTAATTAGCGAAATAGCAAAGATCTCCTCGTATGGAGAGATTCGGGATAAGTCGCTGGAACGGACCTGAGAAGAGCAGCGCCAAGCAAAGGCACGTTAACACAAACACCAACAGATTAGCTATCCATAAAACTGAATGTAAAACTTTGTGTGAGGCTTGTTGACTTGCCTTACCGATTTTAGAATCAGCTTTATTCCACGATTGGACCGGTTGTGACTGCCGTGCAGTCGAAGAAGTTATTGCCTCCCGAAATGCTACGAATATCCAGTCAACGTAAGCGGAACCAATACTACAGATGATCGATAAAACTGTCAACACTTGCTTTCTTGGCACTTAACATTGGCACTTGTTTGACGTCTACAGCTTGACTTGAGGTAGCGACTACTGATGGTTGGTCTAAAAACGGCTACTTCTTTCAGATGTTCGTTCATCTCGTAAAAACAAAAACACAAAAAGTTCTAAAAATTTAGCTTTATGTGCTCATGTGATCAATTTGTGGCTCATTTTGTATCTAGACGACGGATCGTTTACCGATCACTCGAGTGCAGCGTTCCGGTTCAACATACAGTATCTGTCAAATTTAATTTGATTTTAATTTATTACTGTTCAAGAGGTCAATTGAATGCGTTTTTATGAGTGCATTTACTCACGGCTAAGCTTAAATATAGGACACGGCCAAATGTGCCAATTGAGAACGGAACAACTAAGGAGGCATGGTGTTTTCCTATGACCCCAACAATTCACTTTACCTCGAGGGCCGTCGGTGTCAACATTGATGCTGGCTACTTTAGTTCAAAGTGACTTATTGGTTCTGCCAGTACGACAACAAACCAACTTGACAATTACAAAACGCTAGAATCAACCACTTCAGTGTGTTGTTTAAAGACGACATAAAAACTGAATTTAGTGATGGAAGGTAACTGCTTGAGAGACACCTCGGGCAAATCGCAGTCACGCAGGATTTTATCAAGGGTCCTTGACAAACCACTTGGAAGAGTTTCGCGTGTTGATGTAGTACAATCAAATTACCCAAAGCCAAGTGGGGTTTATTACCTCGGAATGGTTGATACTTCAATGAGCAGTAGCGATCCAATTTTCCCTTTGTATAAAGTTAATTGATAATTCAATTGAGGGAGTACTTCATATCCGTGCACCGCAAACGGCACCATTTCATCATATCACTAGATATATCCGTTCAACAATTGATGAAAAAATGATCATCTACAGAATTAGTACTCCATTGTATTAATCACTCATATCTTTTGAAGAAAGTAGGTTTTGTGTCCTTCGGTTCCTTACTGTATTCAAACATATATGAACAACGAAATAGGATCTATAGTTTTTTTCCCAAGTCAAATTGATGCAGTGTAGCCTACAAAATTAGGAACGATTTGTTTCAACACTATCTTCACACTATAACGCGTATACTGTACGGACAGAAAGTCACTGCCGGCTCCTAGGTTAAAGCTATTGCCATGGGTTTGTAGAATGGTACCGACCATCGTTAACATTTATTCGCTTTGATTAGTGATCAATAAAGCGAAGACGAAGCAAACTTATACCTCACCGTACGAGACCCGTTTGTTTCATCCATAAGCCTTCCCAATCGACGTTCGTGTTGCGCTGGAATGGAAAACGGACCCACTGCCCAACCGGGGATGTCATTCGACGGCGCAGCAGTAAAAATGTTAAATTGGCTCGTTATGACGCACTCGGAAACCTAGATTTATACCAAATCGAGGTGTCGGCTTTACTGGGCCTATTCGACGGCTTCGACCTGTTAAGCCTACCTTTCGATGCCCGCGGTCTATTGGGGTCCGAATTTGGGACTGTCAGTTTGAAAAATTAATCTGGTTAATCATCACCTTCGAACACACCGGCCGATACACCGATAGGGGTCCACTAGGACTGGTCCGGCCGCAAGGGATAGTGCCACGATGGGCAATAGTGAACGGTTGGGCGAACGAAAGTATAAATATTCATAGGACGTTCACGTTTTTTATGACAAAAATCCGTCCGGTCATAGAACAATGGAAGGGAGCAAACAAACAAGGAAAGGAGTGGAAGGAAGGAAAAAGAAGATCTTCTTAACCACGAAATGGGAAGCGTAAATTGATGGTGATGCGGTACGTCGCCCGATGCTGCTGCCGTCTTCATCAGACAGTTGACCCTATCCTGGACGCGGTTCCGTGAAATGGTGGGAGTTTGTTAGCTAGTTGCCAGAAGTCAGTTCTCACCTCTAGCACTAAATGGACTCGCGAACTGCCAAGAGTCGTAAATTCAAACGGATTGCAATTTAACGATGTCCATCTCATACCGCGTTGCTGCCATGAATCACGATCGGAATCTTGTTGAAACGATCCAATTTGCTACACCTTCCGAAAAAGGGGTGCTTGAACCAAAACAATATTTACATCGTAAAAAAACCTTAAAAATCAAATATTATTTTGTCTCTGTCTTTAAAAACACATACTTCGCTCAACCAGCTCTAGCTAGTTAATAATTAATTTGTTAAATCCAATTGATACATTTCAACCTCCGGTTATAACATATAAAAGAACTTCAATCAATTTCGATCGAATAAAACCATTTTTGTTTTCTAGCAACAATCTCCTCAATTATCAAAAACTTAAAAGTATCTGGATGAATAATTCATTTCTGAAGAAACATTATATTGAAATGGATATAATCTACAATGTGTCCACAAACATTAAACAATTAACAATTAAACGCTGGGTTCTAAGAGAGTTTTCTTGTGTTCCTTCATGCATTTGTATGTAAAATATCTATTTTATGTCAGATATTTATTATTTCACAACAAAAAACCCAGTCTAAAAATACCTTTCTCGGTCTCGTACATCTCGAAGAACCGCGAGCAACAGTCCGGAATGGATGAATAATAACTAGTAAAAAGGAGATAGAAAAAAGGTTTGGAGAAAGTGAAGCAGCGAGATAAGTAGATCAACACAACCGTTGAAAGAATCCCTCCGCACCGGAGGAACGATGCCATCTCTGTATCGTAATTATCATAATTTCTATAAATATTATTTCTCGCCTAGCAAGATTTCCTCAAGAGGAAGACCGTATGGGCGTCGACAGCACTTGAGTGTCCCCATACGGGCTCTTTTTCCCAAAGGTTTTGCGTCGTGGATCGACAGTTGACCGAAAGAATCCACTTGGCCACTCGAGCTCAACAGCACCAGGGTAAGAGGTCTCGGAGTGCCGTTCTTTCCAACGCTTTTGAACCTGAACCCGCTTGGCGTCTTTGAGCCCGGTTCTGGCCGATTCCAGTACTCTGTTTCATCGGCCCTATCCACGCCATATATATGACAACAATATAATTTGCCTTGCTGCACTTGGCCACAGCATGCGCAAGTGAATAACGACTAAGAACGGTACCACGCACGACTATTGTGTGCATATGAAAACAAGAATCATGAAATCAAAACAAGACTTCCGAAAATTGCCCACTTCACCGATAGCCTGGACGAAATTGAACCATAAGAATGGAGATAGAGAATGATAGAGATAGAACGGGAGGACTCGAGAAAAGAAACGACTAAGAGAAAGTCAGCATGTTGACCAGCACTTTTGCGGGATTGCTGATGTAGGGCTAACCAAAAGAAACATAAGGCAACGTCAGAACGAAAATAGGGAATACAGGAAACCGAAAGAGTTCAACGAGTGGTAAGGTTAGTGGAAGAAATTATAGCCAAACAAAAGCCTTCATGAAAAGCTCGGAGATAGAACAAAAAACTCGCATTACCAAGTCCGGACAAGCCGGAATATCGAGGGCCATCGAGACGGTACCTGTCGGACTGCGCCGAGGCGTAGATAGGAGGTTCTGGAAGATTGTCATAAATCTTGAAGATTGCTTCTTCAGAAAACCGGAGAGCTCGTGAGAGAAACCCGCGATCGACGCACCAAAAAGGTCCACAAGGACGCACAAGTACACCCTTGCCCATCCTGTCCACTGTGGTACCCTGCGACCATGGCCCAAGCTTCTCTAACGATGATGGTCCAATCTGAAAATCCGAGGCGCACTTCTCAAGCGTCTTGCAAGACGCTCACGGCCACGGCCGGCGGTAATTAGTGAAACGATTATTTTCCTCTTCTGGTGCTACTTGAGTGCGTCGAGTGAGGCGAAGACGAATTCCCCCTGGACCTGATCCCTGATTGTTTCGACCACGGGGACGTGCTAGGCGAAAGGTGGACGCACAATAACAACAGCAAACGCAAGCAAAAAAAACAAAGCCAAAGATTCCGACGTCCGACGAAACGATGAAGACGCGCGCGCCCAATTCGAGGGGCGAGGCACGCGGCCCGGTTCGCGATTCGGCCGTCGGACAGGTTTGTTGAAGTTGTTAATTCACGCCAAATCCCCACGGACCGAAAAGTTAGTGGGCAGGCATGCGATGATCGACGACGAGGTTCGTTGTGATCATCATCATCATCATCTGCGCCAACGTCGCTCGCAAGGGATCACAGCTCGGAGTACGGCCCGCCAGTAGATCCGTCGATACGGATTGATGGAATCATTTATCCCGTATCGCCAAACCAATCGATAGACGAAAACTGATGACCAAACGGTTCCAATGGCACGTACCAGTGCTTTCCCTCCCAAAACGAAAGGATAATTGAAAATGCAGATACACGCTCACGCTCCCGGCACCATCGTGTGGCACTCGAGTTAGCGGTACAAATTAAGTCATTTTTCACAAATCTCGCATCTTCACCTCACCCCATGGCTCCCTGTGGACTCTGCTGCTTGCTTTCCCTCGTTCCATCGGTGCCTTTCTCCCTTGCACTCACAGTGAAGAAATATTTTGAACCATGCCTCAGCATAAATTAAGCGATTTGTTAGACTTCTTGGTTCGCAGATGAAGACAGAAAGATAGAAATCTAGAAAGATAGAGACAGCGGGCTACATGGGCCAGATGGAGTGAATGAGAGTGCAACGTACCGTTGAGCCGTTAAGTGGTCATCAGCACGATGACGTATGGAAGATGTCCACGACGACGATCATTCGCTTTAGCGTGTGCGAAAACGTCATCCGGCCATACGAAAGTGCTAGATGTGGTAGAATGGAACATTCCAATTGGAAAGTAGTAAGTATCTCAGCAATTGCTGTAGGGGGCAGCTTATATCACACCAGTACCAGAGGCAGTGCAGCTTATTCTCGGTTCAACGTAACTTTTATCAATTAACCTATCACATTCGTTCTATTTTATCCATGGTCCATCGATCGAAAAAGTTCATGGATTACCCCGTGATGGACTTTTTGCACCGATTGGTCAGAACATATATTCATTACTAAATTGTAAACCTGAATATTGATTAAGATTAAACCTACGAAGAATTTTACAACGAAACACGTTTAATAAAATTAAACATAGCTGTAGGTTTATGTACATGTACATGTTACATCTTTGTACAAGAGAAGAAAGGACGGTAAAATCTTAATCTACTTTTTCTATACACACAAAATATTACGATAAAGGCAGCATTAAATCATTCAGAAGAAATAATGTAAGTCCCACATAAGATTAATAAGGAAGACATTTATACATAAATTACCATTACGCGTTACGTATATGTAAGACAGAGAATAATAAGAAAATAAGATGGGTGGGAACTACTGAACCACAACATGATTGTTTTGAGTACTTTGTGATCGTCAACATTGTTATTATTTAGCCAAAGGTGCCGAACCAAGACCCGCGAGAATGTCGGTGCGAGCAACAATAGGATGCAGTAAACGTCGGGAAATCCACGATTACAGCGGTACCAACAACAAGAACAGCAACAACATAAAAAATGACGATAGTTAATAACAATTCTCATTCTCTCCCATCATCGACTCATCGGGAAATAATCAATTCAATTCGATCCAAGCCCAAACTCGCCGGAAAGGTCTACTTGGCTCCGCGAAAGATGAAATCGACGAAGGGAAAGAGAAACTGAAGGATGCTTTCCATGGGCGGTGTGCCATGGGCGGTGATGTCTGAAAAAAGAAAACGGAATCTAATTTTCAATAGTGCTGCCCCGGGGCGGCTAGCAGCTGGGTCGAGCGCTTTTGCAGATGCCCCTACGTTTACTCCGAAAACCCACCATTTGGGGGCCCTTTGAAACTTAATCCCATCGATTTTCTCTTTGTTTTCCCATTGCCACAACCCTTGTTCTAGTGGACGACCACAATCACCTTACACCGAACCATCCGTGGAATAAGAGGCCGGGTCCACATGCACTTTGATTATTAAGTTATTAAATTAAAATTGAGAAATTAGGTGAATCCGCCAAAACACCGCCCGCGAGGACGGTAAACCCATTTGGGACCTTTGAGGCATTGTGAAGGAGCACTATTGATTGGAACCGGTCCCGGGTGGAACGGAGCTAACCGAATCGATCGAATTATGAAGATGCCAGATTTGATCATCGGCTCCCTATCTGATCCGTTATGTCCGTGATTGTTCTGCGGTGCAATTACGATTGCTCGAGAGATAAGTACATTGGTCACTGAAGTTCCCACCCACTATTATGACCGGAACATCCAGCCAACCAACACCGGTCGTCATATAATTCATTGTTGAAACAGTGTCATATCGAAAAAGTCACATCCAACGATTGATTAATGACGAGTGCAAATTTTACGCCTGCGCCCAAATTTTTTTACCAATGAAATAATATTTTGCCAGAAGGGCAGTTTCAATGAGACTTTTCGTTCCACCATCTTGCAAGACGGGTGCAGACCTACGAACACGGCTATATAACCTACTTTCCGGTTGTTTTCGTTTTATGCTCCCTCCAAGTTCGGGGGGGTTATTATATTCGCATAGCAAATTTACACACTCCTTCGAAATACCATCGAACACCTCGAGGCGCAAAAGGTGTAAAATTTTGATGAAATGGTGATAAAAATCCACCGATCTCTATCAGAGGGCTTCAGTTTTTTATTGTCCTTACCTGTGAAAGGTTGAACTTTATTTTGTTTTGTTTTTGCCTGCTTTTCAAGACTAATTCGACTTGTTCGTGTGACTTCCTTTCGCCGTTCCCGATGTTTAAGGCCCACGGTGACACCGTTACCGGTAGCCATTGGGGGACTGCTCCAGATGCGAATAGATCTGGAACATTCAGCCGTACGATGATGGTTGGTTTTGAGTTACGTTTTCTCTGCGCGTCAGTCGGGGCATTCCGCGCAAGGGTTTGGTATAGTTAGTTTGGAAAGATATAAACCTATGATCCGTTTTATGGCATACTCTATAAACATGTTAATCGAAAAGTCTACGTTCCATCACCCGGTTCAAATCTCCCGTTGGCCTTTGCAACATCCTATTTTTCCTGTATAGCTGTCTCTGTTGTAATCGCTTTGTGCCACTCTCACTCTCTTCGTTAGTTTGCCTGGTCGAATCTCTCTAACACGTTGATGATTTCCTTTCTATCGCCGGTGGTGTCCCTTCGCCGTGTTGCTCTGGATCGTAGGCATAATGATTGCAATCACGCCGTCCACAGCACCCACGTATTCACAACATGAGGCCACATGCCTGGTCTGCGCCAAGAGCGGCTTCTCTGCGGATACCGAACGTCACTCCAAAGTGCCAAGAATGGGGTGACCCGGGCAGCGGGGTTTATTGTTGTTTCACATAGTTTATTGCCCGGGCGAACAATATTATTGAAATATCACAATTTTTATGACCCTGCGTGCGCCCCACGCTACGGCTCGTCGATCTTCCGCCATCCGCCTTCCGGGCTTGTTCCGCGACCGAGAAAAAACGACGGCGGAAACGAGCTCGAGCTGATCGTGCTGGAATCTTGTACGTTTTACATTTTGCAATCTACGTGGAAGGATCATCCAACAGGAACGGGGGAAATGTTCTCCAATATCACCGTATGTGTACCGCTTAGAGTGGTAAAATATGCATCATTCACGAATCATCAACTAGGGCAATTTTTATGTTGCGATTTGGACGCAATTCTTTTGCTTGGCCAGCGTGCTGTATGCACGGAAACAAACACTTCATCTATCCGATTCATTTCGACAATTTCGAGATCCTTTCCTTCCGCAGTTTTTCGTGAGATTTCCTCCCGGACTCCGGTTGCGCTTGTCACTAAACGTGTGTAAACGATGTTGGGACCGAAAAAAAGAGATGGATGAACTTGCACGGGTAATCAACGGCAGATCGAGAGAAGATCAAGCGTTAAGCAGAAGGAGACAACAGGTCTCTTACGGCAGGAATGAAGGTAGGGAAAGAGACAACCATCACCTTTCTATTCATCGTTCTTCACAGTTGTGTTTGTGACAACCGGTCGCACTACGTAATGTTATGATTATGAATTCGGCCAAAAAATTGATAGCCAGGGTTTCTAAACCTGCTTCAACGTAAAAAATAAATAAATAAAACCGCATAATCCATATTATCTGTTGACACTCGGTTTTGCTTTTTTTACGCTTCGTGTAAAGTTAATGAATATTATTGTCATGTCGGTGATTCCAAATTTTGACATCGTTTTCCAGCCGTATCTTTTGTTTTGTCAATGTTAGTGCTGTTTTCTTCATTCTCGCTTCTTTCCCCATTCGGGGTCTGGGGAATTAAACCCACTTATTATAATTTATCTAATGTAGGTACTGATCAGTAGTAGTAGTATATATATTTTATAGAGGCTTTGAGCCGGGTGGCTTCTTTCACCTCTAAAAAAGTACTGATCACTAATAGGGGTCCACGACAACCGAGCTGTAGCACCGGTTAAAAATTCGGCTCATGAGCGCCGATGCTCACCACCTCAACGGCGTAGGTTCGAATCCCAACCAAGACCGGACCCTCCCCTGTACGACAGGACTGACTATCCACGTACACATAGGGTAAAAATCTCGTAAGCCCTTAACGAGCAGGCATGACCAACAAGGTCATTTGCGTCAAGAAGAAGGTACTGATTAATCGCAAGAAATTGTGTAAATTTAAATTTTGCAATAAAAAAGCATAGAAATCAAAACTGTATTTCCTTGCATATTCGTAGAACGTCACTCCAGCATAGTGTGGGGATAGCTGTCAATCATCACGTTTTCAATATATCCACTGTGGAGACTCCGGACGATAACATGCACGCTAACGACACTTCTTGACTAACATAAGCTATACATATAACTCAACGTGGTAATTTGTGTCCCAAAAAATAGATGTACTCTAAAACAAACCCCTAGAATATTAGAGAAATTTTAAGAATAATTCAGTACTCTTTTGGTCCGGATATATAAATATGGAGGATTTTTAATGCAATATGTTAAACAGAAAAATATCATTATAAAAAAAACTGTGTTCCTTTTTTCCTTTTTTCCTTTTTGCACAAAATAACTTTATTTCAACTTTTTTGTTGTTCAATAAAAAAATTTATAAAATGGAATAGATAAATATTTTAATGTCGGGTCTAAATCGTTCACCTTCCTGATGTCTTCATATATTTTCCACAATTTGGTTACTTATTCTGTTCCTTGTTAGTTTTTGAAGATCCTGTCTCTTTAAACATTTGTTCGAGATTGTCTGCGGCCGTGAATAAAGGCTGAAATAACGTTTTGTCCATTCTGAGCAACGTGAAGCGGGTGGCTCGATTACATTTCCAGTAAAGTATGGTTCGATTTTGTAGTTGCAAATCCTTAGTCATGCAAACTAACACTTTGGCCGCAGTCGTATCGATCGAAGCGATGTGCGATCCATCTAGGATGACAATCTGTGCCCCCGCTTTGTTCGAATGTTTAAGAATGTGGTGTTTCAAATATTCTGCTGAAGAAAACACTATGCGTTGATCAGGTTGAGCAACTAATATGGTCTTGCCATCGATCGTGCATTGCTGAGGGAGGAGCATTGGCCGAGATGTTTGGTACAGTATGAAACAAACGTTGGTCCCAACGCCAAAGAGTATTCCTATTTCCAGGCCCAAGAGTAGGCAGGCGATCAACGTTGCAACCATCGGTATGATATCAATTCGCTTCGTGCGCCAGATCTCCACAGCTGTGTGAATTTCAACCATGAAAAACATTGCTGCTATAATCACACCTGCCAGAGTGGCTTTCGGTATGTAATAGAACGTTTTGGTTAGTAGTCCTAGAGCAAAGAGAACCAGGATACCCGTTGCTATCCCCCCAAACGGCGTGCGGACCCCACTGTTATTGTTAACCGCTGAGCGCGTGAAAGATCCTGTGACGGGCATCGACGACACAAACGATCCGGCAATGTTTGACAAACCAAGAGCGATCATTTCCTGGGTTGCATCTATTGGCTTTCCTTTCGAAAAGGCTTTTGCAATGGCGATGGATTCTAAAATTCCGATCAAGGGTAGAGTGATAAGGGATGATCCCATTTCACCTATCATTTCCGAGAAACTGTATGTCCGACCGTCCAGTATCGTCGTGAAAGGGGGTGGCTGCAGGGGAGGCAGTCCAGCAGTAACATTTCCTGTTAGGAGAAATGGTTCTGAATATCCAGCTTCACTCAGTAGATACGCCAAAAGCGTTGCCAGAATAACAACGATGGCGTTTCGTGCAAGTGCAACATATTTTCCAACCGACGCCCAACAGCTTTCACCAGACATATTTTTCATTTGCATTAGAACCAGCAACACCACGATCGTTGTAGCACCAAGCACAGTGTCCCATAGCCTAATTTCGTGCAAATTTTCGAACACATTCATCCACGCTTCAAGAAACTCGTTTGATTTGCCCGGCAAACCGAAGAGGGATTTCACTTGACCACTAGCTATCGTTATCGCGGCTGCCGACGTAAATCCTGCCGTCACTGGGAGTGAAATGAATTGCACTAGAAAGCCAAGATTGAGCACCCCGAGCACTAAAATCACGCATCCGGTAAGAAACGCTGACAATATCGCAAAGTCTATTCCCGAGTTTGCTACATGCACTTGCACCATCAGAGACATAATGGCTGTCGGCCCGATGGTCACATCTTTACAGCTTCCGAAAATGCAGTACACGAAGCATCCCATAAACGCTGAATACAATCCATATTGGGGATCTAGATTCGCAACGACCGCATAAGCTATCCCCTGTGGTATCACAGTTAGCCCGACGGAAATTCCAGCAACGATGTCCTCGGCTAGGAATTTCAGATTATAAGATGGTAGCCAATGCAGTATTGGGAGACGTTTCAATAAATGCTTTCGAGTGCAAATACTTCGACAGGATTTTGCTACCCATTGTCCGACCGGGGGAAAGGATTCTTTAATATCGTCATCTGCAATTAAAATAAGCACAATTAAGTCGAACGTAAACAAATGAGAAGATGCGTTTGAAATGGGAGTCACCTACCTATTGCTTTGTCAGAAACGTTCGGCATATTCTGAATTGATATTTGAGTCGTTGCCATGATGATGTGTGTGATTTCTGTAAAATAATTCAATTCTCAACTTCTTTGCACAAAAATCAAATTTAATTTTAAAAGCCTGAGGTATGATAGACCGAAAAATAACGTCCCTTAACCAGATGGACGGAACAAGTCACCGCTTAACACCATCGAGAGAAGCTCCGGAGCAAGAACAACTACTGAGCGACGCTCGCCTACTATTTATCCGGAGAATTGGACGAATGCATTTGCCCTACCACATAACTTAGCACCTTCATCGCCTATCCGGTACGATTATTTTTATTATCTATTACCATTCTACTAACCACCACTGGATGATCCACCAGGGAAGATGTTGAAGCTAATCAGTCAGTTGCTCCATGGCCTAGAATGCATGTAGCTGAAGCTTATCAACCTCATACCCATCAACAATGCAGCTCACTTGAACAAGGTCATAGGTATGAACGATACGAGGTACAATGCGATTCACGCTGTATTACCCGTATAATAACTTCTTATTTCTTTTCTTAGGGTTTTGAACATGGTATCTAGTTCCATAAATAAATCTTGATATGTCATCGAATGCAAAAATATTGATTCCTGGTCCGTCATAGTTTTAAACCAAATCCAGTTTGTACGATATTTGATTTGTCAGTACCGGCGAATTGTTATAATGGGAAAAGATTTAAGTCAACACAATCGACTTATGCGAATATACACTTCAATGTTCAAACAGTACATTTTTAACACAATAAATTATATGATTTATTTAAACTAAACTTTTAAACTACACGTTAGTTGCTACTCCCCCAATGCGGAATGTATGCAAAACCCCAATAAACGTTGCTCACCGTGCTGTTGAATTCGAACCAACCCTATTAAGGTAAAGCGTCTTTGCAAACTTCGTTTCCTAAATGCTCCAAGCCACCATACTTAAACAAAGGGTAAAATAAAGGTTTATTTAATCGCAACAATGTGCACTTGACCGATCTGTTCCAGTTCCAAAATAATACTGAACACTTGCGGAGCACCAGCTCATCAACGGTGCTGGCAAGGATTTTAGCGGCCGTAGAATCAACGTAGCTTACATTGCTGCCGTCGATTATCACAACCGACACTTGAGTCTTATCCGTCATTTTCACTATTTTATGCTTTAAGTATTCGATGGAGGAATAGATAAGACTTTGGTCCGGTTTCACGACCATGGCCTCAATGCCACAAGCCGTTCGGAACAGTGCCTGATCAATGCCCGGACGTGACGTCATGTATAGTACAAAGCAAATATTTAACCCAATGCCTATGAGCATACCATACTCTAGACCAAGCAGCAGGCATGCACTTATCGTCACTACAAACGGAATAATGTCAACCTTCTTGGTGCGCCAAATTTCCGCAGCAGCGTGAAACTCCACCATAAAGAACATGGCGGCAATCATCACACCAGCCAGTACAGACTTCGGTATGAAATAGAAAGTATCCGTTAACAAGCCTAGAGACATTAAAACGAGCACTCCGGTCGCTACGCCACCTAACGGCGTTCGAACGCCACTGTTGTTGTTAACAGCAGTTCGTGTGAAGGATCCAGTGATGGGCATGGACGATACAAAGGAACTGAAAATGTTACACAAACCCAGAGCAATGAGTTCCTGGGTGGCATCGATTGATTTTCCTTTCGAGAATGCCTTTACGATCGCGATCGTCTCGAGGATTGCTATTAACGGTAGTGCTACGATCGAAGAGCCAAGCTTAGAGGACATTTCCGGAAATGGTACCGTTTGATTGTTAAGTACCGTGCTGAACGGTGGCAGTTTCACTGGTGGAAGTCCGGGTGTGACGGTTCCTGAAATTAAAGCAAATTAGTAAATAAGTAATTGATTCTAGAACCATGCTGTTTCACGTTCTTACCTGTCAACGAGAATGGATTGCTCCCGGATGCTGCAAAAAAGTACGCCAGCGCAGCACCTCCAATAACGACGATCGCATTTCTTGATAACGCAAGATACTTTCCAACCATCGACCATTTGCCACGGACGCTACGAAGTAACACAAGGATAATGATCGTAGAAATACCCAAAAGTGCATCCCACAGTTTTGTTTCGCCGAAATGTCGATAGACATTAAGCCATGATTCGATAAATTCGTTTGATCTTCCTGGTAATCCAAGCAAAGATTTAACCTGTCCACTCGCAATTGTGATTGCTGCGGCAGATGTAAATCCAGCTGTAACTGGCATTGATATAAATTGCACCAAAAATCCTGTGGAGTAAAACATCTTTAATATATCATTTTCTCCTTCATAATGCATCGCTATGTACTTTACCTAGATTGAGGAGTCCGAGAATCAAAATAATACAACCCACCAAAAACGTCAGCAAAACAGCAAAATCCACGCCGAGACCACCCACGTATACCTGCACCATCAGTGCCATAATTGCCGTCGGTCCAATGGTAAGATCCTTACAGCTTCCAAACAGGCAGTAGACAAAGCATCCCATGAACGCAGAATACAATCCATACTGCGGCTCCAGATTGGCCATCACCGCAAATGCTATTCCCTGAGGAATGACGGTAAGTCCCACCGATAATCCGGCCACGATGTCTTCGATCAGATAGTTCGCCTCATAAGTCGGCAGCCAATGGAGAATGGGCATCCGCTTCAGTAGTAGCTTTTTGTTACAAAAACCACCCAATTTTGTCGCCAACATTGGTCCCACCGAGGGGAACTTTTCTCTGCAATCATCCTCTTCTTCAAGGTCACCTAAATTGGGTAGAAGAAATCGAATTGCAGCACATATTCAGTTTTATGAAACAAAACATTACTCAGCCATTGCCAATGCCATTGTCAATGACGAATATTGAACCGTGTGAAAATTTAGCCCATTGGTTCATGCAACTCCAGTGGTATTACGATGCACCTCACGTACAAGTGCGGGGCGCTGCAGCACCTACCGTTAATTTGCCTCTGTTTTCGTTCTATCAGCTCTGATATCGTCATGGTACCCACTTCCGGCTGTACGCCGTTTTCAGTAAACCTAACCATCGCTACAATGTTAACGCTTCAGCCTTGCAAGTGCCTATCTCAATCTATTTACGGAGTGTTAGCTTGTCAATATTTTCAGTCAATAGGACATTTGTTAACTTCACATTTTATCTACGTTTAACAATATTATGAGTACACACTATTCCTTAAAATTTTCCAGTCACGCTGAATATCCCCGGCGGATAAAATCAACAAATTTTTTAGCGCAAAAAAGTACTACACTATACGATCAACTTTGCCATATGTGATGAATGTGAGAAAACGGAAGCGTGACAAAGTTATTTGAAAAACTCAGTCACGTGTTTATACGTAACAATTGAAACCATGCTATCCGAAACCAACAATCGTGTGAACTATGGTACACAAACGTGCCACTTGCCGATCATTTGCAAAACAAAGCTGCTACCGAACAGCTGTCGGTTCGTCTGTACACTGTCTGATAAACCGTACCGCAATCGACTGGGCGTCGAATGTGCTGATCATGCAATGTTATACTAGCCGACATCAATGGCGTTGCCGGAAGCTCATCCACACGTTGCTTGAGGGGAGGTTATGCATGTGACTTACGATCGATAGCGAACTGTTTGCGATCATTCATACACACACAAACAGTTACTTCTACAGTACAGTGAATCTTTACAGCGCTAATCGGTATGGAATTTATTTTTAGAAAACAAACATCAGAAAGCTTCCTATCGCTCGTGGTTATAGTTTTTTTACTTGTGTACTTTTCAAACTACTCTCAAACATCCCCGTTCATCAGAAATGATGTTTCTTTGTGTTGATAGTGTGTCAGTGTGCTAATCAGGTATTGATTTTAGCCAACCATAATTCGGTTTCTTTGCTGTAACGAGTCAGTTGGGTATTGTCCAGTAAATACAAACCTTCCGCATGCAAGGTAGAAGTGAGCAAGTTGATGATACATAGTACTTTAAGCTTAGAATCTATTCCATAAGAAACACAAACATGTGCTACTGGGAATCCCAACGTTTGGAAAAGCCGTAAACCGGTATGAATTTGTTGCATTCGTTCGCCCGATCTTACTTCACGGAACAGGTCATATACACGACCAGTCGAGTTGGAACAGACGTGCAAACAAGTAGATAGTTTGATCAGTTCGCCAAAAAGTTCGTTCGGTTCGGTTGTTTATCTTAAATGTTTAAGATCACCTCAAACGGATGTACCGAAGATTGCACTCAATCAATATTGATCAACATTTCACTCCCGGAAAGGTGAGTCTATTTTTGAATCGTTGCATACAAAGGCTTTATAAAATACGAAGGTCCTAAGAAACTCCAGCAATCTATTTAAAAAATAAATCTACCGCAGATAAGCGAAAAACAATATCTTTGCAAACAACAGCGTTCGCCAAGAGATCACAAATATTTGCCCAGACGCGATCCTTCGTGATAAAATATTATCGTAGAGCTGGATTCGTCCATGGCCAAAAATAGTGTTACCATGTCTAATTATGGCCTCTTATCATTAAGCTCTCAGTTAGAATAACAGTTAGATGCAATGTTGGATTGTATGTGTAATGTGAAGTGATAGCTTGCTTAAGTTAACTATATTATAATATGATTGTACAATTGGCCGTAACAATCATGAATGGATCCAATAACATTCGCAAGTAACAGTTGTTATCATTAACATGACCATCTGATGATTTTTGGTTCTAAGCTCATTTTCAGGTAAGGATTTTTTTGCTGCTGGTCAATTTTTTTTAAACCTACTTGATAAAATTCTTTCAAGTCGTTGTTCATGAGAACAGAAAACACAACATTTGTATTTTTTTCCTTCCATGGGAATGAAATTCTTAGTGGCCCTTGGCTTTCTCAGAGGAGTGGCCGCTTAAAAGGTCAAAATCGATATTATACACTTATTGAATGTAATTCTAGATTGATTTATAACTATGCACTTTCTGGATCATTAGTATTATGCACTGTTTCACTAAATGCAATCTCTTGAGCAATAGTCGATATAAGTCCTCAACAAGCATAACTGCACAACAAATCACCAAAAATTTAAACGCCTAAAAATCATGTTGATATAGCGGAGTTTGTCGTATCAACCCTTCGTTAAAGGCACCGTCATTTGATAACACCTTTTATCGGAAACAAGTTAGCAACATGCAACAGGCGTGTTCGATGTCAAGGAAGTAAAAGACACGTACAACTGTGCGCTGAGAATTTAAAAACCAACGTGGAAATAAATGGCAGTACACGAGCGCCAAACTAACTTCGCATCTCTGAAGGCCACGTACCTGGAGCAATGGAAACAGATTTCAGTAACGGTTTTTCGTTCAGTTCAATCATTGCCACGCTGCACGTGTTGCTGCATCCGGTGTATTGCTAACTTTAGCTCCCTGAAAAAACACTAGTTCACAATACCGGGACAACCATCCAATGCCGAATTAACGCACTTGTGTCGTTTAATGTCCTTTAAAGTGGTGAAACGGTTCCTGCACTGTTACCGGAGATAAATGGTACGCTGTCCAACGAACGAGTGGTACTTATAATCGGAAAAACATGTCTTCTTATCATCCGCGATATCACAGTATAGTTTGCATAGCGACAGCAAATCTAATCACACGGCCATCGTATGAATGCCAAACGGTTGGTGAGTGAGACGAAAATGTGAAGTCCACTGGAGATCAGCTGTTTGTGTTATTTTTGATCCGGATAGACTTTGTTTTCGCGGTCATCAACGCATGAGACAGCGATAGTAACGCGTAGCTCGTATGTTCCGTTTGACAGTTATATGCTGTCATTTTATGCTCGAGAAGCGTTGTGTACATCACAACAAACAGCTGTGATATGCAATATGGAATCGATACCACAATCGCTGCATCAAAAGCATACCCGTGTTAACCAGAAGGCATTTGGCAAGCTTGTTCGTTCGGTTTATAGTTAGCTTCTCAGTGCGTGCGAGCATTGCAAGTGATATCCGTCGGAATCCATAAACTAGCGGCATGGTCTGTTCTTTCTAATCTGCCGTTCATTGTACCCCTAGAAAACTGCAAACAATCACAGGCGTGAAGGCACGAGTTTGGCAGCAGCCCACCGTTTAATCGGTGCTATTAACCCGACCCATTTAGCTATAAATGTTTAACCTCAGCTACTCTGGCGGTACTTATCATGAGGATGATGATAGCGTACCAAAACTGGAAAAAAGGCAGCCTTAACCATCAGCGTCACCGTACCATCTTCGACAGCCCCAGTAATTAGCTTCTATCTTTATGATGCGTTTTGTTTCAAATTTTCTTACCGGTGTCGGGCCTAACTTCCCCTTCCTCAATCCTGACGGCAAACAATTGGTGCTGGACTTTATGATTGGGCGACACCTGTAATGATGAAGAAGATTGTACATCACCGAACGCGGCTCATTCCTCTCGGTGTCTTTGTAAAGAACGAAAGTAGTTTCAGATTTCCAGTCTAATGAATCCACACAAAGTGTAGCAGCATGGATATGGAAAATGGTGTTTTTAACGGCTCTACTCGACGCGGTAAGTTCGGTGCATAGAAGTGCAATACTGATATCTAATCGTCGAATATCTCGCATTATCTTTTCAGAAAGCTTCGATCATCGGGAAGACTTTCCTAATATAGGAAGTCTCATAGTGCGTCGTTTCAGAGGCATATGGACGAAGGATACCTTATATCGCCGCTTGCCCGTCTTGCAGTGGGCTCCCAGTTATGGACCTAAAAGTTTTATATCGGATTTGATTGCCGGCATCACAGTAGGTCTCACATCTATCCCCCAGAGCATAGCATATGCCACGGTGGCCAATCTTGAACCTCAGTATGGCCTATATTCCAATTTCATGGGATCGTTCGTGTACGCGTTTCTTGGATCGGTTAAAGAAATCACGGTTGCCCCCACGGCCGTCATGGCACTCATGGTACAACAACCAGTGCAGGATCTTGGGCCAGCCGGTGCCATTTTGTCATCATTCTTGTCTGGCTGCATTATGCTACTACTGGGGTGTCTTAATTTTGGATTCGTAGTACAGTTTATATCGATGCCGGTGATTACGGGTTTTATTACTGCTGCCGCAATAACAATCATCAGCAGCCAGTTGAAATCGCTAATGGGAATTTCCTCCTCCGGGAAATCATCTGAGTTTGTCGATACGTGGATCAACTTGTATGAAAACATAGGAGAAACACGACTCTGGGATTCCTTACTGGGATTTACATCACTCTCGATACTGATCTTGTTGACGGTAGGTTAAAATCGACTTGCTTCAAACTATGTATTTTGCACGCGTTATTTTTTTGTTTTTTTTTTGTTTTTGTTTAATGTCGTGTATTGCTTCTATTCTTTACAGCTCATTAAAGGCCGCGGTAGTGGAAGATGGAAAACTTTTACCAAATATCTATGTCTGCTGCGGAATGCCACCATTGTTCTGAGCGGTGGAGTTATAGCCTACATATGCAGCACCAAGGAAAAATATCCTTTCAAACTGACCGGCAAAGTGGCTTCTGGATTGCCATCATTTCAATTGCCACCATTCCAAACGGATATCGAGGAAAAACATTACGATTTTATAGATATGATTCGCACACTTGGAACATCCGTCATATCTATTCCGCTAATTTCAATACTGGAAATTGTATCAATCGGCAAAGCATTTTCACGTGGAAAGTTGATAGATGCAACGCAGGAAATGCTCTCTCTTGGATGTTGCAATGTAGCGGGTTCGTTCGTTTCCTCCATACCAACAACTGCTTCGTTCGCTCGGTCGGCGATCAATAGTAGCAGCGGTGTCGTAACTCCGTTCGGAGGGGTTTTTACTGGTATTCTGGTTCTACTCGCCCTCGGTCTATTAACAGATTACTTTTACTACATTCCTAAAACCACCTTGGCAGCGGTAATAATTGCTGCGATGATGTTTATCATAGAGTATAGAGCCGTTGCTGAAATGTGGCGTACGAAGCGCATCGACATCGTTCCCTTTCTTGTAACCGTTGTGGCTTGCCTGTTCTTAGGACTCGAAATAGGAATAGTGGTCGGTATAGCAGTGAATCTGTGCTTCCCATTGTACTTAGCATCACGCCCTAGGATTAATCATCGTCTTATGAACGTAAGCAAAATTGTTAAAATCTCTGTCGGATGATGATTTCAGTTATACTTAATTTTGTTTTCATTGCAGGTCAACGATACAACAGTGTTGATTGTTCGTCCCGATAGTGATCTTGCGTTCTCATCGGCGGAGTATTTCCGAGAGAAAATACTAAAATTAGTTACACGTACTCTACCCCATATTATACTCATTGATGGTGAGTGGGTCAAATTTGTGGATAGTACGGTCGTGAGGAATCTATCAAGTACTATCAGCGATCTGCGGCAACAAGGACGACATGTTCTGCTTTGGCGATGGGATAAAAATATTCGTAACGCCATGTATCGCTTTAAAAAGCACAAATTTATGCCACTTTTCAGAAATGACGAGTGTGCCGAAGACGCGATCAACACCTGGAAGCAAGGTGCTGTTAACGAATCCTTTGTAAATAGCGTATGAATGTGATCAAATACAGATATTCAACATTTGTCCTAACTGTAATAAAATTTCGGTAGAAAATTGTTTCATCTCGATTTTACCTTAAAAAATTGCGCCACTTCAACATTTCCACAAAACACACAGTTCTTTTATTAAGTAACATGTATGGTATCAATCACAAACAAAAACTTGTATAAACTTTCCTCAAAATGTCGAAAAGAATGCAATTCTTTTCTACAAACATTATTAGCTCCACTCCAGGAGCAAAGCTTTTACGAACTAACGTTTTGTTAATATTTTCTTTAAATGTTCAAGGTTCGTAGAGAGATCAGACTTTTGCTGAGGTCGTCCAAGATCTTTTGACATAACCTGCTATTGTAGCCTTGGTAACCCGCTAGGCAGCTAGAAATATCGTCCTCAAAACTCCTGCTTTTTTGTATAGGGATGAAACAAAAGGAGGACGTTTTTCGAGCAATCGCTCTATTTCGTCCTACTCACCATACAAAACTGCTCGATGTTTGTGTCACGTAGGACGTTTTTTTAGGACGATTTGCTCGAAATCGCCTAGCGGGACTTTAATCGAATGCATCCAATCGAATCGAGTTCTCAATTGTCATATTGGCGTGAACCGAAAATCCCATAAGAATCGGATTAATCAATACAATCCAGCTCCGACCTCGCATCACTAGTTGGGTGTCAGTGTTGCTCAGAAATTGTCAACACTAATCCAAAGTACAATTTTTGTAAATAAATCACTTCGTCCGCAGTGTGTGAGGTCGAGGAGTTGTAAAAGAAATTACCCTTCGGCCGCTGGTTTCGGCGGGGGGCAGTGGATTGATAGTGATAATTAAACATTAGAATATCACAAACAACCACATCTCGAATCTGGCACAGCATGGAACAGACATCTCAACCCAAAAGTGGTCCTGAATCAGAACTTCGGGAAGATGTGTAAGGAAAACTCACGAATGGTGCTGTTCGCCCGCTCCTCTTAAACCTATTGAATCGCGAACACTGATTGGGTAGTGCAAAACTAACGATTGATCTTTCATTTTTCATGTGCGATGCATCTGTAACCTGCAACAGACCCAACGATAATCCGGAAACGTACTGCCGATTATGCTTCTCTGAAACGAACGTACATCCTCTGTTCCCACAGAATGGAAGCCTCATCCGGGAACTGACGGAAAAGATAAGAAACTGTGCTGGTATACAGATTAGCGTACGGGACGACTATCCGGCTGGGCTCTGTTTTGCTTGCTTGTCCATACTAGACGAAATCCACCAATTTCAGCAACGGAGTAAACACTGCGATGAAATAATAAGAACTAAGCGAGGTTTACTAGAACAAATAACGGTGAAAGTAGAAATGACCGAGGAGGACGGTGTACACTTTGTGCCTCCTGGTGGAGGGTCGTGTGGACCGCTGGGTGATGATTACACGAACGATGATTGTCTAACTGAGAGCAGTATTATTGCAGAGGCTATAACGAGTTTAAATGGAATCGGCGAATTGATGGGTGCGTTTCACAGTAGCTCTATTCCGGCCACTGCAGCACTGTTGGTGAAAAGCGAAGGTGAAGCTAGAGGTGTTAGCAAAGAACATCGCTGTATGGTGTGCAGTAAGCTGTTTCCCGATAGGGAGGCTTGGATGGTACACTTAGGTGACCACGCGGAAGAACGCCCCTACCAGTGCATGAAGTGCTTAGCACAGTTTCGCGAGAAGCGATCGCTGGCGAGGCACCTGAAAGCGGTCCACGAAGAGGTTCGCGATCGACAGTGTCCATACTGCCCCAAGTCGTTCAAATATAGCCATCATCTACGATATCACATACGAACGCACACGGGTGAAAAGCCGTATATGTGCGAAATTTGTAGCGATTGCTTTTCGCAGCATATACAATGGAAGCGACATATGGCGAAGCATCAGCAGATTCGAAAGCCGCAACGTATCGCACCACCTATCCCCACGCCTCGCAGTCTCCCACCTGAAGAACCAAAAACGATAAAGTGTGAATTCTGCCCTCGCGTATTTTCCCGCCTTCAAGACTATCGCCGGCATCAGCCAAGCCATAATGCACACAATCTAAACCTTAGTTCATTGCAGAATCAAGCACAACTACACCATCTTCAGCAACAGCAGGATCAGCAACTGCAACAACCACAACAACAACAACAACAACAACAACAACAACATCAACAACAACAGCTACACCAACAGCAACAGATACATCATCAACAGCATCAGCAAATACTTCAACAACAACAGCAGCAGCAGCAGCAACAACAACAAGAATCGCAACAAGAACAGCATCATGATAATTTGCATCAACATGAAAACTTACCGCAACACCATTTAGTACAGCACGTACATCATGATAGTATCATTAAGGAGCAAGTATCCCAACTCCCACACCACGAAATACTGGTACATCATGAGTAGCAGCAATACTGGCTCGAATGTTTCGTTAAGAATCATTTATCACGTGCTGTACAAGCGTATATTCTAGCAACTATCAGCTGGATAATAGTCAAATAAAGTTGTAAGCTATATATATATATATATACATACATACTTCAATATAAGAAAACTAGAACGATTCTGAAAACTATTTCGTTGAAAGGATTTCCTAGCAAAAAAGTGCCGAAATGTGCAGGCAAATATAACAGTAGTCAAAAGTAAAATGATATACAATTTTCAACAATATTCTTTGGCACTTTATTTTATGTTCCAGCTTTATTTTATGTAACGTATTCGTTTATTAATATTATTGGACAACGTCTGTTTGTAGATAGTGAATATGTTTCCACCTGGAAACAGCATCCTGTAGTCCTAAATCAGTTCGTAGTATCGGAAAAAACAATTCCTCTCGCATTCGAAGTAATGTGCAGGCAATTTCAGGTTCAAATCGCCACAGTAATAGACGAACTTGACGCATTTGCAAATCGTGCTCCATCTCTACAAAACTTTTGGCCACGGTCATATCGATGAAGTGCACGTTCAATCCATCGATAACTACGAGCTCCACACCGTCGTGCCGTTCAATCTGCTTCAAAATCCAACCACGTAAACGGTCGACTGCGGAAAATGCTAGTGATTGATCGATGTTGACAAGCAGTACACGAAGATTTGAAATTTCCATAAGCTCTACCGTAAGCCGAGGGGTGGACATCAGATACAGCAAGAAGCCGCAATTTATTCCGATGCCCACCAGAATACCGTAGTCCAGTTCGTAGAATAAGCATGCTAACGCAGTTACCAAAAACGGTACCATGTCCAGTTTTTTCGTTCGCCAAATGTTGCATATTTCTTCCCAGTCAATCATATACGCCATTGCCGAAATAACGATCGCGGCCAGTGTTGCCTTCGGAATATAATATAGCACGTCGGTTAGCAATGCTAGTGAAAGCATTAACATGACTGCAGTTATCGCACAGCTTAGAGTCGTACGGACACCGCTGCTATTATTGAGGGCCGATCTAGTGAACGATCCGGCAACGGGTAACGGTGAACAGAAGGACACAAGTAAATTCGACATGCCCAAGGCAAACATTTCTTGAGTCGCATCAATACTTTTTCCCTTGGAAAATGCTTTTCCCACGGATACGATTTCCAGAGTGGTCACCAAGGGGATCGTTATGATAGATGTGCGCATTACCGCCAACATATCGCCAAATCCATACACGGTACCATTGTCGTTTGTATATGAAAAGGGCGGTACTTGAAATGCGGGAAGCCCTGCTTGGACGTGTCCCGTGAGAAGAAACGTAGGGTTATCAATATCTGTAGTCAGGCAGTACGCCAAAGTTACTCCTATAACCACGATTAGTGCATTGCGCAATAAGGCAAAATATTTGAAGAAAGTTCGCGATCTACCTTCACCCAAGTCTTTCGATAGCTAGAATAAACCATTAGACAGAATTAAATTAATAATGTTGTGTACACCATTGAATAGCACTTACCTTCATTACAACGAGTAGAACAATTGAACAGCAGCCAAGCAAGGCATCGGGTAACCGAACCTCATTAAGATGGGTGAAAACATTGTTCCATGATGTGACGAAATCGGCGCGTTTGCCCTGCGTTTTGATTCCCAACAGAGACCGTACTTGTGCGCTGCCAATAGTGAAGCAGGCTGCTGTTGTGAAGCCCATTATCACAGGAATCGAGATAAATCGTACGAGAATGCCTAGATTCAGTAAGCCGAACGAGATAGTGATCAAGGCAGCAAGGAATGTTAATAAAGCAGTGCCATAGTGTAATTCTTGGACTATGACTTGCACCATGATAGCGGTAAGCGATGTTGGAGCAATGGTGACGTCTTTTACACTTCCAAATACTGCATACGCGAGACATCCCATTACATTCGAATAGATACCATATTGTGGGCCCAGGTTGGAAAGAATACCATAGGCGATACTTTGCGGTATTGCGGTCAAGGTGACGGTGATCCCGGCGATTATATCGAACGGTAAGAAAGACCACTGATAGTTAGGTAACCACAGAAGCACTGGGATGCGTCGCTTCACCATCGAGTAGCTGCACACCGTCCTGGCCCGCTGTCGAAGCCATCGCCCCGCGGCTGCCGGAACAGATTCGCGGTAATCGTTACTAAGAATCCGCTCTGTTTGTGAATGTTGGATGGATGAAAAACAGTAACATACAACAACGTTAGAGCCAACTCTGTTTTAAAGTATTTCAATCACTTGCCGTCATTTTGATTCACAACCTGGCGAGAACCCCGACGCATCCTCGCTGTTCCGACTTCATCTTTTGACATCTTAATTCAGTAACGACACCGATAACGACAGCGCAACAAAGTCAACAGTTTCGTTTAGCAACAGTTGCAACCGATTCCGGTGTTGTCCGGTTATCAAAGCAAATTGCGGACCAACCACAGGCGGGTGTCATCAGGCCTGTAATATGATCTACGGTAGTTGAATGAATTTCAATGACCGACTGTGACTACCATAGGCAATAAAAAAGAAGCACACGAAGCGAAACTGATAAGCATTTCAATTTTCTCGGTGCTGGGTGCAATGCATTCAAACTGTCTTTGACAAAGTCATGTTGTCCCATTAGGCGGATTTATCAGCTGATTCTGGTGGAATTGGGAATATATTGCAATTAAATGAAAAATAACGATATCAAAGAGGAACGACAAACAGTTACTTAGATTTTTTATTCAGCAAATCAACAATCGTTCGAATCAAAAAGTGAGTGTTTTCCGCTCGGCAGGTGCACAGTCCTTCCACGTTACAGTATCCGCCAGCCTTGCCATTGATGACACAGTACTCTTTACATTGGATTGACGATATCACATTCGCTGTGTGTAGCGAACACTTGGTTTGAGGTACTACTCCTGTATCCTGCGCCGTCGATATGCTGGCAATAATCAGTACAAACGCAATAACTACAGACAACTTCATTTTGCTAAATCAGTGTAAAGCGTTGTCGATATGGAACTGCTGCAGCCCCACGTCGCTAGACCTTTTAAAACCAACTTTATCGTGCCGATAACCCATCTAGACTCGGCTAGCATACAAGCTGTGTAAACATTTAAGATTTTTGTATGTAGGTATCCGAACGTACTAACGGCAGTCCGCTGGAAAAAAAACGCACATTTTTCATCTTATAAATAAGGTATAATGAAAACTTTGAATTTGATACCACTACTATGTTTGAAATTCAAAGTCATCCTTTGTAGTTTCTCATACCATTTGAAGATTTGAAACTATCATAGCATTACCTTAAAAAACTTGTTGTCAGCCATTTTACTCAAAACCAAAAACAACAATACATAATGTAGAAATTATCGTTTATACCTCCAGCAAAACGTTTCTTCCAGCAATTTAGCAAATTTGCGTGTCGAATTTGCAAATCAATGAAAGAACTGTCCATATTGTCTATTTAATTTTATTTATATCACTTAATCACCAACATACACGTGGTTTACATGGTTGGCATGATTTGTGAGTCTTCCAGTTTTCATCACCATTTCTTCCAGTTTAGTTGATGTTCGTACCATAGGGGAATTTTAGCTTAGGCGATCTATAGGCTTTAAACTTGTTGATGATCGTATCTGAGCGGATTAAAGTGTTGATCATGAAAACGATCATAAAAATGATTGTTTTGGCTGCGTACGCGACACGAGAATATTTGGTTACGTTGGTAACGCGTGGTGGCGTTACTGGCGTTATTGTTACTAGTGATGGAGAAACTGAATCCCTACAGGGAGTTCTGAGATCCGGATCTTCGAATCCGAGTCCCAATCCATCATATCATGCGTGCCTACCAAATTTACCGATTTTTCATATTATTTGTTACTTTAACAATTGTACAATCAATGATTGAGTTGATCCATAGGCTAAATCGAGCTTTTGAATGGTCCCCAGAACCATCTGGATCGCTATCGCTATCCGCTCCCAGGGGGAGCTGTTTCATTTCAGTTCCGAGGAAACTACCCACCACTATGCGCCAATTCTCAATTGAAAATTCTCTCGCAAAGTCGCAAAATCTCTCTTTCGAAGAGAGAATGTTTTTTCGACTATCGGTCGACCGGGCCATTGTCGAAATTGGCAACGCAGTATTAATTTCTCCAAAACTGGAAACGATGGATAAGTCTTTACTTGCACAAAGTTGTTGGTCTGCAACAGACCTTTCATTTGAGGGGTCACATGTACCAATCGGTTAAGCGATCATCAAGTTATTAACAAATTTGTCATTTTAGCAGGAATTACCAACCAAGGTATCTGTACCTACATCCCATTCAAATGTTTATTTCATAAACTAAAAATCGAGGTAGAGTCTTTGTTGTATCAAGTTATTCGCCTTCAAAAGACCTTTCATTTGAGGGGTCTGGTGCGAAAATTGGCCAAGCCACTAAAAAGTTATTAACAAATTAGCTATTTCAGTCATTATTTCAAGCTGTGACCAAGGTTTTTGAATGTTGTTGATGCCAGTTTTGCGTTTGTGTCAAATAGCGCCACCACACATTTCTTCGCAGCAGAAAACATACGTGGATGTTTTCAATTCCGTCATTCCATCAATCGCCGGCAGCGGCCGTAAATACGTGTGGAAATTAGAAAAGGTGTTTTATCTTAAGTACACAGTGCCTGAAGGCACATGAGCTGCTTTCCAGTATTTTCGGCGATTTGTTGCGATCAGATCTATTGCTAATAGGTGTACCCCATTTCAACCGCACACGAAGATTAGCAGTAAAAGTGAAAGTTTTACCGCCACACAGTGCCACATAATGAAAAAAGGCTTGGCGATAACCTTGGGGATACTGGTGCAGTTGGTAACGTTGGCTATTTGTCAACGTGTAGCACCTGGTGTTAATCCAACTCATTATGTAAGCTTTTCCAACGACCATATGTATATACATCCAACTGTGCAATGAGACTATTTTTCCATCTTTATAACAACAGCAGCAACAACAACAGCAACAGCACCAGCAGCAGTACCAACCGCCACCACCACAGTATCAGCAAGCTCCGCAGCACCAGCAGCCGCAATATCAACAGCAACCGCCCCAGCAGCAGCAACAACACCACCAGGGACAACCTCAGTACCAGCAACAACAGCAGCAACAACAACAACAGCAACAACACCAACAACAGCAGTTCCAACAGCCACATGGCGACCATGGTCAGCAAGTGCTACATACGGGAAACCTTCAGCAGGAGAAACAGTTAGGGATTTTCATTATTCACCCCGTTTTTTTGTATTTAAAACATCTGTTATACTTTACTTTTCTTTTTTAGACACATTGCGGAACATATGGATGTTCCAATCGATACGAGCAAAATGAGCGAACAGGAGTTGCAGTTTCATTATTTCAAAATGCACGACTCTGACAACAACAACAAGCTGGATGGATGTGAGCTAATTAAATCACTCATTCATTGGCACGGTAAGTATTCATCGCAAATATGCACTTGCTTGCTTCCTAACTGTTAATTCGTGTTTCTGTTTGTGTTTGTTCGCATCACGACTGCTACATGCCTTACCAAATAATTCGATTCTATTGCAAAAAACGTAAATGTGTACAGTGGCATTTCATTGGAGGAGGTAGTGTAAAATTTGGTTGTCGTGTATTGTCTAAGGAGATTTTCCCTCGGTTAAGCTAACTCATTTCTTACTAAAACTCCTCGAGAGACCGGATGATTGTGTGTTTTCACTTTCCATTGAGGTTGGATATAGCCTGGCCAAGACTGTTTGGAACAACGGGTTCGTTTACGTGATATTTATGCAAACACATTTGTCAGCTTTTACGTGCCTTTCCTCTGCTTCGAAATGACACTGGACTACTTGGTTGAAACAGCAATGTCGGTCCCCATGCGCCAACAACAACACAACAAGAAACAATCGCGTTGCCAAGACAAAAGATCATTGCGTTTCGTGTGTCTGCTGGTTTGGTTGTATTCTAAATCGAAACCATTTTTCCTATCATCCTTCATCCTCGCTTTTTATCCTTGGAACGAACCTTGGCACACGCGAGCAGAACAAGGAAAGGCGCAAGAAAACAGTGGCCAAGCTCAACACGAAGAAAAAATATTCTCCAACGACGAACTGTCCGCCCTAATCGATCCCATCCTCAACTCGGACGATCATAACCAGGATGGTTTCATCGATTACCCAGAGTTTGTGCGCGCCCAGCACAAAGCAGCCCAGCAGCAACATCAAGACCAGCAACAGCAACAAGAACAGCAACCTCACCCTTAGAGAATTCACGATTTTAGGCGTGCATAACTTGACCCTTAACAGACTGATACGAAATAAGCGAGCTTTTAAAGCGCAGCTAAAACGAACGAAAAGGGACAAGTATTATTCCCGATTCCCGCGATCAATGTCAACATGTTCGAGCTGACACATTCCACAAACCAGAACCAGACGTTTAAACGTTTTAAAGACGTACGAGACAATTCAGTCATCTCATTTTATTAAACACTATTACAGTAGAAATGTACCTTGCACAAACAAAATTTATTAGAAAACAACTATCTTTGATCAAAGTCGAACTTTATCCGTTAACATGAACATTCCATGATGCTTCTGATGGCAAGAATCATTGCAAACCGCACAAAAGAAATTTTATGTTATTTGGGGCTTATGATGTATGTGTTTGTTTTTTTTAGTGTATTTTGTTCAAATGAAGATAAATAGAAGACAACCGATACAGACGTACTTACCACACGTGCTTCACGACTATGTAGAGAGGGTTCCGTGCCCATCCCACATATTTCATGTAGTTTGGAGTCTATGTCCGAAAGCACATTTTGCTAAACTGTCACCATTTCATTTTATTCGAATTAACATTGCATGCGACTTATCTGCGTTTGCAGACGATAAGCATGAGGGAGAAACGGCTCCACCGACACCTGAATATACGGATGATCAGTTGCAAGATATCGTCGATTCGGTTCTACGAATGATGGATATTAACAATGATGGTTTCGTTGACTATGCCGAGTACCGATTGTCTGGTGTTGAGGAGAATAGGCGAGATGATTTTCCAGACGGGCGATAGATCTAACGAATCGGTGGATAATTTGCCCGAGTCCGACATCATGTCAGTACTTTGTCAATTTTTTTCTCCTTAGTATAAGGGTGGTGGGAATTTTAATTTCTGCTTTTTGCCTTTGTGAATTGAAAACAATCTTCGGTAACTTATGTGTGGTAATTTTCGAAATTCTAACTGTAACAAAATTTTTCCGTCCAGAGAAAGACAGCGGCGATGGCGAACATCATCACGAGCCGGTTGCGTACACTGACGAACAATTATCGGGCATTGTTGATGCTGTTATGAAAAATATGGATCGAAACAATGACGGCGTTGTCGACTGGCCCGAATACGTGCTGTCGTCAAGTCGTTAAATTTGCATGATATATGGTTGTATGGTTCACTGGATTTTTCTAACCTATTATTTGTTTTAGTTGGGATTATCTTTTCATTTGCATTTTCTCTATCTTTATGTAATATATACTAATAAAACGCAATAAAGGTGCGAGGGGTGTTTTTGTTACATTTTATTTACTGGTAAGGGTACAGCAATGTCGTCCGTTAGTAGGAGAATTGTAACAATTGTAACATGTTGTTTGAAATATTGGGACTGTGTATTTATTTGCCGATTGCAGACGACGAGAACCAACACGGAGGTGACAAACCCGCGGAAGACACGGGAGATCACCCCACCGAGACACAACCGTACTCTGATGAAACTTTAATATCTCTAGTCGATCCAATAATGGACATGATGGACAAGGATCGCGATGGATTTATCACATACACGGAGTACCGACAAACCGAAAACGCTCAAACTTAATATGTGACTTGTAGAAGACGAATTATAAGAGACAAGAAAGCTTAAAAAGAATAAAAATATTAATGTAAGTAACGATTGTGCATTGTAAAATTTATTGAAACTTTTTTTTAAGTATATCTCACTTATTGCTAGATTAAGTACTGGTTGGTGGATAATAGGTGAACCTGAAAAAGACATCACATTCCCAGTATGTCTGCCAGGAAACAAAATATCCATTCTGAAATGTAACAGATTTGTAACAGAACATTGACAAACGCAATCAAGAACAATACTATCTGTTGCTAGTGTTACATTTTGCAGGTACTAAAGCCACACCTAAAGGAATTACTATAGTTTTCTCGATACGTACAGCGTTCAAACTTGTTATTACATATTTTATATTCATTGTCTAATACTAAAGAAGAGTTCTACTCGAACTAGATGTTATTTAACAGATGAGATTCCCACTTTGTATAGCATTTTAAATTGGGCTTGTACAATTCTGCATTCTTCTTGATTATCCAAAAAGGTTTTGTTTCTTTCTATTATTCTATTTGTCATTTAAGATTATGGATAACATGAACAGGCTACGCAAATTCTAGATGTTTGCTAAATCACGGTTAGAACATGAAAGTCCTATTTGTTTGAATCAAAAAGCAAAGAAATACGCTGTAGAATTAATGGGCCACCATGTGCGCAAGCGCATCATGTTGGTGCGGCTTTGGTTCGTTCGGTCGACAACTGATGTAACATAATCAGCTGTTCCTACTGCCTGTATGGGTATGAGAACTTAGACATTATATGCCATCCTCTATCTCTATGCTCTTCGAATCATGTTTCGATTTTTCTCTTATTTGCTGTGGCAACCAAACACATTTTAGTTTTCGTTTCGGAGCATTCGCAACATGAGCACGATATATTTTGAGATATGTTGTTGCAAAATGTGTTACTTTTACGTATCTATATGTATTAAAAAATCGCTTCAACTGAATTGAAAAGTGTTTAATTGAAATATTGCTTTAACCTATTAAATGTAAAGATTACTCACAATGCCACATTTCTAAATTCTTCGGATATGCTTTATCAACCATGCCTGCTAAGACGGCTGCTTGGTAACTTCTAATTTTCAATAAGAAGAATATTCTCTCAACATACTACATACCGTGTTAGCTCTCTTAGTACGATAGGCGGATTCGTTCTTTATGCTCTTCTTTCTAACGTCGATGGAGCCACAACGATGCCCCATCTTCGTCGTGGGTGGCTATGGATACTATACAGCCAACCAGTCAGCTTTCCGTCGGCCAGTACCACAGGACCACGACAGTCGAAAACCGCAGTCCGGACCGATTTAACTGAAACGGGGCGACCAGTGTTGTGTTCTTTTTAGTGCTCCCACCCACTCGGCCAGTGGACAGAAAACAGGAAACGATTGATTCATTGCTCACTAAGAACGTGTTCCCATGTTGTGCATAATTCTGGTTTTTGTGCACCTTATAACATTAACCGTTGTCAGTAGTCACGATATCAATAGGTAACAGAGCAGCAAAGTATGAATTTGCTGTGGTTCACCAATGGTTTGGGGTAGTCCGTGCTAATGGAAAACAAGTGAAACGAGTGTACAATACTACAAAGGTTAAGGCACATTTTCGTTATGGGGTTTCCTCCATTTTACATCGATTGTTGGTGATAAACGGGAAAGGAAAAAACTGGCAACCGGTCGACAAACAGTTGTTGGGGAAAGAAAACTTCGGTCGACAGAAGGACGAGCGACGAAGGAAAACGTCAATGTGCGAGAGAGACTTTTCGGATGAGTTTTCCGCAGTCCTCTCTTGTACAATTCGGCAGATTTTCTGCTCATCTTGTCAACTCGCCACTTGTGTCTCTAAAATTCTTAACAACGCCTGCGGACACCCGGTTCTGGCTTTGCGACGACAGTTTGTCTTGTGGTGATCCCGTCACCTGTGTGTGCCTCAGTAATTGGTGAATTTTGCCGCCACTCTCATCATAATAGAATTTCGCTAGAGCTTCTCCATCGAAGCAAAAAGGTAATATATACGATTCTGTATTCTCAACATGGCATTTGCTTTTTAATGAAATCAAGTGGCTTTTCAAATGTTAAGTGAAAACTGCTGGTATTGGTATATCGGCTGGCCAACTAAAAAAAAGGACTTTTCACAGACTTCAGCAAGCACAAGTAAAGATTACCATACAGAACGATAAAAAAGTTCTTTGATTTATTAATTACAATCTATTTGATATGTACTTTGTGATCAGATAAAATAATTTCAAAATTTTGCGTGTACCATAAGCACTAGGTACTAGGTGTAGGAGAATTGATAAATAACAGAAGAACCAAAATCTGCTCCGCTTAGCCTATTGCTGATTCAAACTAGTGCAGTTGGTAAAGCGGCACTTTTTTGGAATAACTTTATAAGCATCTGGCCCAATCGAGACCTACCTATAATTGGGGTGCCTTGATGGTGAAGGTAAAGCATCTGTGCACAGTATAAATAAATTGAGCGCATTTCACCCGATACACCCGCTTTTAGTGGTTGGTAAAAAAAAAACTAGAAGTCGAATTGAAAATACCATAACTTTCCCCGATCTAATACTTGCGAATTGCGTTAACGATTGTTTGAACCGTACCCGTTTTCCCAGGGTCGCAACATGTGCTTGCAGCGTGTTGCCCGTATGGTTTAACTGGCTACATTTGACGATTCTTCCGGCGCAGCCGGTCTGCGGTTCAAATGTGCTACATACTCGCGAGCCGAAATTGTATATTTTTGTTATTTTTAGTTAAGACTTCGTCTTTGTTTCTCTGGTGCTTCACAGAAGCCGAATCGAACGTTTTTCTATACTTCCCATATGGGTAAGCAGACCTTATTGCCGAGCAAAACAGACGTTCACTTTTTATAGCACCACCTCTCCAACATTCTACACACAAGAGACGCACGAAAACATAATTAAGCGGGAAAATAGATTTTTTTAGAGCAAAGCTAGAACCTCAGCTTTAGGAAACGGTTTGTTTTGTTAGTGTACATACAAACATATGAAGCACTAAAAATCGAAGTATGTAGGGAAACTGCTGGGGCTCTCTTTCTGAATGTCTCCAATAAATAAGCTTTGCTGCTACGTTATTACCATTATAGATAAGTAACCTACTACAAGTACTACATATTACATAAAAACTATCAAGTAAAATGTTGATGCTAAGTCAGCTTAATACAACACGATATCATCTTTCATCAGGAATATGTGAGAAATTGCTTGATTTAGGTTTTTTTTCGTACAACTATTCACTGTACAAATAAGATAAGTAAGACCTGAAACTGAAATAATGTTAGGATGCTAATTTCAGTAGCGCTGCCGAAACTAGAAGCTGAACTGCCGCGATACTTGTATACCCGAACTGGTCATATTGGGCGAACTACCTAGAGCGTTTTCGGATAGGGCTTTTTTAGGCCAAGAACGCGGAGCTGTTGTAACGCCAATTAAATTAGTAAGATTTGAAAATACTTCTTTTCTTTTCTTCCTTCTTTCTATTTTAAGTTGAAATCATTGTTTGTTGTATTTATTGCAACATATTGCACCATCATGGTGTCAAGCGGAAATAAATTTTCTATTATCAATTTAGATTTCGTTATCCCTTGTCTAGTTGTGACAAAATCTAGACGTATTGACATATTCGAAAGCATTAAAACAAAATACTGTTGATTTTTCTGCGTAACATATCATTTCCATCACCCGTTCCGGCGGAAGCATTAGAATTTCCTTTCGTCTGTAGTGAAACGTTCTTGTCGTTCATGTGGCCCTCTTATTGTGGTTCACTGGGTAGGTGTGAACGTACAAAGTGGTTCCGTTTCCTTGTACCAGTAGAAAACGGACATGCTGTTCTCGCTCATCAGACTACCACAAAATGTTTCTTGCATGCAAAAGCCTTCGTAAGGAACTCTGCCAAAGGCGGCGTTTCACTATGCACATTTGCATATGCACAATGGAAAATGGACGGTATAATGCTTCCAAGGTGCACTCTACTGGTCAATGGCTTCCTAAAGGGCAAACCTCCGGCATAGTCAAAACACATGGCCAACGTGGTGCGACATAGCTGCAGTAACCGTTTCCATGCCGGTATTTTCCGGCCAACGTCTGGGTGGAAACTTTGTGAAGTAGGAGCAGACTGTCGCACGTAATGAATCACTTCCTCTACATGCAACGCGAATTTCCTGTGATTTATCGGCCTTTAAAGCGTGGGAATTTTATCGTAAGCGCTAGCGTAAGAGCCACCGAGGTTGGAAATTTAATAGAAAGGCGAAGAGTGGTTATTGCAGTCACCTTTCATTTTACTCGTTTTAGCCCTTAAAGATTGCAAATAATTGCGAAATAATAAATTTTATTGCTACTCTGACGAAGATTTTTGGTTTATCTGCTAAATGATAACAAGTTTATTGACAAATCTGTTGGCAATAGGAATGGTTATAAGCATATCAATCGCACATGTGTATCATAAACATGATGTACATGTTCAATAGATCAGTGATGAAGTGTATTTAGTATGAAATTGTACATACTACGGTCGGTCAACACACTTATACTCTTTCAAATGAACATATATTTTTTCCTCCACTTTCCCATCGCTTTGCTTTGTTAGCTAGATGTCTAGAAAAAATTATTTGAAGTAAACTTAAAAAAGGGAGTGCCCATGGCGCAGCGGTAGCGCGAAGAAACACCACACCACAGGTGTGGGATCGAATCTCGAGTCTGGCATCCTCCGGTATTACGAACGGCTGACCACCGATCTATAATATACCGTCTTTCGATCACACAAACTCTCTTCGGAGAGAGGCCTTGTCCCACTTGGGGATGTCGTGCCACATAAAAAAAAAAAAAACTTAAAAAATGAAAATATTTAGCACAGAAAAATATTCATATTTTTATGATAAAGCAGCTTCGGGAATGCATAACTTCATGAGTATAAAGGTATCTTGGAAAGGCCGTTTCATAAACAAACAAAGCCTTAAAATTTGAGATTACGGGGAATTCGACGGGGTTAAATTATATATATATAATAATTATATATATAACTATATATATAAGCAATTATTGTACAAGCACGCTTAGAAGTCAAATTTACCACCGAGTTAAACAATGAGATAAAATGTGTGGTTGCGGCAATGTTGCATGTCTGGAACCAACGCTATATTTTCTATGCAAATTAAAATAAATAGCATTTGCGTTATTGTAGGGGAAAAGTCTAGTTTGGCATAATCATATTTTATGTTAAACTCGCGAGTAATTTTATTTATTTTTACCATCATCATTTCATCATCAAGTCTCATATTTTGATTATACAAAGAAGATAAGGTATGTCTATTAGAACGAATATTACAAAAATAAAGAACAAATTTCGAAGCATAGAACAAATATCGACCAACAACAGATAATATTCTAAATCATCAGGTGTACTGGCAATATCGCAATATTGATTCTGCAATAGTTTCTAAACATATTTGGATATTTGTGATTTGCAAGCATTTGTGTGTTTGTTTCTTTTGGGGGTAGAAACATGTTTTGGTTTAAAATCATCGTCAAGTCAATGCATGGTTTGAAATTCGTGAGACTACTGGTTTTTACGAAAGTGCTTGCTTGATTAAATCTATCTATGATGGTCTTGAAATATTTAAGCCGCCGACATATTTTGCAAGATTGGTGCCAGAAACCTTTCTGTTTCAAAAACCACACCGCTAGCAGTGTAAATTGTCATTAGGCCTTGTGATCACTAATTATACTATTGATTCGCGCTTAATTGGAACCCCGTGAACAGCACAATTTCGTTCGAAATATCTTCCATTCTACAAATAGCATGCTGCATACATTGCCATTCTATAGCGTTCCTAAACGTCCTAAGCGTTCTGTTGGCAATCGTCGAGTGCGGCACAAATTGTTCATGTAGGGAAGATCGTGATGACATGTCCAGCAACTTTAAGTGTTAGAACTTTATTAGTGTTTGAGGAAAGGGCTCGTGTTCAATAGTGCATTATGTTTCAACGAAAAAGCGGTATGCAAATAAATTGGCAGAGTGATATGAAGAGGTGTTATCTACACAAGCCGCAATATGGGGCACACCGTTACCATAAACCTCGTTGTCGTAAGATTTCTGTACCTTCCCTTTTTTCACTACTTGGTCACGTAGCACATTTTTTAACACAGTCTTGTGTATTGTTTTCTTGCTTGTCTATAGATAACTCTGGGAGCACGTAAAGTTCGATTTAAACAATTTGGAAATTTAAAAACCAAACCACTTTTTTGGTTGCTGGAATAATTTAAAAAAAAACATAGAAAACCCATAGGAAAAGAGATGTAAGTGTTTCATTTGTATCGTTAAGAAAATCATAGTTACATTAGTTGTCGAAGTTGATTTATGTTTGAACCATGAGTTCTAGCATCGGTAACCAGAACTTTTTTATCTTGCCAAGAACGAGCGTAACGCGAAGAAGGAGCATCATCATGAAGTAGGAATTTTCGAATTAATGATGTAAGATTCAGTTTATCTCGAGGTACAACAAAGCAGTTAAGATTTTGCGTCCGTATCCTGCTCTTCTAGAGCGCCAGATCGATATTATCTAACGAAGCAAACTTTCAAAGAGTGCAATCATTGTAGTTGGTTAAATTTGAGGCCCAATGATGAAAACCAATATCGATCGAAATTGCTTATTCAAATAAAACCGCAAAATGAAACACTCTTTTCATTTTTAATTTCAGACCAAAATAAAGAAAAAATAAACTAGCACAGGAGTATCGTGAAAAATCGTGACCACTCTACCAACTACCAAACGTAAACTGATACTAGAAAAAGGAAAACTCGACAGCAGAGAAGAGATTTGTAATATTTAGCATGATTATAGAGCTTACCAACGAATGGTTGGTGAACGCACATTGAAATCCACAGAGATTCGAAAAAAGCCCATGCTGCAAGACTAACGACTGTGTACCGGAATAAATCTTAACCGCCATGGAACGCAAATTATTGTACGCCTTTCGAGGATGGATTGCCTTCGTCGCCTTCATGGACTTAGGTACAGCCTTTCGGTGTTACATCGAACGCCGCAGTTTTTTAGGTGATCACTCAGAAACTCAGTTCATTGAAGGTCAGTACAACTTTCTAATAACATTTTGGTTTACATTCTGATACAACTAACCACATAGACCAAAGGTTCAAGGATCAAAGGTTTAAAGTCTATTTTAGGATAAAATAATGGACTTGATTTCTATTTATCTGATTTCCATCGTTCTTGTTTTCTATTGTGCTACTTTTCTATTCTACTACACATTGGATCCGGTGTATTTACATGGCACTGCAGGAGATTATACAATTTCTAGGATACTGGGAATTTATTGCATACTAAAGGCGGTAGCTTTAGTTCACTGCACGCTGTACATACACTATAAACCGTAAGTACATAATTTTCAAATATATGATGTATTTATTTGAACTACACTTTAATCAACGAATTCGATATCATACGATTATATTAGAAGCAATTTTGGAGCAATCTAATCTACTACACACCTACAGTACTTCCAATCTATTTATTCCTATTTTATTCCTATATGTACTGCTAAAAACTATACATCTGATTCCCAGTATATTTACAACTTTTCCAATTCATTATAAGAAATTTAACTATTAAACATTTTTCGGTTGTGTTCTACATTATTTGGTCAACTTGTAAATACGAATAGTAAAATGCACCTGGGTTCCTCTCGTTTAACATTTTTTTTTTGCTTTTCATCTACAGCGTCGTCAGTATGGGTGGCTGCTCCTTAGCAATCACGATGATGCTCTATATAACAGAGGCCTTGTACTTCCGTTCAACGACGCTAAACTTTTACGTTATATTTCCATGTATTTTAAACTGTAAGTATGCATTGAACTGTTAGCATACCACTTTCTTTTTCTTTTTTTCTTGAAACATTTTTTTAAATTTTTTTTTACATAATCTATGCGTTTTTATTGTTTCATATCGACAGCAATCACATTGGTTGGATTACTGTATATTCCTCGAAAGCTACGATTATGGGAGCATCGGAACGGATCGGATAACGACGACGAAAACTCGCAGCTGCTGAAACAAATGGGTGGCTTTAAGAAGCGACGAGCTCATAAAAATAAGACGCCATGAATACTATGGATAGTGTAATGGCTGCCAAATAATTTCATTACACCCCTAAATTAACCACGTTATTCTACCACAATTGACCCAATTTTACAAGCCTATTTGAACGATTCTTGCATAACGATTTAATCACTACCAAGCCAGTAGAAACCCATCCCAACGTTCCTGTAAATCTTAGTCATATCGTAGCTACTCTAGACCTAGAATAACCCACCCATTCGCTCCTTCCCACGAATTATTTTTCTCCAACAAGTGGACCTTTTTCTTTTATCTTGCAGTTCTCTACCTCTACTCTCCAAACTGCACTCTCTAGTTTAGGAGCAGATAGAAAATAAAATCACATTTTCTCTACTGCACAGCAATTGCGAAAAAACTTACAAAAGTTCAGTATATTAGTTGGTTTGCTAAAAATACCTTTTGAAATAGGAGTGAAATATTTAGCATTCAAATTTCAATAATATTTTTCTACTAACTCAGCCATTTGTAGACACAAAAAGTGAAAGATTTTCCTGAAAGCTATTGAAATAAAAAAACAATCTATTATCCTGCAGGCAGGGGTGTGTTCAATTACAAGCAAAGAGATATCTTGAAGCATCAAACACTGCAATGGATGAAAACGACACAATGTGAATGCAAAAAAAAGCTTTAACACGTTTATAATAACTAAGCAAACATCAAATAAAGTTATCATTATGCGTAGCACTGGCGGTAGCATAAGTGTGGTATAAACATACATTTGGGAAATTATGATTTGTGAAAAATACATTCATGGTACGAAAGGCCGAAAATGGTTGACTGTTTTAGCAAATATAAATCATTATTTTATCTGTACTAATAGTCATTTGCCGAGTTGATTTTAGGAAATAATAGAATTAGAATAAATCGAATTATATTATATAAGGGGCAGGAGTGTGACACAAATAAAAATAATTTTTTGTTTAAACATTTTGATAATCCTTAATGTTTCGATCGGTTGCAAGTTACTCAAGCAAAATAAGGAGAAATTTTTCATGAGCCCATCAAAGCGCTAGCTAGAAACAATCATTCACACAAAGATTTGACTTTTCGATTAAATAAAACTATCTTCCAAAACTACTTAGAAGTGGAAAACAACAACGTGTTCACAGCTGTATTTTTTAAAATAGCTTGTAGCAGTTGGTTATTTTTTTGAACAATGTAATGTTGAACTATTATTATCAGTACCCTGTGTATGCAGCATTTATGTATCCTGTATTATTGGATACTGAAAGGTTTTACTTTTTAAACAGTAATAAAGGTTTATCAAAAGTATTTGAATTAATTGAAAAAAGAAGATTGGTCAGAAGTTCACAGACACATTAGAAATGGCTGCACTTACTAGTATGGGTAACCAACTATTTGGTTTGCGATCATGTATACATATTGCTAAGCTATTATCTTAAACTAAAAACTGACCAGCTAACATAAGACAGCTCTAGCTATAATCTAAAACCATCAACACCAATGCTATCGCTATGGGAAATAGTTAATAAGTAAAGTTGGTTTAAGGCGTAGTTATTTTTCTACAAACTGTCGCCAAATAAGCATACTTTTACAGGTATTTACTGGATCAGATATTCACTTAACTAACTGAAACTATTTTTAAATAAATCCATGCCATAACGCATTAAAGACGATGTTCAACAAGCGAGCACGATTGCGTAAACTATCAGATAGACAGGACAAAGTGAATATCTACTTCGTTATTAGCAGTTTTGTGACCTTTTGTACAATCAAAAAAACAATATTAATAGTAAGATATATACTTTCACAACACCATACTCAAAGGACACCTAGGGAATTATCTAGTCAACATTAAATAGCAGTTCAACGTGTAATAAGTTGATCCTACCAATAATCATGATTTTAAAAATGTAATCGACGGAAATTAAGCGGACAATTTTTCATGCACTATATAGAAATAAGTGCCATGCAACAACAAAGTGCAATTTCTCAAATAACGTGCACTAACACGAATGCTAACATCCCAATACACCTAACTTCTATCGAATCAGCAAAAAAAAAAAAACAAGTTGATTGAATTATTAATAAAAACTTTTAAACATTGAAAGAGTGTATATTCAATTGCATACTTCACGAGCTCTATTTTATAATAAAGATGGTATGGCTTTCTGAGCATGTTTTTTTTGTAAATGTCCGTGAATCGGTTTTCGTGTTAACTTGTTTGAAGAATAAATTAGTTTTTGTATAAAGAATTTTATTATAACTAATTGATACTACATCGCATTATCAAAGCATGATTTGTATAGATTTGAAGATTTGTTTTTCCTAGCCACCGAGAGAATTTTTCTGGCTTTATTCACCATTAGTTGTTGGCTGGCTTTATTCAGTCTAAAGATGTCTACTAAGATCAGGATAATGTTCCCTTGATGGTAAATCTAGGCATCTTTCGACAAATGTTGTATAGAGATCAATTCCGGGCACTTTTCGAGTATCGTCAACACAAATACATGGCCTATTCTTAATAAAGATGGTATGGCTTTCTGAGCATGTTTTTTTTGTAAATGTCCGTGAATCGGTTTTCGTGTTAACTTGTTTGAAGAATAAATTAGTTTTTGTATAAAGAATTTTATTATAACTAATTGATACTACATCGCATTATCAAAGCATGATTTGTATAGATTTGAAGATTTGTTTTTCCTAGCCACCGAGAGAATTTTTCTGGCTTTATTCACCATTAGTTGTTGGCTGGCTTTATTCAGTCTAAAGATGTCTACTAAGATCAGGATAATGTTCCCTTGATGGTAAATCTAGGCATCTTTCGACAAATGTTGTATAGAGATCAATTCCGGACACTTTTCGAGTATCGTCAACACAAATACATGGCCTATTCTTAGGATCGTTATTTTACTCAGAGAGAACATTGTAGAACATCTAAACTTTTAGCAAGGGTTGGCTTGTCCAAGGAATAAAATGGGCGAAGTAGACCATGTCCCACAGATGATTTATAATCAGTTCAATGTTTCCAGTTCGATTAATGGCCTCCGAACACCATAACACATACTCTCAACTACTGTGTTTTATAGTTGGAACAACGTTGCTCGTTATGATGATTGAGTTCGACGTTGTTGTTCATTTTTTTGGCAAAATTGCTTAATTTTGTCCGTATGAAGTCTGTATATAGTGTATAAAACAATGTGCCGACACGCCAATGGCATCAAAATGCAGCGATTTGCAAATCCCCAGTCTTCCTTATTCTTTCCTTAGAAACGAAAAATTTGCAACGTACAATTATGCAATGTTATTGTTATTTCCAAAGCACCTTCTTAAGAGTTGTAATACAAATCATATGATTCGTGATCTAGACACTTCGTTCGTCATGTTTGAGAACTCTAAGTATGGAGGACTTCATAGCTTTTCTAGCAACCACCCCCTCATACCGATAGAGTAACCACGAAAGATGTCTCTTTGCAGGGTTTAGTCTAGTTGTACCCTGGTTAATTCGACAAATTATAAGTTCCTGAGACTAAGCATGATATTTGCCACAGGGTTCATCAACTTGCCAAGTTAGGTTCCCTTCACATCACATAAAAAATATAGTTCTCTATCGGTTGCAGATGTTTGCTTAGTTTCACCGGCCATTTCACGTTAAATGATGATATAAAATTGTTACCACCATACTTTTAGATCCTTAATAACTCGAAATAATGGCTAGGTTGATACTTTGACTACTAGAACCTCACCAAACCGGTGTTTTTGGTCAAGAAACTCGGGTGTACGAATACTTTTTTGTCATCGATTTTGAGCCTTTTTTTAAGTTTCGTTAGAGCAAAGTGACCTACAAGTAACTTTTCCGAAATGTTAAGTACTCATTGGATAGAATAGAAGTTTATCTACGATATGTCGTTCAAACGGTTGTTCTAGGTCACGTAGTCGCTGAGACAACTAGGCTTAAAGTTGAAATTGGTGACTGTACGGATACTTTCTTGTCAGACTGTATGTACCGATTCCGCCAATCATAGATCTTGTAGATCCTTAATTACAGTTCGAATGCGGTTTGTTGATTGAATACCTTTGTGATTTTTGTTTCATTTTGCAGGTTAACAATAACTGAGAAAGCTGAGCTTATCATAACCTCCTGATTGCGTCAAATTTATCTTACTAATACCTTTTATCAACGGTTTGTAGGTCTCGTCAAAACACAGGACCTTTCATCAGCAGCTACAAACCAAAATCAAAACCCTTCTTATCTGCCAATGAGATGTTCCTTGAACATTAACTATGATCCTGACCTGCAGCAACTGCAATTAAAACGCATCTAATGGTTTCGCAATAATAAATCGTTTGAAATCAATTGTTTGGCAGAGCCTCTCTTCCTTTTCCATCAAAGGATGCGAATCAATGTGATATTTTCAGAAGCAAAGGAAGGAAATTGGACTAGATTTTTAATCTTGTATTTTCTACCAAAAGAACACATCACTAGTAATAAAAAATAATAAATAAAGAAAACATTGTGCAATGCTGCCAATAAAAGGGCAATACTATGTATGTGTAGAAATTTGAAATAACCTTGCTTGTTCAGAAAAAATACGACTCAAGAGCACCCTAGCACAAATTCACCTTTCCATTCCACCCAACTAGGGTCCACATACGTAAAGGAGAAGGTCTTCTAAGCCGTCTAGCTCTAAGGTATGGCCCAAAGCGATCTTTGCACCAGAAAAGAATAATTTATGGTGAATTAATAAATTTATGGTTATCGATGGGAGTAACGATAACCCATCAAACCTTCGCATCTGATTTACCAATTCAGTAATAGTCCGGTACAGGAGCACAAGCTACGCGCACAAAATCGCTATAACGGACGTGGCCACCACTCGATACATTCGCTTCACGAAAGATGTTATCCACCTATCACAAGAAAAAACACAATATTCATTATCAAGATAAGATACTTATTTCTAAAAAAATGAAACAATCTTGCTTACCTCACGGTATGAAAGACGTTCACCCCAATTCTGCAGTAAATGCCGCAGTTGTCGTGCTGGAATCGTTCCGCGACCTGCTTTATCACCAGCCTTAAAAGCTTGAATAACTTCATCTGGAAGATTTTCGACGCGCGAATGTTGATGCATCACTTCCAAAAAGTCGGCAAAACTCATGCGACCATTTTTCTTCTTCAGATACTGCGTAAGCTCTTGTATAGTAGGAGACAGACCTAGCGAGCGCATAATTACCGTTAGCTCGTCGAGCGTAGTGATGTGTCCCGAACGAGCAAATAGATAAAAGCATTCACGGAATTCTACAAAATGAAGATTGAAATTAGATTGAAAGAAAACGTTACGTTGAATCGCATTGCAAAGTCCCGTTTAATCATAAAATTGACTATCGACATACCATCAATATCTTGCTCCTTGAAATATCGTGCCTGTAATAACATAATTCAATGTAGAAAAAGACCCTGTTACACCGATGCACACATGATTTCGTTGAATAATCTCAATGGAAGTATACAAACCATTTTTTAGAAACTTTAAACAGCGCACTGTTTTGGAATGTGGAAAACACCTTTGCGCAACTTAATACTTGCTCCAAGCACCTGTTGCTTCAATACGATTCACACTTTCTATTGTACTTTTTCATCATTTAGGCATTCCCAAGATTTGTTAAGGTTAAGGTAGCCCTAACGAGTAATTTACAGTTGGCTCACTTGCGAATAGAACTGTCAAATATCATGCAAACATATATTATAATATTTCAAAACTAAAGAGTTCCTTCACGGAATTGGAGTTATGGTTTTTTCTTTTATTTTAATTTTTTTCTAGACTTTTTCTGCTTTATTTATAACACTATGATTCCTTTTCCTTTGAATGACCACACGCGAAACGCCTATATGACAACCTCAATTTACAGCAATCTTGGAAAGCTACGAATAGAAATGTCTTTTTACATTTTTTTTATCAAATGAGCTAGTTCCAACCTTCTTGACAGACTGGCGTTCTATCACATCATTCTTGAGGGGTTTTTGTTTTCTTGCAGAGTTCTCTTGCAGTCCTGAGGCAGTATTGAATACTTCTCGTAGCTGATTCATTCTAGAGCCCCCAAAAAAGTGCGGTACTTACCACTGATGTACCACTGATCAGAGAAACAAAAACAAGCGAAAAGAAAAAAAATGACGTTCTTGTAGTGGGCATTGCACACTTCACTGTTTAAGTGCGGTGCAACGAACTGGTGACAATATCTTCAAGAAGCAAACGAAGACGGTGCTGGCAATCAGTAAAGGTGCGTCCTGTGTTGGATCGCAGTCGTAAGTTACACTGGGGTTAAATATTCTATTCTAAAATTTTTCGATGATACAGTTTTAGGGGAATCTGGCAAGGAACAGGCATGCTTTCTAGAAAGAGCAAGGATAAATCCATCAAGGAAGGCGTTGTTGGGAAGTACGTCAAAAAAGATACGCCACCTGAAATTCCAAGTAAGTATTTGCTCAAGAGCTGAAGAAACTCAACTCGAGCAAAGAATGTTGCCATTTTTTAATATACACCGACGCATCTTTCTCTTTCCATCAGTAATTAACGTGTGGACTGCTGAGCAAAGTAAAAGCAAACTAGCAAAAGCTAGGCGTAGCTCACAGCAGGTAGTCTCTAACGCGGGACAGCCACCGGGGTTGCCCCTGACCGCAAATAGTAGTAATATCCAGAATATGCAAAAGTTTGGCAACTCGAAGGTAGTGACAAAAGTTGGGGGGCTTGGGCATGAAGGAAAGTACACACCAAGCAACAATATTCCAAATTTAGCTCAAAAATTCACGAACCTCAATCTAAACAACGACCAATCCCCTGGCCTTGCTTCGGTAAATGGAGGAATTAAGGGGCAAACGCAACTCCTACCAATGATAGTGACAAATGCAGGCAGTAAGCTCAGTAGCGCTGTGACCATAAATGAAGCTAGGAATAACAATAGCCATGGCAATTACGTTGATATTGATACAATCGATCAAATCTTGATGCAGCAAAGCGAGGCAACACAATTTCGTCTACAACAACAACAGCAACAGCAACTCCAGTTGCAACAACAACATCAGCATATACATCAACAGTATTTAGCCAACTTCGACAGGAAATACTCCTACAACCAACTCCATCACAATAACAATCTTCGCAATGGGTTCGATAGCTATGGTAATCTACTACGCAATGGAAGTCCTGTGGCTACATCCAGCTCAACTGGAAGCAGTCTGACGAACGATCAGACACTTTTCATTCGTCAGTATTCCACACGTCAAACCCCGCAGCCTCAGCCATCCCAGCAGCCCCAAACGAGCAGTCAACAGAATCAAGCACAGTCATCACAACAGGATCATCATTATCCCATTTACGAAAATCAATCCCAGCTTATCGCCCGTCCAGAATCGCCGATCTACAGCAATACGAACTCCGGCACCATTTACCAGAACTACAACAGTAACAACTCATCACACCAGTCGCTTTACTCTAATGTTTGCATCGCTGGGCAGCCCACAAGTTCATCAAGCACAACGAACTATTTAGCATTGGCACAACCGCAAGCACCATCACACCAGACTCAATCGCAACCTCTATATTCGAATGTGATAATTGGTACAAACGAATCCAATGGCATTACGTACGGGGAAGTTGTACTGCACGCGAACCATCACCCATCCGCAGTTGGGGCCGGCGCTGTAGTAGCGGCCCAACGGGCCATCGCGCAGAGTGCAGCTGGACAGCAATCTGCCGGTGATAGTGGCGACGAAGAATTAATGTTACCGCCCGGCTGGTCCGTAGACTATACGTTACGGGGAAGAAAGTATTACATCGATCATAACACTAAAACCACTCATTGGGCACATCCGCTGGACAGGAAGGCACTACCAACTGGGTGGCAACGGATCGAATCGGCACAGTACGGCACATACTTCAAGTAAGCTCAAACGCATTCATACCCGAACCAACGACGACTAATATCGTACTTCTATTCTTGTATTTTACTAAACACAGCTACATCACTGGACAAGCGGAGCAAAGTTTGCCATATTTGGCTTCTTGCTATCTAACACACGCTGCGCCCCTAGAAATTCCGCGTCCGATGGTGCCACATTTCCCGCGCCACAATGCTCTGGTGCCAGCAAATCCTTATAATACAGAAAAAGTACCGGAATGGCTTTTTCTTTATGCAAAATGTAAGTAAATCGTGTCAAACATTGAATGCAGAAAATGATTTAAATGTTAACCGGATGTTCTTCGATTTTTAGCTTCATCGGAGAAAGACCACATTATAAAATGGGATATGTTTCAACTACAGCAACTAGAAGATTTCTTAGGTATGATGAAGAAGTTATACCGCCAGGAATGTAATATTATTGTTGCAAAGTATGAGGTGATCAGGTAATTATTGTAGTGCCAAATTTGCAAAAACCATTTGGTTGAGTTACTAATGTTTCCGTTCTTTTTAGAATACAAATACACTCTCGGATGCAGGAGCTGCGTAGAATATGACAATCTATTTCAATTTTAGTCGCGAAACACGTTTATCCATATGTGCTTGTGCTGTTAAGAAATTGTGATATGAAACAGTTCCTTGTTCACCTATTTAACCGCACCTTTAGAATTTCAGTCCATCGATAGTGCATAATGTAATACTTAGGTCGAATTCATGGACGAAATGATAAGAATGGTTAGAGGCGTTCCTGAGATTTTCTATATTTCCAGCAGTGCCTTGATGTCCAATCATACATAGTTTCATGAATCCACATAGCTGCACTTTTATATTACAAACCTACATGCGCTCATGCAATGACGAATTGCAAATGAAGACAAAATATGCGACATTGTTCATACGTATTAATAAAGTTTAATATTTCAAACAAATTTAGACGCCTCTTAGCTTAGTTTTCTACTTTATCAGCACTCTCTGACGGGCGAATCACCTCCAAATCCTTCAGTTCATACTCGTCCTTTTTCGAAAGGCCACTAAACTTAAGCACCTTTGCATTTGGTAGATTTAACTGCTGAGCATATCGGATTGCTGGCGGAAGCTGGGCTTCCTCCTCCGTTTTGTAGCCATAAAACTTGGCCCAATCATTGCGGCCGGTGTAAACCATGTAGCACACTCCACCGAAAGCATTCCATGCCACAACGGCGTAGAATAGACTGAGCCGACGTTTCCACAGCTGGGCGCGATCCAATGGAATCGGATTAGTTTTGCGTCTAATCCACCTTCGAAGCCAACGAGGTTGTTGAAAAAGAGCCATTGGTCACCTTTTCACGGGAGAGACCGGTAGGTACAGCAAGGTACGAAAATGAAAACAACCATTATTATTAACATTTTCTATTGCATAAGTCAAGATTTGTTAAGCACAGGTGATGGTAACCAAGCGCTTTTGACAGTTTTATACAACTGTGCTGGTTAACTCGCAGAACTAGAGCAGATCTACTTCACAGCAGATTCGATGTATCGTCTTCTTCTTCTTCTTCTTTCGCTATGCGAGTCGGGGTATATCCTCCTACGCTAAGTCGAACGTTTGTTCCCTTACTCGTAATCAGAGGCGTACCGACTCTGTCCGAACTCCTATGAAGGGGCTCGTCCTTTAGGACCGGCTAATAATAGCCATATGTCCACCCGCCGGCCACGGGAGGGATAATTCCTTCCGTTGTCAGGACACAAGAACTCCCCGCTAGGCAGCTCGAAATATCGTTCTCAAAACGTCCTCCGCGCGAACAAACGTCCTCCATTTTTGTATGGGGATGAAACAAAAGGAGGACGTTTTTCGAGCAATCGTCCTCCTTGTCCTCCTCACCATACAAAACTGCTCGATGTTTGTGTCATGGAGGACGTTTTTGAGGACGATTTGCTCGAAATTGCCTAGCGGGTCGTGGTCCGCTTGATTGACTCAAACAGAACGAGATGTGCGGCAGCTAGGATTTTTCTGACCTGAGCTCCAGCTCGGCGTGACCACGCGGTCGTGCCGTAACCTTACTTTTCCGCTAACCCTTTCAGGAACTGCACTGCTAACCTCCGCTCTGATTCACTGCCGAACTGAAACTGCGATGTATCGTCAATCCTTCGAAACCGTAATAAACCAGTTAGTTAGTTAGTTAGGTAGTTAGATGATAGGAAAAAGGGCTCAGTTTTATAAATGCTTAAGTTACTCATATGCCACCATGGGTGCTTCAAACTCAATTCCCAAAAAATATTTTGCAAAATGACAAGAAAACACCTCGCATTGTGCCTCTTTGGTATAGTAGCAACAGTTTGACAGCACTGTCAAAGAAGTCATGACGATCTTTTTCAATAGATTTTGAAGAAAACCTTGTGATTGCAATCAGAAACCCGCAATGAAATTCATAGTTCATCATTTACTTTTCTTGCTTCTCCTTGGAAGTGTGGCTCTGGCTGACAATGGCGTTGAAGAGTTTGACGATGCAAACCGATATGCCATCGAGGGCAAAGTGTATCCGCCGGAGTTGTACGGTGATGCGGATCTAACTTGGCAGCTAGATACACAGATATCGATCAACAGTGGTGAATACAAGGGCTTTCTTCGGGAGGATGGCACCTTCGTTATCAGTTCGATACCTTCCGGTAGCTATGTAGTAGAAATTATTAATCCAGACTACTTTTACGAACCTGTAAGGGTAGAAATAAATCCGAAGGGGAAGTTCCGTGCTCGCAAGCTCAACTACGTGCAACCATCGCAAGTGCTTCCCGTTCCATATCCACTCAAATTGAAGGCACTTACCCGGTTCAGATATTTCCAACAGCGCGAGCAATGGAAGATTACAGACTTTTTGTTCAATCCGATGGTCTTAATGATGATTCTGCCCCTAGGCATTATGCTTATCTTGCCTAAAATAATGAGTGATCCAGAAACGAAAAAAGAAATGGAGAATCTTAACTTGGCCAAGGTAAGAACAATTAACAACGAAACAGGTACACATTCCTAGCGCATCCTAACATAATGATGCATTGATTTCTTTTGCAGATGACCAACGAAATGCCGGAATTTAGCGAAATGATAACATCGTTCTTTACTGGAGGCGCCACTGCAGCTGCCGCAGCGAATGCTGCTAAGGAAAAAGAGAAATCAAAGCCAAAGCAAAGCAAAAAGAAAAGTCAGAATTAGATGTCTGTGTTTAACCTAGTAAAAACAACACAAGATTGCTTTTAGTTGGAAATAAATTATTATCCTAATAAATTGAGTCACATCTTACATATGTTGTGCCTTCATTAATTGGATTATGCTATAAATTTGTTGTCTTTGACTTTCCTTGAACTTCAATCAAACACGGTCTTATAAATGTTAGGATAAAAATCATAGAAAAAACGAATTAAACATTTGCAGCATATATAATCTTCGTTTTATTTATTCGTTTATAATTAGATTTTCTTACGAACAGCATTGACCTATCTCTACGATATTGAAATAACTATTATGGGCACGACTACGTCGATTCAAGGTGGATTTGGACTAACAAGAACAGTTAATGCAATTAATGAATAAAATGCTGAAGAGTTTCGTTAAAATGTTTGGCCTTCTCGTCATGTGCGGATATTTTAGTGTATTTTGTCAAATTAGTAAAAATGTAAACTTGCTTCCAGGAAACCACACATCCGGAAAAACTGTCTTTTACCAAAAACCAGTAATAGCAGTAGTTATAATTCCATGTTATAGAAAAAAAAATCTTTCCATCAAAATTATAAGGAATTCATACTTCCCTACTTTACACGAAAAAGGTTAGTCAAGATAAAAGGAAATGCATAAATGCCAAAAATAAGAATGCAACCATGCAAAATTGCACTTTTGAGCTGAACAAAGAACATAATTTTCATATGTTCATTGCAACAATTGCACGTAGTTAGCTGGAAACAGTCCATACTTGTTGTTGCACCAACCTCTCCACCAGCCTTCGTCAATCTAGAAGAGAAAAAAGGGGATAAAATTTCATGGATCAAATATCAGAACAGAAACAGAAAAGATACAAACTAACCATTTCGATATGTGTTATCTTATCATCAGGATCGAAAGAAATTTCATCATCTGCTGCGGCCTGATAATCGTACAACGCTATCGCTTGAATACCAGGATTGTCGGGAGAAGGTATAAATTCTTCCACTTCTTCCGGCTCTACATCCACCGCAGCTTGATGTGTAGTTTGAGCGGGCTCTTCATATACTGTAGCTTTAGCAATCGTTACTGGTTCCGATACCGGCTCTGAAGCCGTTGCTGAGCTGTATGACGTACGAGCAATTGGCGCTGGTTCATTTGTGGATTGTACTTCCGATTCGTGTTCATATTTTTGTTCCTCTACATTAGTCACAGCGGTTGGAGTAACAGCTGTAGGAATAACATCCGGTTGAACCAGTTTACGTGGTTCTTCGGTTTTCGGCAACGTAATTGGATCTTTCTGTGTAAAATAAAAGAAAGATAAAAACGTAACGTTGAGCTTACTTCTGACAGCATATCGTATCAAACTCACCCTCGTTGATGAATCCGTAGGAGGAATTTCTTGTGGTTTGTTAAAGTTACTTATTGCATTGCTGACCCCAGTTTCTCTTCCGGTGTTGATTGGACCCTTGCGTTCAGGTTTTTTCGGTTCTGTTGATTCAGAGGAATAATTCTAGAAACGATCAAGTAGGTTATCCGTTAACAATTGCAAGAAAAACGATACTCATTCGATTACACACCACTCGTTTCGCCGCCTCTTCGCGATCCTTGCGATCCTTCTCCTCCCTTAGCCGTTTTTGCTCTTCCGCACGCTTTCGAGCTTCTTCCTCAGCAGTTGCAGCAAAGTTTTCAAATTTCGCCCTTAGATTAGACGGTTTGGCGGATCCTATGTCAGGTTTTACCTTAGTGTAGTTGGTACCAATTTTGTCTTGTTCCTGGAACCCAACAGCCGATTTATCCATTCGATCATTCTGAACACCAAATTTGCCTCCAAATCCCTAAAAGAATAAAAATAGATAAAATATGAGTTGACACATAGGAACAGCACAAAAATTGTCAGCACCATTGCAGCGATGTAACGTACTACATAGAGTAGCATTTGAAAATTATCTAGATTGCAAAAGCCTTCACCAGAAACAAAAACCCAACACCAAAAAAGCACCAGAATGAAGCCGTTTTCCAAAACCAAAAATTCACCACGTCCTTCTGGTAAAACACACAACAAATTACTCACTATTTTATGATCGAGTTGGCTTTCGTGCATTTGTGGTTTCTCAACATGGTCCCAGCCAAAGGCCGACTTGTCCTTTCGATCGGTCTGAACGCCAAATTTCCCTCCGAAGCCCTATCGGGCAAAAATCGGCACGATTAGGGAATTCCCTGGGAGTCTAGTTATTCTCTCTTATGTCTACATGAACATAAACTTACCACTTTGTGATCTAGCTGACTTTCGTGTTTTTGTGGCGCTTCCATATGATCCCAGCCGACGGCGGATTTATCCTGACGATCTTGCTGTACACCAAATTTCCCACCGAAGCCCGTTTTGTAATCCTTCTGCGATTCGTGTTTATCTACCTTCTCAACGTGATCCCAACCGTGCGCCGATTTATCGACACGATCCTTCTGCACACCAAACTTTCCCCCGAATCCCGAGGCGTAATCTTTTTGCGAAGCGTGCTTCTCCACCTTTTCAATGTGCTCGTGTCCAACGGCAGATTTGTCCATGCGATCTTTTTCTACACCAAACTTGCCTCCGTACCCGTGCGACGCTTTCGGGCCATCTTTACGCTTCTTATCAGCATCGGCCTTCTCCGTTTCCTCTCGTAACTGTTGCATATCGATTGCCGCAGCATTCCGGCCACTACCTTCGATTGTTTTCGAGCCCCACCGCTGTTCCTGTTCGCTGACATCGTTAACAAAATCTGGATCCGTTTCCCAGTCATCATCCTCAGCACTCTGGCCAACAATGTTGGCATCGATGTCACGCCCTGCTGTAGATTTCCACATAACGGAAGAGGGTTCCACGCAACACCGGTTCTGAACAATGCAGATTATAATATTTCTGCTGAACTGATATGCAGGGCGGTGGTCTCGGTTGATTTCTTATCTTTCCTTGGCTTGATGCTGACTCACCTTTTGACGATGACTTACAAATAACTGTCACGCACCCGCAAAGCTTGCACTAACGGACTGAACACACAAATGTTATGGGGAAGCAAATTTTTGCTTTGCCTCAAGCACATCAACAATCCAGAACGGTGGATTTGTTGGCAGTTTACAGTGATCGTTATGCGGAACTGCAGGTAAACCAAAACCATTTTTTTGGCATTACATTGACGGTTGCCGACAATCATAGAAATGCAACCCAGGGTCTATGGGCGAACCAGGTTTAACACGTACAGCAGAAATTCAATTCTTTTATGGCTAACGATTGCTGAAGAAAAACATAAGATCTACCGTTCCAAAAAGGACTTTTATAGAAGATTATTGAGTTTTAGTAATTACAATTTAGTCATTACTATGTTAATAAATTAATTACTGACTTTATTGTCAAAACAATAGCAGAGGATAACATAAATGTGAACAGACCTCTCGCTTGCATGGACTGGGGCAACAATCGCAAACAAAGCTTGTAGGAGCATCAAAAACCGGTCGCCATCTTAAAAATAACCAGCCACATGCATGGAATCGTCAATATCGGCGATGATTTTGTAAATTTGGAGCAAATGTTTAAGCTTATTCATTGCGCATATACTATATTCATATATTTAAGTATGTTATTTAGATGGGAAGAACTCCTTTGTGTGGAATGAGTTCAATATTATAAATGAAATCGAATGTTTCAATGTCAGGCATTAATGCTTTGAATTCAATGCCGGATCCCTGTCGGTCTGTATTCTTGAGGCTTATGTTATTGCTTCTAACTTGTTTTATTTTCGAATAATATAATATTATAATGAACTGTTGACCAGCTGATAATTGGCTTCCTCATGGATTACGTAAATACTTTTCCTACTCCACCTCAAAACTAGTTTACTAGGTTTTACTGATACCGATTATTTTTTACTCATTTTGAACAAGTTTTGAATTTTCAAATATTGTTGTAGATAAACAACGATCTATAGAATTTAGTAAATTGTACTTTACTGAGACTATTTTTAACCTTTCTGCTCATTATTTCCATATTCAGGCCTGCTTGCATTTCGTGTAAAAACTATTCGAATTTAATCTCCCATATTCAATCACACGGCTTTAACTTTAGTAACTATAGTACTACTTCAGTGCTGTTTGAACAAACGATAGGTGTGAGAAGCAATGGTATAAACAGTTGTTAATGATTCCCGTATTTTATGGTTTATCTCTTTTTCACTCCTCATTCACACCGATTGACCAACACCTGCCAACACCAGATTTACCACAAATCGTTATCAAATTCCCTACAAGATAATTCGCATACATATAAGTAAAATGTACAAGTTTGTGTTTATTACTCTTTATTAAAACCAATCTAATGATTACGCACGGTAAAACTGCTAATACAAATCGATCTTTTAAGCTTTTCTGTACATAACTGCTGTTTAACATTAAAAGAAATCTCCTATTTCTAAAATTGCATGTTTTGAAAATTATGGCCCCTCGTTTTTTATTACTTTTGATGGTCCGGGGTTGCAATCGATGTAGTTCACGTACTTGACGACATTTCTGTTGAACGCTCCCACATTTCCTGGCTCTAGAAGTTCCCTCGTTTCAACAATCGTTCCTTTCAAGGCCATAATGCTGAGTGCATCTTTTCCGTTCTTATTCACATTCGATGCAAGATACATGATGGTGGTGAGGTGTTTAATTAAATTGGCTATGTGCTCGTTCTTCACGCTGCCGTTGTTGTTCTTTTCAAAAATCTGTTCTGCCTTTTCGCGCGAATGTTCCCGCTGGTAGCTCGGAGTAATCATTGCCAACATTTCCGGATCTTGCGTCAACGTGCCGGAATACTCTCGTAATTGCTTCAGTTGCTCTTCGAGGTCACGATTCAGCTTGTCGATGGCAACCAGCAACATTGCATAGCGCTTTTTGAACTCATCTGGCAGTGGGTTGTCGTAGGATTTGTATATCTGTGCTTCAGATGTGATATTTTGCAAACGTAGTAACTTCATCTGTTTTGCGGAAAGTGTCTTTTTCGTGCGTACTATCAGTTCTAGATACTTCACAGGATAACCTCCGATGTTTGTGGCGTTACCCTCTTTTTTAACGCTTGATTTATGCGCGCTTTCTCCACTCAGCAACGGATCTCTATGCTTTCTCGGCGATTTCGCATTCGGCGAGACAAGATAAAAGGATGCGTCTTGAAAAGCTACACGGTAATCCTTTGTAATGCTGTTTACCTTGATCATCGGCAGCTTCGGTTCGCTAGAAAAGACCTCGATGTCAGGAATCAATCGAGAATCTCCACCCAATCTCTCGAATACAACCACGTAGCTTCTGGATTCGGGAATGTAGTTCTCCGCCGTTCCATTGAATACACCATCGTACGGGGTTCGCAATCGTGCAGTTACTTTCGTTCCGGGCGGTATCAACTTCGGAATATTATTGGGCAAGCCTTCCATAAATGATATGTCTCCCATACTGTTGGCTTGCAGAATGCGTATTTTCTCACGCTTTCGAGCAAGTTCCATCCGCTCCTGTGCTACAAATGCGGGAGAGAAAATTCTCGGTTTGCCAAAGGATGATCGAATTTTACGCCACTCTGCACGTGTGAGATTGTTAGCTTCAAGGTGTGGATAGTGCTTTCGCAATAATTGCTGAAATTCGTTCGGTGTTCCAAAAATGTGGCGATCGATGTCACTGTAGAAGAACTCGTAGTAGCAAAATCTGTGCGCTTTGGGAAGTATAAGAAAGTTTTTAAACTGCAGCCCGAGGCTATGGTTCCACTTTTTGTCCAATAACGACATCGGATTGACCACTTTCATGGGATTATGATTTGTATCATCGATGTCGGTTTTACGTTTTCTACCGCTTTGCTTGAGATTTGCGTAGCGAGAGGAATATTTCTTTTTGAAAACGGAGCGCGGCATCAGCTTCTGGGGGGTCATCGACAACTCACTGCGTGGTGTAGTTTGTGGGGTAGCCTTGGTACAGCTCATAGGTTTTTTTATCGGTCCTGGAGTTTTCTTCGGAGTAGCTCGCGTCGATGGCACCTTATCGTTGACGATATCATCGTCGTAGAACAATCGATTCTTTTTACGTATTCGTGCTGGCCTTCCTCGAGCATTCAATGCCTGCATGGGTGGTGCGCTTGATGTTTTGATGGGAAACTTTGTTCCCACTGGATGCAACCCGAGTGCTGCTGGCCAGAAGGTTGGTGGTGGCGAACTTTCACTCTCCATCGTCTCCACAGTTTTAATGGAACTTTAAATACCGATTGGGAAACGAAACTTGATACTTTTTATTCGATATTCGTTGAATTTTAATCACGAAGGATGCTTTTTCACCACGGCGTTGTTATTGAGTCATTGAACGGTCGAAATCTGACAGATGCCATCGCAGTAGTGTTGGCAGAATCGGGATTCGGAAGATTTGAAGATTCGATCCCTGGACGGATTCTAAAGATTCGAAACCCATCTGACAGATCCTAAAGATTTGTATCCCATTTGACGGATTCTAAAGATTTGATTCAATTATTTGAGAGTATTATGATCCAGTTCCGCGTTATTGCTCGAAAGTTTCCGCTTATTTGCTCGAATAGCAACCTGGGTATTTATACAAGTATTCCAAGGTATATAAATATATAGTTTTCAACAATTTTCGAGCACTTTGATTTTTAATCAATTTTCAAAACGATCGAGTTATTGGTGTGTTTTATACTATGGCTAAATGGCTAAATAAATCAAAGTGACTTGTCAAAATACAACGTTGATATGAAAAGTGCATCCTGAATTATCATGTAAATACCAAGATCTATAGAAGCCACATATGCCTCGGAAACATACGGTCTATAGAGATCCATCGACCAGGAGGTACTTGAAACTGCTCGACGATAACGACGCGCGTCGTTTCGTATCCGCGCATCTTCTCGACACGTAGGTGGCGTCGTTTTGGATCGTCGAGACGGCCAGCCATTTTTTCTCTTTTTTCAAAGTGTTGTTTACCTTTTGTATGGGCCAGCGTCGAGAAGTTTGTCGTTTCCGCGCTCCCAATCGTGATACCCTCAATTATTCGAATCAGATTTGATTGGTTTGGGACTTGATTTGATTCGATTTTGACTTGAAACTGTTTGAATCGAGTCACAATGATTTGAGTCGAATTAGTCACATAACTAGTCGATCTAGAGACAATGTAATTGCTTTAAGTTTACTCAAATCGAACGCTGGGTAGAATGGTTTATTGGTCATAGATTGAGTTTTTGCGCGATTTGCAAGTTACGCTCTAGAAAAATTCCTGGAACCTACTTTTGACAAAGAAATACAGTAGAATGCCCAATGGCTGGCCGTCTTGACGATCCAAAACGACGCCACCTACGTGTCGAGACGATGCGCGGAAACGAAACGACGCGGCTAGCCATTTTTTTGCTTTTTTCAAAGGTGTTGTTTACCTTTTGTATGGGACCGCGTCGAGAAATCTGACAGTTGCTGTCGTTTTCGTCCTCCCAATTAAAATACCATCATATGTTTAAAACCCAAGTGTTCCAAAGAGAAAAAGATTAGTTAACGGAATAAAATGAATCAAAATGACTAGACCTGCGCTGGTTTTGAAGAAAGCAAATATAGCTTTGGTCCAGTAATCTTGAGTTCAATAGTCCGCGTAAAAGTTGGCGAAGTAAACAGATTGAGCAGAACATTTCTAGCAATCAAAGGTAAGACATATTTAAAAAAACATAAGTATGCAATTTTACCATCAGAAAAGTATTCAAAGTAGTGCTATTGTTCCACAGGACACGCAATGAGGACGGATACACAACGCGGCATGGAGCAACAAGAGCTAGTTGATGTTGATTGTTATAGAAAGTTGGTGAAAAATTTTGTTGATTTGGTAAGTATACTTTCTTCACTTTCTATTTACGAATGTGATGAGGTTTCATTGAACATGTTCTTTACCATTTCAGCGCCGTTATCAAACGGCATTATTTTGGGCCGAAAAAGTAACTGTCCTCAGTAATAATGACCCTCTTGACGTGTACTGGGAAGCCCAGTGTATGTTTTTGTTGCGCCAGTTTCATCGAGCAGCTTATACCATTCGCAGCAGGGGGCTGGAGAAAACGAACCTACTCTGCCACTATTTGGTAGCGGAATGTTTGACCGAGGCAAAAGAGTTCCAGTCTGCACTGACTATTCTTAACTCGGTCGACTGCGAAAAGCTACCACTAGCAATGACCGGCGGGCGTGGCGAAGAAAATGAATCAATCAAAATCAAAGACGAATCTGTGGCACATGAAAGCAATGATGGTAGCATTTGTGAAGATTCGTATAAAAATGATATTCTTGCATCAGTCTATTTTCTGAAGGGAAAAGTACTTGAAGCCATGGATAATCGTGTCCTTGCAATGGATTGTTATGTGCAGGCACTGCACAAATCCGTTCACTGCACAGAAGCGCTTGATGCACTTGTGCAGCATGATATGTTGATGGCCTGGGAGGAGAAGGAGCTTATACAACACATTCCAATGGCACAGCAATGCACGGAATCGGAGAAGAAAATTATGAAGCGACTATACGAAAGTAAATTGAAGAAATACTACGAATCGATAGCGCCGGTAAGTATACAGTAATTTATCGTTTGAATGTTCCTACAGTTCATGTTGTCACTATTTTCATTTCATAAAATCCTTTCTCAGAATCCGAACCTGGAACATCCGCCCGTGCCATCCATGAATACCAGCTTGTGGCACGAGATTAAAGAGAAAATGAAAAACAGCAAAAATAATGAAACTCAAAAGCCTTCAGTCTCCAAGTACCTATCTCCGGCGGTACGGCAAAGATCAAAGCATCCACAGATCATGTCACCGGCGAACAAATTGCTCCAGGATCTTAAAACCACACCTTCGTATCTGATACATACTTCATTGACCAAGGCTTCACTTCTTGGGACGAGTGTTTCGGCAGGGTCGACGATACTTAGTTCTGGTGGGCCCAATTGCTCCCGTCAGGAAACTTCGTTCCGGATCCATCGCCCACCGGTTACACCAGGCTCCTCGTCCGTTCTCACGTTGGCGCAATCCATGAGTAAGCTAGAGCTTAGTATCGATTTGATGATTGCTCGTGCGGAGAAATACTTTTACAACTGCGACTACCGTCAGTGTATGAAAATTCTAGAAGAAATATTGAAACGAGATCCGTACCACAAGCGTTCATTAACGGTACAGATCGGTTGCTTGGCAGAAATGAAAAATTTCAACCGAATGTTTTACGTCGCTCACAAGTTGGTCGACTTCCATCCGGATGATGCAATTGCATGGTACGCCGTGGGATGCTACTATGATATAATCGGAAAGAGCGATCCCGCAAGGCGCTACCTCTCCAAGGCAACTTCACTCGATCGTCTGTACAGTCCGGCCTGGCTAGCCTACGGCCATTCGTTCGCGAAGGAGAACGAACACGACCAAGCGATGGCAGCTTACTTTAAGGCCACGCAGCTAATGCGCGGATGCCATCTGCCGTTGCTGTATATCGGGGTAGAGTGTGGACTGACGAAGAATCCGGAAATGGCGGAGAAGTTTTTCTACCAGGCAATGTCGATCGCACCGCTCGATGTGTTCGTACTGCATGAACTAGGTGTGATTAAGTTTGACTACGAGCAATACGAGAGCGCAGAGGAGATATTTCGTAGCACGCTGGATATGGTACGCACCATGGCGAAGCAGAACAACGAACAGATTACCGCTCGATGGGAACCTCTAATCAACAATCTGGGACACTGCTGTCGCAAGAATAAAAAGTATGAGGAAGCGCTAGAATTTCACCAATGGGCCCTCTCATTGAAACCCCAGAATGCCGTAACTTACACGGCTATAGGGTTTGTTCACGCCTTGATGGGAGAGTTAACATTAGCCGTTGATGCTTTCCACAAGAGCTTATCCCTCAAGCGAGACGATGTATTCACAACTACTATATTAAAATACGCCATAGAGGACTTGGCAGAGGAGCAGTCACTTCCATTCTACTCGGTGGATGACGTTGAGGTTGATGTTGACGCACCAAATATTGATGAAGCAGAGGAACCGAAGGGTGACGAAAATCTCGTCGATGACCCTTCCACGGAACGGGATATGGGTAGTGCAAACAGTGCCAACGATGATGCTCATGGAACAAGTCGGCCAACGTTACGTATGCAGTTGAACTTTGACGACTGGTACAACAAAACTCCTCCAATGAGCGACACTAGTGCTGATGATATGAGTATCGATATCTAGATGGTAGTCGATTGGTGAAATTCCATCTGTCGCTCAGCTCAAGGGAGACACAAAATCTCTGTACTGTTAGTTTTGTGATTTCAATAAAGATCCCATGTTCACCATCGAAACAATCAAAATACATGGGGTTTATTTTAAACATGACAAATTCTATTTAATCTTTAAGGATATCCATAACAGCCATCCAAAAGTGGTCGTTATCGCCACCCTCTTCAATAATTACTAAACGTATTTCAGTTCTCATTTCGTGTACCTGATGTTTTAAAAAGAAATGGTTTGTTGTATACAAGGACAAACAAAACTAAACCTACTACTTTTTATATTTTAGGATTTATCTTTGCCGTCGTTACAATGAATAATGTGTTGCAAAATGCTTAAGGCCCGAAACAAATGCTATCAGATTCTTACATCGACAATCCAGCTTCTTCGTACGATTTGAATATCTTTTCCACCGACCAGATGTACGCCGCCGTACGAACGTCCAAGCAAAGTTGGTGCTGCGAGGCTACACTCATGATACCCTTCGCGGCCGTTTCCATTACGAACTGCAGTCCGGACGTTACCACGTCCGCCTCACTTGCATGGTCAAAGTAATGCTTTAGATGTTTGCTGGGCGAAATGGTAACGCACACACCGGCACTACGCAACGATTCCTGCACTGAGGCGAGTACTTCACGCAGATTTTGTGATTCGTGGCGGAAGGAAAGCTTACCAAACGAAATATGATTAATATTCTTCAAGTATTCGAAGTAGGATGCCGTTACGCCCCCAGCATTGCAGAAAAGATCCGGTATGACAAGGACACGTCGGTCCTGGAGTATCTTGTCCGCTGCCGGAGTGGTGGGACCGTTCGCACCTTCGGCAACGATCTTCGCTTTTATCTTCTTCGCGTTCTCTGAGGTAATTGTTTTTTCCATCGCGGCCGGAATGAGAATGTCGCAATCCTCCAGCATGAGATCCCCGTTGAATTCGTTCGCCTTCGGGAATCCTTTGATAGTTTTCTGCTGGGCCTTATATCGTCCGAGTGCGATGATATCGATGCCCGATGTGCAATGCAGTGAGACATCCTTTTCGATAATTCCGACTATCTTACAGCCTGCTTTGTGAAAGTGTTCTGCTGCATGCTGTCCGACGTTTCCGAAACCCTGGACGATTACTGTTTTTCCTTCTAACCCCGGTTCGAGACCCACTTCTCGCATCCAGCCGGCTTCACGCGTAAAACATGTGGTCGCTAGATAGACCCCCTTTCCTGTGGCTTCGGTGCGACCTCGGACGCCGCCCTGGTTTAACGGTTTCCCCGTAACAACGGCCATTGTGTTGATATCGCGATGGCCGAAGGTCTTTCCATACTGGTCCGCTATCCAGGACATTTCCCGCGATGTAGTACCCATGTCAGGTGCCGGCACATCGATGCCCGGTCCGATAAAGTTCTTCTTCGCCAACTCCACCGTGTAGCGCCGAGTGACGCTTTGCAGCTCTTTCTCACTATACTTTGCCGGATCGATGATGATTCCGCCCTTGGCACCGCCGAACGGAACATTCACGCAGGCACACTTGAACGTCATCAAGGCAGAGAGTGCTTCCACTTCGTCCTTACACACATCCAACGAGTACCGGATACCTCCCTTCACCGGTAGCCGATGCAGACAGTGATGCGATCGGAACGCAGTCACCATTTCGTACTGTCCGCTATCGCGGATGAAGGGAAATCGAAACTCTAGCGTACTTGCGTTGCTCGATATGATGCCAAGGATTGCCTGGACTCGGTGAGCTCTATTCTCGGGACTCATCAGCGGGTATTTGTGCATGGATTCGATCAGCCTGGGCTCGAGAACGACACACGCTTTGTGGAAACAGTATTCTACCATCTTGGAAAATGGTGGATCCTTGTCGGTGGGAATGCTCTCAAGATGCTTCGGAATGGTATGAGCCGAGCGACGAAAACTCTTCAAAAACCCCACGTAACGTAGCATCTTCTCGATTCAAGAAAGAAAGACAGACAGACGATGGTTTCCAGCAAAATGGCAACTGCAACTAACTTTCCGCAGCTTTGGAAGATCCCAATGGTTCCTAAGATCTACTAGATCTAATTATGTTTCTTATGATCATTCAATTCACTACCATTCTGATACAACGCAAGAGGACCTCAACGAGCTGTCGTAGTAGTCAGCGCTATTTGGAATTTGAAGCTTGTGTCGTACGCAGCGATTGGGGTTGCTCTCGTGATGGCGGAGTTGACAGCATTGCCCGTATTTTTCGATGCAGCCGAAAATCTCACTGCAAAGGAACGCATTGAGCGAAAGCGACGTGAAACTGCCGAAATTATACGTTGGAAGTATCGCATCCTCAAACTAGATGCCGTCAAGCCGAGTGCAACAGCCGAAGCGTACCAGATACGATGTCTGAACAAGCGTTTGGTTCCGCTTGAACAAGAAAAAGCCGCTAAAGAGCTGTCGTTGAAGATTTCCAATGCGTCAGTCCACCGGCGGGAAGCGGAATCATCGCGGCGCCAAATTTTGCACCTCCTGGATGAGGTTGCAACTTATCAGTCGAAAATTGCGAGCGCCACAACCGATATGAACGAATTGGAATCTCAAATCAATCGTGCCTCCCTCGAGCTGGACAATTCCTCTAAGGCCGTTACCTCCGACTACAACTATGCGGAGGCACTGGTGAGATCTCACAGGCAACTGGAGGCGATGGAAGACAGGCTTCATCATGCACGAACTCTCGAGGGAAAGCTGCATGCCGAAAATCGGAAGTTTCGCCAGCATATCGAAGACATGCTAGGCGAGAGGAAACGGTACAACATGCTTTGGATGGAGTACGTGCAGCAGTTGAATCGGAATCGCAAATTTCTGCACGATATGACCGAACGCGCGACGTTGGCGTTCAACCAGGGGGAGGATCTGTGCTACCGTGTTGAGGCACTCAAAACGCAGCAGCAGCGTGAAGCTCGTTCCCGTGTGCAGGAAATGGTGGAGCTAGAGCGACAGATCGTGGGAACACGGCGTACAAACGAATTTCTTCGTACGAAAAGCTGGAATCGTCCGGTAGCCTCGCTAGATCCGTTGCTGGTTCGAAAGCGCGATCTAGTCAAACAAGAGCATCTAGATAAGCTTCACCGCTATGGAGCAGTTATCGATCATACGAAGAACTCGTTGAACGTGGAGACCATCCAGCAGGTATTATTTGAAATCGAAAAGCAACAAGAGAAGTACATGGCGCTTTTTAGGTACATTAACGTAACAAACGATAAAATCGAGGAAGCCAACCAGCTCGCTCGTGATCTCGAATTGGACAGCGAACGGTTGCAGGCTGCTGAGCGGAGGAAACGATGTTCCGATGCTCAGAAGATGAAGCGAGACTTACAGCAGTTACAGGATCGTGGGCAACAAACGGTGGCGATGGAAAAAGAACTAGCACATCAACGCGCAAGTCTCGAAATAAAGCTGACCACAGTTGAGCACGCACTTTCGCTGGTTGGCTACAGCCGTGAGAAGATCCTTTTGCTTATGGCAGGGACAAGCAGTATCGACCGATCTCGAATGACAGAAGACAACTTGAAGATGTCGCTCGCCGCAATAGAGCATAGAGTGTTGGCGATGATCCGAATGGCTGTTGCTGACAATGAGGACGGACGGGACATCGCTGTTGAAAGTTTATACGCAAGCCAACAGTGTGCTGAATGCGCCGAGGGTCAGGACGTAAACCAACACGACGAACGTATAGTTGCTCCAGTTCTGTATGACCAGCTGGTGGAAAATGTTCTGAAACGGAGTACAGCTCCAGAGATGCTCTACCGGCTTCACACACTGAGTCAGTGTAAACTGCCCCGTTCTCGGATGTTGGTAAATAAGAGATATCAATAACAAAGCCCTGGAAGTTCTTCGTTTTACAGTCTCTTTTGGTATCTGCCGTGTATAAAGTGATATGTGGGAGTCACTAACATGGGTTCGTCATTTTCGTTTTGGGATGCTTCCCTATTTTGGATACACGCCATACCCTGGACCATATCCATATGGATACGGAGGGATCGGTGCTGGTCCCATTGGTCCATAGGGGTATGGTGGCCCCATCGGGCCAGCTGGCCTCATTGGTCCCATTGGTCCACTATGGGGGAAGTAGGGGTTGTACGGTCCTGGTCCTGACGGTGGGAAATAAGGGATGCCTCCTGCTCCTGCGGGTCCGGTGGTAGGTCCAACTGCCCCAACCGTCGGAGGCCGTGGTTGGACAGGCTTGCCAGTTGCCTTGTTGTCCTTACATCGGTACATACGATTCAGTTTCTCTAGGTCGTTCCAGGAAAAACCTTCACGTTGACCCATTTGAGCGTTTCCTGTAGGTTTCTGTAAATGTTCATCGGATGGTTAGACTATAGCTCGCGCAGCTCAAAGTCATGCAATGTGTTCTATGAGATATGAGTAGTTTTATTTGTGTTTATAAAAAAAACGAGAAAGATTTGTTCGTGTCCGCTCGTCAGAGGTAGTGTGGATATCAGTTGAGCGTTCCCTGCGGAACACGGAACATTTTCAACGACGTGCGTCTTCAATAGCGTTGCTGGTTTTGTTGGAGTCTTCCTCGCCAAAGATGGACCCGATGAAATTTACGATGGCACTCGCCACCTGCGCTCCATTGCCGGGGCGATTGTTACCGGCAGGCCGGGACGGTCGCACTGGTCGCTGTGGTGTGGCGTTGCCCGTGGCGCTGCCCGTTGATGGTGACACCCCGCTGGTACCCTTGCACCCGTACATGGCGTTCAGCTTTGCCAAATCGCTAGTGGAGAATCCGCTTCGTTGGCCCATGTCACTGGCACCAGAGCGCTAGAAATAAGTGATCCAGTTTGATGTGATAAGGCGCGAGATGTGACACATTTGTGCAGGGCGGAAGATGGGGCGAGAGCCAAAGGACTGCTAGAGACATGTTAGGTTGGGATGATTGACGCACACATTGACGACACGCAGTTGCTTCCCTCTTAGCCGTCTCCTTGCAAGAGGACGGCTAGAACGATGAAATGAGCTTTATTTTAACACAAAACTGCACATTCGGAGGAACACCCGATCGGAGGACCGGGGCCGATTCGTTGGATTGATGGATATGGTTAGTTCTATGGATGGATGTGTTCGAGTCCCGAGGCCCCACCGTTCGCGTTACTTGCAATTGTACATGAGGTTAATCTTGGCAAGATCCTTGCTACTGAACTCCTTCCGCTGGCCCATCTCACCGTCGAATTGTTTCTACGAGTGAAAATCGAAAAAAGTGAGGACGATGGAGTATGAATCCGCGCGTGATGACGAGTATTGTGTCCTATGTGTATGGGCGCTGCAAAACACCTGCTCGCACTTACCTTCGCCTCGATCGTGGGCTTTCCGTTGACAGAGAACGCGTTGGCCGAATAGTGCATGATGCTGCGGTAGTCATACTCTACCCCCAAGTTGTTGGTTGAGCCCGGCTTCGCTTTCGAGAAATTGTTTTCCGTACCTTTCTTGAGATTTTCGGTCCGAATCCGCACATAGGAGTCGCGGTCCTCACGGTTCTGCTCGTGCAGGAAGCCGAGCGCGTGCATCATCTCGTGCATCACTGTTCCGACGAGCGTGGTGCAGCCAGGAATCTGCAGATTGACCGTCTGTTTGCCACCGATCATGCCCACGCTGGACCAGCACCCACTGCCGTCGCTCTCGAAGGAGACATAGTTCCACTCACCCATGCGGGGTCTGAAGCGAATGCACGTCTTCGTATGGTACTGTTCAATGGCGTCCTCGATGAGTTGCATTGCCTGGGCGTCTGTGTGGAGAGGTAAAGCAAGTATTTAGTCTGGTTAGTCTGGCTCGAGGAAATGGCACTGGCGATGGTACTTACTGAAAGCCCCGGAAATAACGAACGGCACTGCACCACCTGGCCAACGTGTGGCCGTATCTGCCAGCCCGTTGCGTCCATCCGGACGATCGATCAGCATATCGCCCTCGACATACGAGCCTAGCTCCTCCACATTGCCGGCGTCGGTTGCCGGGTTGAAGTTGGCCACCAGCTTACCGACCGCTTCGTCCGGTTCACCGTACAGTTCGGGTCCAAGGTGTGAGAGGTCGATCACGATGTCGTCGTCATCACGCATGATCACGTTCGCCAAGGATCTTCCCACAACAAGGCAACTCAGTGCTATCGTTGCAAACGTGAGGCGACGTGCGAAGATCGTCATCGTTGAAATGCGTTAAGGCTATGTATACGATCGTTGAAATGCGTTAAGGCTATGTACGGTTTACACTATGTATACGATCGTAGGTGATCTCTTCGCCTCCACGGTCGAGGTTTGTAGGAAATAGAACGAGCTGCGGGAGCAGTTGCACACTGATTAAACCTTTTCGCCGAAGGGTCTCTATTTATATTCACCTCCCTTGGTGCTCCTTCAACTTCGCCAAGGCCAACGACGGGCTGACGGGGAAGTTCTTGATGGGTCATATGGGTTGTCTTTTAGTTCGTTCTTTTTTGTCGTTATTTGTTTGTTGCTTCGTTACCAATGGTTGGGTAGGTGGGTGGATGGCATGAATCAAATTTGCGTTTCCAGTTCTGCCAGGCCGGGTGAAGGTGGTTGGTTCTGTTCTGCCATTGCCCTACCACCCAACGTTTGCTGGTTCTACCTTTCTTCCACCTTCTGCGCCGCGGTTCGATACCACGCTTTTCCGTGACCGATAAGAACGGTTGCGGTTCGTTTGACGATTGCGTTCTCGCGGTACCCTCTTGCAACGGGGCTGTAAAGAAGCGACCTGTTGTGTAAATAGATCAATCAAAAGGCGATTCCTGTAACCCCTTGCATTATGCCTACGGGAGGACAGTCGCTGCCGCAAGAATGTTTCCTTGACCTTGGACTTGATTTGGCTGAATGACATGGCAGCTAAGGTAGGAATCTTCCCCCCAAGGAGTGCAATGTGGATTTATGAGTCTGTTAATTTACTTCACCGGGGGTAAAATATTGGGACACACATTGGTTTTGAAAATCATGACAACGGGGGCACAGAATGCATCGGACTCGACCCGAATTATTGCACTGTTTCTATCGTTGGGTTTGTGTGTGTGTCGGCTAAGACGACTGTTTCGTTGACCTCATTGTTTTATGGCAATTTAATTAGAAAATGTTCCCCGGAAGCATACCTTCCCCGTACCACAGTTGTGCATTATTTTCGCACCTATTTTTACACGCGAATTTTAAACCCAATTTAAAGCTGACGTTGTAAAGGGTACCCAACCGAAACCAAACAGGTATTTTTGACAAAATATAATATCGCAACCATACTTCCCCGGCTAAGCTCTGAAACTGCCGCTGAATCATCTTTGCTCGAATGATACAAATATTGTATTTGTACGCCTAATCTACTTTAGCCTAGTTTTACTTCCAAAAGGGAAACTTATGCTTGGATGACAAACAAGCTGTTTCGCCTGACGAAAGGTTGCATATTTGGAGACGCGCTTTGATCCACGCAAACCAGCCATTACTTTTATTACCGACAGCACCAACGGACGACGCAAGTTATAAGCTCCACTATCGTACAAAATTATCGGTGTAAATGATGCAAATTGAATTAATTCGTCACTATCGGGGAAAAACTAAAAACATGTCGGTCGGCTAAAACATTGAACCGGTTTCCTTGTTATTGGCTTCATTCTATGGGGTGGCAGGGCGTTAGTGTATTACGCCATTTGACCCACGCCCATGAAGCGCATACTCAAACACAGAACCAAAGTGGATCAAATTTATGAATCAGTGAAGTTTCTTCGAGAAACTCCATTGGTTTTTAAACAAAAATAAAAAGGCTATCACAATAATGTAAGTCTTGCTAATTTTAATGTAAGCTCTGCTTGGTATCTCTGTTTTATAGTTAACTAAAATATATATTAGATACTCTCTGTCTCTCAGTACCTTTTTCTGACATTTTTATCAGTATATCTTTAGTAACGTTTTATTTAAAATGTACTTTCCACTGTTCTTCTTACCGCATGTTTCTTTCAGCAAAAACGTTGAACATTCTACTTTTTTCATGTTTGAATAATGATTTTCCGTGTTTTTATAATCTTTTCTTATGACTCACAACATTCCATTCAGGATGTTCATAGAGTTGTTTCACATGTTTATAATAATTATAAATGATAATAAAATAACAACACGGGAATAAATAAATTCAATTTCATATTTTCAAATTGCATATTGTGTGAAATACGAAAATAAGAGCAATTCTTACACAACAGATGTTCGTTTCATTTTTGTATATTTCAGATTGTTTGTTGTTCTTACACATTTTTATACTAGCGTTTAGAAAAAGGAAATAAAGTATTTTTTAACATAGTTTAAAACCATAGAGAGGTCAAGCGGAGCTAACAAAACATTGGGTGGCCCCACCTAAAGAAAAAAAAAACACAAATCACTACACTTAATAAAGTCTACCTACGGTCGGGGAGAAAGGGATGGCTGTCAAATGTTTGCTTATTGAAACTGTGCGTGGTGGTTTTGTGTGGGAGGGCGCGTTGGTTGTAAAAATAATATTAAAAATAATAATAATAAAATACATACCAATATAAACTTATCACAAAGCTTCACAAATTGCTTTAACTAACATATATTTTTATATTTATATGTATATATACTATAAAAAAACTAACTTATCTCTGCGTTATACATAAAACTGCTTATGCTTTGTCTATCCACATGAAGAATCGATATTGTATCAAAAACGAATAAAGGAAGTGCATGTCTTGCTCATTGAATTGTCCTGCAAACTTTAGGAAGAAGAATGCTACAACAACACGTTTTCTGTAGCTTCACTACTCACATGATGGTATGATGCTGCTCTCTGGAATTTGACAATTCCTAAATGAAGCTTGAACGGACAATGTGATCGTGGTAAATTTGATCATCCATTGTCGCCACCTCCCGTTTTGAAGCTTTTTAAATGTTCATTAAGTAGACGTTTTGTAAGTTTGGTTTCTTACGCTTTAAACTTTCTGGCTATGTTTCGATATTACATTTGTCACATTTCATTAATTTATTTGCACTCAGCACACCCTAGACAAACAAACTAGCCGTTCGCATAGGATTAGGAAGATTTTGTGTTGCTAGTTTTACATCTCTTAAAACCACCCCTGTAATCATTCAGACACACCTGATGCCGAGAGTGACTCTCATTTCTTCTGCTTCCCCACAACGACCGCCACAGGATTGGTACTTTGCGAACACCTTGTTTTATCGCAAGATCACTCACACTCTGGGGCAAGGGGAAGGATGGACTAATATAACTAAATAGCTTTAAGGATATTACACGAACAGTTCCTAACCCGTGGTTTAGGGACACCTTGGGGGTTCTCAAGGAACCGAGTACACATAGTTTGTAAAGCATCCTCAATTCAAATTTGTAGCAAATTGAAAAGGACCGTTTGTATGCTTACTTTTTGCCTCCTTATTCATACGGACATGTTGACTGATTTCGATTGATTTTATGCGCACGCAAATCCGTCGTATCCCGAATGCCTTTGGGATTTTCGGGGGAGAAATCTGGTCTTCCTTTTGAGCTCACACCCTCCTCGCGCGCGTATCGCTTACGGGTTTCGGCCACATGCACCCATTAGCTCAACGGTCAACGTGTGGTGGGATGTGAACATTGAGGCTTTTAACGTTGGCTTTTCCTTTGCTGCGATCGGCCAAAGTGGGAAGAGATCGAGTTGAACGAACGACAGAGCGACGATCGAGCGGGAAAGCCTGCGCCTGCAGCGTGAAGCGGCCGGCAGGTAGTGGAAGGAACGGGACAAAGCTTTGCTCGCGTGCCAACCTATTCGTCATCTTTTTTGTCCGGTTTGAGATCAACCATTTCGTGCACCTGCTTGGCAGAGTATCTGTCGGGGCGAGATGGGAAAGAAAAGAATCCTCCTGTTAGTAAGCACAAATTCACCCAACTCCGCCGGACGGAGAAGAACCTACCCGAGCAACGTTTGGAGATCGCACACGAAACGGTACACGTAGCGCTTGCCGGCCGTTTTGTGGATGATGTTCTTGTCGTAGTAGTACCGGAGGCCGCGACTAAGTTTTTCATAGTTCATTTTTGGTTTGTTCTTACGGACACCCCAACGGCGGGCAACCTTGAGTGAGGGAAGAGAAAGAAACGAGCGGTGGTTAGAGACACGTGTTTACATTACAGTTCACTTCGTACTAAAAGGGATGTGTTCGCTGAACTCTAAGGATCATCATTATAACGAAAAAGTAATACACGAATCGAAAGAAATTGTTAGACGCTACTTAGTTTATATGAATATAAACTTACCTCATCGGGATCGGTCAACTTGAACTCCCACTCGTCCCCGGTCCAGGAGATGAAGCTCTGGCAGGTTTTGTCGGTCAGCAGCTCGAGCAGAAATTGCCACAACTGGATGGGACCGGAACCGGTAAAGCACGGTGCGCCACCCTGCGTCCCGTACGATCCGAGCATCGTCTTATCGAAGCCCATCGTTGTGCCCATGTATGCCGGATGCTGAAAGTCGAGCAACGGGTGGTGCCCACCGGCATGGGGATGCTGCGCCGAATGGTGCATGCTCCACGGGTCCACTACGTGGCTACCGAGCAGGTCCCCGTTGTTGTTGTTGTTACTACTGCTCCCATTGCCGACCGCTCCGGCCCCTCCCGCACCGCCGGACGCAGCAGACCCCTGGGGCGATGTGGTATTGCTTGGCACTGTCTGGAACGGTGGCGTGTCGTAGGGCGATCCGTACTCCGGGTAGCCACTGTCCGCATGGTGCGCCGCCTGATGGTGGCTGGCGGGGTGATGGTGCGGGTTATGATGCGGATGGTGGTGTGGGTGATGATGTTGATGCTGCTGCTGTTGCTGCTGTTGGTGTTGGTGGTGTTGCTGCTGCTGCTGCTGCTGTTGCTGCTGCTGCTGCTGTTGTTGTTGAGGATGCTGCTGGTTTGCGGCGTTACCTCCTCCACCGCCTCCGCCGCCCGTCCCACCGCTACCGTGATGGTGGGGTTGATGGTACCGGCCACCTCGGCTGGTGTACGGACCCGACTTGTAGTGTGGCGGCATGTACTTCTGCTCCATCTGGATGGCTGAGTAGAACTCGGGGCTGTTTTCGAGGTATCCATGTGAGGACGTTTGCGCGTCCGGTGCCGGTAGCGAGTGGTACGGATCCGGATCGTCATAATGGCCTGGCACGACTCCGCCGTAGTTCTGCAATAGAAGGCATCGTAGGTTAGAATTTGTAAATTTGCTTCGTGGAATGTGTACACCTTACCGGTAGATCGTCGATGTTGATGAAGTTAGGCTCCTGCTCCTCCTTCATAGCTCCACCGGAACCACCGCTCTGCTGCTGGTAGCCTCCACCACCACCTCCTCCTCCTCCACCACTGCCACCGCTGGCCGCTACTCTAGACCCCAAGGCGGACAGATAAGACGTCATGGAGGGTGTGCTATTGCTTCCGTTGGTGCTACCGTTCGCTCCGCTGGACGAAATATGTGGCGGTGGTGTACGATCGTTAGCGCCACGATCATGCAGAGACCCGTAACCTGTCGAGGGAAGAGGAGCAAATTTGAATTAAAAATTGAAAAACAAGAACAAAACATCTCAAAACACACACACGTTTTACGCACGAATGACAATGCATCGTTTGAGAGTGCCATTACGGTGCCAGAGTAAAAAAAATCAATCCATTCACACACATGCACATCCGAATCCAACTTCCTCCCCCCTCTTCCCTTCCCTTTTTATCCAGTTTTCTAGATTCACCCTTCACCTCTCGTCTCGAAGCGTTTCATTACACAATGGAAGAAATTATTTTTAATAACACTTCCGTTTCCGCTGCACCGCAGCACGTGCACATAAAAATGCTATCCACCAACATCATCAAGGCGGCTCAAATCTATCCGCTGGAACCACTGGAAGCACTGGCGACCCCGGAAGCACCGTGCATCGTGCGCTCGATTATGAAAATATAAACAAATCACCCTCGCCAACACCCTCGGAAACCTTCTAATCCATATGATGAGGATCGATCGACTAGATCGCGCCGGAAGATGGGTTCGGTTTGAGGGATATACAACACCATTATGATTTGTTTGTTCGAAGAAAGTTTAACATGAAAATTTCCCTTCTGTTCCTTTACTTCCGGTACGGGCTTTAACGACAGTTCTACGATGCTGTGTTGAATCAATGAAATACTGTGAATCACATTGAGCATATTTTAGAGCTCGTTTTTAATCAAATCGATCGGCGATTGTCAACATTACATCCAGTCTAAAATCAACATAAATTAAAAATGCAACACCGTGTTTTACTCTTTTTGATGTTGCTAAAATTGAGCTCAAAATGTTTAGAATCGCTGTTTTGGGAAAAATGCATTATATCTTATTACACAGGTCTGAGTAAGAATCACTTTCCTGGCGGCATGATTATGATTAGAACATTACCGGTCGTCAAACACGTGAAGAAAGAGTTACACGGCGCAACATAACAGAGAGTGAAAACACAAAACACAAATTAACACCAAAAAACAATGGGAATCATCAAGGGACCCGGGGAAGTCCGGGACGGAGTGGCGTACACCCCACGGGAAGTTTAGTTTCCGGTTTCCGGAATAAGCTAGACAGTTTTCCCGCGACCAGAGCAGGCTTGTGCACTTGTGTTCGTGTCTGCTGCGACTGCGAACATCTTCATCATCGAAACCGACCCGGTTTGCGGCCCGGTCAGTAGTGTGATGTCGGCGGACACTAATTTGATATTCTTGGCGTTTGTTTATTGATGTACCTTTGATGGATCGACACCGTGGCACAATGGTGCGCGGGAGGGTGGTAGGGAAGATGGGTGTCGGTGGCTTCATGCAAATCTAAATATAAAAACCATCGAACATGATGTGATCAGAGCCGGCTTCTTGATGGAAGAGTGCGAGTGCTTGTTCACATTATTTTCGTTGCCTTCTGAGTGTTCTTCCAGCTCGAAGTCGTTTTATTCTTCAGTTCTTTAAATTAACCGCCCTGCCAACCAACGTCTTCCCGCCGGTCTCGGGCACCGTTTATGTGTTTATGTTAATGAGTTCTTAAGGTGATGGCAATGGGTCTTGTGCACCCAAGAGACGCATGGGGCATGGGACGAAGCGGTAACGCGTTTTGCGGCACGTGGCTGTATTTTCTTGTTGTGTTTTAACTCTCTGTGGCCCTTTTCGATCACGTTCCTTTCGATCGATCTTCTTCGGGCTTGCGTGGTGGCAAAGTTAGTGAAAAAAGTAAGAAAAATCAATTCCATGTCGGTAAATATGTCAAAACACCCATCGTCTCTGGCTCACTTCACGCCGCCCGAAGACAAATAATCGATTTGAATTGGCTTATAGTGTCGTTGTTCTTATTGCCTCGAGCAGGCGTCCGTCCGGTGAAAGGTAAGCGGACCGGAAACAGGAAGAAACAGAGCAACAAAAAAAGGCAACAAGTGAACGACCATAACCAAAAACAAACGGGAACTAAAATGAACTGAACCTCGTCTTCGCGAGGTGCTGTGCCGAACTTTCCCCATCAAGATAACCGGAAACATCTATCCGATCGGATGTTTATTGAGCCCGTTGCACCACATTCTTAGGGAGGGTTGGTGTTTATATCGTTATGTCGTTTTTTGTTTTCTTACTTACATCAATCAAGTGAAAGGTTCGATGCAACAAACAATTCATTCGTTAGTTTGAGCAGATTATTACTGTTGCGTTTTAGCGCTGCTTATTCGCATGGCTAATTGAACTCCCAAAAATAAACTCCCTGAACAGAATTAGACATCAACGTACTAATTAGTACTTATTAGCAGTTCGCAATAGGTGCCATGGCTGGAGGAGGCTTTCATGAAGCTTTTTAGAATTTTTCCGCTCACGACCATCGAAGCGTTTGGTACACGATCTTGAGACTTTCTCAGACGCCAAACCAAACCCGAGCTTCGGCACCTTGTCCCTATGTGTGCCGTGGCGTTGTTAAGTGTTTGTTTGCACTTGTTTTGCCTTTTATGAATGAGCCTTTGAGCAAGGATCGGTGCTGTGTTCCCCCGGGGTCGTTCATTCATAAAATTGCTTGTTCCGACTGTTGTTTATTCAGCGACCATCTAAAGGCTCTTTGAGTGCGTGGCGGCTTCGACGTTTGATTCGATGTTCCGAAACAGTTTGTCCAAATATTGTTCTTGTTCAAGCTCTTGGGATGTGAAGTGTTGTTTGTCGTACTATGCGCGGGCGTGTTTGACAAGGGGAAGCAAATGGGCGAGATGTGAAGATGGTTTTCCGGAACGGTACTGTGGTGTGCGGCGATTGTAGGCGGTCAGTTCGCTTCAATGAGTGAATGGTGCTACGAAGGACACATTTCGGTATGGTACGAATTTTCCAGAGACTGCTTCCAGGCAGCGTTGTCGATGCCGTGTTAGGAAATCGTACATTCACTGATTGTCCATAACAAACACTTGAAATTATGCAGTACACATTATGTTGAAGATCGATAAATCGATTACGCTTATTTCCCTGCCAAAAAGGGAACACGCTCGATCGGGAAAGACTTAGTCTGCGACCGAAACCCAAAGTAGGCGTGGTGTACGCGTCTAATCCGGTGTCCCCACCGCATCAGGGCACGATGCTCCCCCAACACCTCAATCTCAACCTTAACGCAACAAGCCGGAGACGCCACAAATACGCACACTCACACACATGTACTCCCGCCTCCAGCTCCTCTTGGGGGAGGAAATGTTGGCGCATGTGCGCGTCGCCGTCCTCGTCGTCGTATAAATTCGTGTTTCCCATCATCATTCGCGGGATTCGAATCGGAATGTGTGTATCGGAACGTTCGGATGTTGTATCGCGGCTCGCGTCGCGGCCCGAGATGATTTGTTTTCGATTTTAGATTCCGACCAATCGCAGCTGCACGGCCCGGCGGTTTGGTGACGGCAAAGGAAAAGGGGAAGACAACAAGGAAGCAGTTCCAAGCGCGCAATAGAAGAGACGCGTGGAGGAACGAGATAAACACATTCACGCTACGTTAGTTCCCTCGACGGGCCGTGAAATAGAGGTAATAACAGGATGATGTATATGATCTTCTCTTTCTCGTGGGAGATTATTCTCGCGCGATGATTTTCCACTCCATTCGTTTCGTCGCGAAGTCGATAACGACACCGGAAGGAAGCATCGGAACACGTTGATCCCGAGGATTCGCGTTTCCTCTGCAAGGTTTACGGTTTTATTTTTAGGTCAAGGAGATTATTCCAGCTTTTAGTGTGAAACGCTAGGAATCAGTGTCCGCGAAAACAATCTCAAAGAAAGAGCCCAGCGGAGATTTGTCACCTTGGCAACGAACAAACGACGCAACGCTCCATTGTTTAGTTGGAGCTTGGTTGAACCGTCACATTCGAAGCCTTGACCAATGGTCAGCGTCATAAATGAAAATTAAAATTCACCCAAGACTCATGGGAAAATGCGTGCCCCTGAAAGAAGATCTGCGTTCCAAGCAACCAATGACGACCTTGCACTCATAACGACGGTTAAGCTTTACGATAAATGGTGGTCCATTAAAAATGTAAAAATGGCGAACAGAAAATACTTTAATTGTTAGTTTCTAAATTCTACTACCCCAAAAATGATGCTGTTTGTAATGATGCGAAAACTTGCTTGTTTGTTTAGGTTTTAATTTATCAAACAAAGCTTATGTGTCCCGATTCACTGCTGTCGAATTATCTGCAATGATTCCGGGATGTTGGTTAAGATATTGTAATTTTTGAATTGTTTTATAGAAGACTGGGAACATTGGCTTTGTTAGCTAAGCTTCTTTTTCAAACGTTGATTTAAACTATTTTGTTAATTTTTTTTTGTATCTCAAATTATACAGCGATTTGGAAACATCCAAACATTGGTTAAAGCTGACTTTATCAGTTGGAAAACCAGGCTCACAAGCCTATAACGAAAAGGAAAATGCAATGGAAGGATAACTGGGCGAGAGCTAAATCTACCGAACTGATATCAGAATAGGCAAGCAGATACTGATGCCCCGTCTGCTTTTTATGGATGTAATGGAAAAATCATGCTTGCTAGCTAAAAACACGCTAGACCTGTTCCGATCTGTCATCAGCATGATGATCGTCCGCAACTTCCCGGTTTCGGCGCAGCCAAGGCTTCCGCGAGCTGCTCGAGCATAATTATGCATAACTGTCTGCAAAGGTGGTTCCGATGCTCGAGCGAGTAAGCAAGGGCTGTTGGCACGGTAGTAGAGTAGTCGATGGGTAATCGATCAGCTCTGTGTGATCGGCGAATCCGTTGATTGAGCGATCGAATTTGTCCAACTCATGCGCCTCCATTCTCCATATCGAGCAGCTTCTCTCGGTACTTTTCATCCCCATCGATTATCGGAGCTTGCACCCTCCGATGGCGTCAGCATGCTGCACCACTTCCCCTTACTTTTGCCCTTGTGGTGAATGCGCCCACCGGAGAGGCTGGTATGAAAATTAATTATAATTTTCCTTCCATAATAATAACTGTTTAGGCGACAATTTTCTCAAGCGCCCGTAGAAAAGGGGAATGGCGGTTGTGTCGAGCGCGGTGTAAACGAGTATTATGGGAATGCGTACTTTTCGTGCCATCTTTTTCCTGCCTCCAAACTGCGTGGCTCCCGCTGCACTCGTTCCTCGTCCCTGCTGTTAGATCGCGTCGAAGAAGGAGGAGGGAGAGTTGGCGGGGAAAAGTTTCAGGGTTGGCCTGCGCGCTGCTGTGGTCCGCAACAGTCGCATGGAAAATGTATAATTATCGATTTTATCGTGTTTTGCTGATCGATCCGATCCAGCCAGCACAGCTTCCCATTTTCCACCGAGTGTACACACACGCTGCACTAATGCAACGGAGTGACATTTTAAGTGCATCTTTCTCTCTCAAGTGCGCTCGTCGGACACGTGATAAACGGGCTTCAGTGGCGGTCATCACACATGCACACGCATTCATCACGCACACGAGGGGAGGGAGGGATGCGAGGGGGCTCCATAGTGGCAACGCGTTTTAAACTCTGATGATCAGTAATTTCCTGGTTTCTTTGTGTGCAATTATAAATCTGCATCACATAACTGCACCACAAAAATTCTTATGCCACATAGCACAGAGAACGTGCGGGCAAACCTTTGCTAGCGAAACCAGGGAGGCGGAGGATTGCAGTGCGCAGGGAAGGACATCGAACCAAACGAATGAAAACAAGAGAAAAGAAAACCAAAGAGGGAAAATGCGCAAAAGCGTAATGCGTAACGACGCAAGAAAGCGAAAAGGATGAATGAACAGACACAAAAGGGAGCTGGCGGCCGGCAGGTTGTGCGAAAATAAAAGCGACATGCTAAAATACCCAAAATGCAACCGAAAACAAAAACAAAAAACCATGCTGCAACAGGACCATGGGAAATTTTACTGCGTCGTGGGCATCATCGTCATCATTGCTTGACTCTCCTCTTGTTGTTCTTGTTCGCGCGAAGCCCCAATCTTCGATCCCTTCCAGCCAATATCGATGCACACCTGTTGCACTTCCGCTCGGTTCCGTTCACCGGATCCGTAACATCCGGAAAGTGTGAACGGGCGGGTTGTGCGGATGGGGGATTATTGTGAGGATGTTTTTGTTTCAAGCCGAAAGCCTCACAGGAAAAATAAAGGTTTAATGGTGTTTAAGTTTGTGTTTTTGATTTTTGGAAAGAATGACAGTTATTTCACTATCCGTTATTTAATGGCATTGTCCTACTAAATGTATAGACGTTTATCCATATATCACCAGAAAGGATTAAAATTGGGAACACATCGAGATCTCTCCTTAACTTCCGGCACATCCATCTGGTAGCTGGTATGGATGTGCTTTCCGTCATAATCCGATGAATGTACGATACAAAAATAGCTTACTTTGCTGGCCCTTTGACAAATCAGTTCAACTGAAACAATTGTCTCGAAAAACAGTACCAATCTCCCAAATGGATTGATGAAAATCGACTGAAGACCGGAGATGAAATACAAATTTGTCTCCCTCACCCCGAGTGTCTCATCGGTGTCCGTTCTTTCACCTCATCGCCTTCTGCTTCCGCTATTCTTCTTGTCACCGTGGGGACAGGAGAACAACTTGGCCTCCCTTCGGGCGCGTCGGAAATTACACCGGAAACCGGAATTCTACGGAATGAGGGCAGGGTCTCCTCGCGGGCTCTCACCACCACCCGGGTAGAGAGCGCCACTACTGTTCTGCTGCCTTTCGGCGTCCAGTGGTAGCGAGGTGGGTAATGGGAAGCATTAAATACCCCGCTTTGCGCGACCTTTCTTCTTTCCCATCTATGAGGGCAGATTTTATAGAATGTTACGTATTTTATTTACTTTTTTTTCTACTCGTCGGAGGGAAAAGCCGCCAGTAGGCAGAATGTCGCAGCTAAAGAGAAAGGGTGAGCAATCAATAAATGTCTTGCAGTGTCGGTCGGCATCGGGAAAAGCATTTCACGCATTTCGCCAGCAGGCAGTAAAGTTGGCGCAAAAATCGTTTGCAATGTCACCAAACAGGAGCAAACGTTGCGCCAAAAGATCACCAACGTCGTATTTGTACAACGGACGAGAGGCAAAGGCAGCAGAGATCGGTTGCGAAACGTTACTATGGACAATTTACTTTGATACTGAAGTAGCCGCGTATGCGCTAATTTAAGTTAGAGGTCACATTTTCAATTTTCTATCGCGCCACTTCACAACCAGACCTCCTGACGACACCCCCGTCCGAGCCTGTGTATGGGCTGACATTGAAGATTCGCTCTTATCGCTTGGAGAAAAGCAACCACCCATCACCACCACCCACCCACCCGTTGACCCCATGTGCGCTATTATTGTGGAGATTGTGCTCAGGGAGGCGGAAAAATTATGGACGATACTTTTCGTCCGTTGGTCAACGCGGATTATTTTATTTCGCCCCATCAACAACCGAAAGTGTGCTCGCAACTCGGTTGCAGCTCGGGCCACACGATCCGATCCTCTGAGCCCGCGTGAGGTCAACCGTCGTTAATGGGGTCGCGCCTCGCACGATAAAAAATGGGTTGCGCAATTCGCGTTTCCATTTTTATCGACGCGTGGCGATCGGTTTTTGCGTAAAAAGTGTCCTCGCAGCTCACTTTCCTCTACCTCGGAGTGCGCCTTCTCATTCAGTACCACATTGCGCCGAAATGTGGCGTGACCTTTGAATTCGTGTATCTCGAACAGTTAGGGACCCTCTTGCGAATGCGGTATTGCGAACGCAGCGTTTGGCATCGCAAGGAGCTTGGTGCTAACCTGCTGACTGGTGATTGACACCGCTGGAGCTGGTCCCGTTCGTGCTGTTAGATCCGGCCGTACTGCCAGTGGTGCTGGTATTGGTACTGTGGCTGTTGCTGGCACTGCTATGCGGAAGGTGATGTTGCTGGTGATGCTGGTGCAGATGATGCAGGTGGTAGAGGTCCAGGTCGGTGTAGTAGTTGGCAGGTAGCGTGCTCGGGGTGACCGAGGTGGACGTGGACGTGGTGGTGGTGGCGGCCGCTGCTGCCGCAGCCGCAGCTAGCAGGGACGAGGTGGGCGCATAGTCAGCGGCGTACGGGGACACGTTATCGCTTCCGTTCAGGGCAACATCGTAGCTTTGCAGCACCATGTTGTGGCCGCTTTCGTCGAGGTCGGCTGAGATAGACCCCGATCGTCCCGGACAGGTTGTTGTGGCGAGTTGGTAGCTGTTGCGATTCGGGACGCTGCTGTTGTTGTTGCTGTCCCCGGCCCGCGGGACGGTGGTAGTAATACTGCTAAGGTGGTGCGTGCCACTGCTGAAGTAAGTGGCACCGGGCGGATGATGAGTAATACTGGCGTGGAGCAACGCGAACTCAGGATCTTGTCCCAGGACGTGTGTGTCACTCTGGACTAGGTGCTGGAGCTGCTGCCTGTCGTCATCGTACTGATGAAACGGGGGGACGGAGGACGCAGCGCTCGAACCGGTCACTTCAGTACCGATACTACTACGAATGTGTACCGGTACGGACGGTGGAGGCCTGACCGGGACGGGAGACCCGGCTTCCAGTGCTAGACTGTCTGACGGAGGACAGTTCGCAGCATGAAGCTGCTTTTGCAGTAACGTACACACTTTGCTGCTGGTTCCTGATACCGTGGCCACCTGGGACACACACACCCAGATTCACAAAACCACACTCACAAGGGTACGCGAACTAAGTTTAACTTATTTGGGGCGAGATCATTAGTCGCCACCGCCAAATCAAATACGAACAGCACAACGATCACCGCTTACGCTTCTAGACGAGATTCCACACTGAGATCAACCGGCAGATCTCCAGCAAACAATTTTCCGGCCACGAGCACAAACATTAGCACCCTTGCAAAGACATCGTTTGCATCTTTACATGCCATGGATGAAACATATATTTTACAAATCCCACAAAACTGCTCCTGAGATCGAACCTCCCGAAGGACTTTCTCGTAAGTACACAAATGATATCACAAATAACATTATCCTCCGATGAGCGAAACACATTTCATCGGTTTGTGGATGTCGTTGTCAAACGAAAATTAATCCTTCACTTGCTCACTAGGAATTGATGAATTTGTCCACAACGCCAAAACTGAAACGATCGCTGGAAAACACACGCGGCTCGTCCGTCCAGCCAGGCGACCGCTCCACTGTCGATCCGTTCTGAGACTAGCCTGCATGTTGTTCCGAGACTTTCGAACGACGCGGATCGCGGAAACGGACCACTCACTCTCACGCCAACTGCCGGAGAGTCACTCAGAGAGCGGAACGGCGCGCTGTAACCAGTAGTTATCTCTTTCGCGCGCATGAAAAGATTGTGACAGCGTATCTCTCTTCGATTCCCACAACTGTTTCGATCGCCCTTTCTCTCTTTTCTTGCCCGAACGAGGATGAGCTTCGACATGGAAACAAGTTTAAATGGTGCGAAATTTATGGGTTTGGCAAAGGATTTATAAAACGATACAACGTTATTTTTATTCCCATCGCTATGCTTAAATGGCACAACGGCTCTCTCAAAACAGCTATTTTTTAAATAAAAATGCTCGTACTCCTGGTTAGAGTCCTCTAATAATAATTAACAACCTGATGGCATGTCGCTGCCTGCAGCCGTCGCCGGTGATCGCTAGGAACGACGCAGTGTCCGGAACGGAAATAAACGAACATTAAACTTGCGCCCCTCTTTCTCCGTCCCACACGGCCAACACTCCCTCGCAGTCTCCCTCTTTCTCGTTCACTCTAACAACAACAACAACAAGCTGCGTTCCGAAGCGTTCGCCCGTTTTCCCACACCCTGTTGAAAATGTTTGCTAACGCGGGTTCCGAGTGGTCTCGCTTTTGGTAGAACAGCTTCGTCCTGCCACGGCAACAACATTACGTGACCATGTGAAGCAATTTTCCATACCATGTTTGGTTCTTTTTCCCAGGACATACGAGGGGTGGCTGCGGCCGCCGTAGTGTGCGCTATTCCTTTTTCACTTTCCCGGGTCGTTCTGTTCGGGGGAACAAGACACCCGCGCAGCACTCATCCTTTCCCATGGGGACCCGGTTGGGCGCGTTCACACAAATTTATGTATTCACCACACGACAACCACCTGTCGTCGTTTTCCCGTCTTCTTCGTGGTGTGTTGGCTGGTGAGCGAGCGGAACTGCGCGCATATACACACACTTACACATGCACACTCGCGTAGACGCCAAAGGACACGCGGTGGCACACGGATGGAGGACGATTACTTTCCTCCCTTTCGCATTCTCTAATCTCCGTAAGATCGCATAAGATAGATGAAAACAAAGCTAAAGAGAGCTCTCGTATAAGGACGATCATCAGCAGTCGGCGCTTTGGTTTGCCGGTGTGGTTGTTGTTGGGTTGCCTTACCCTCGACGTGATTTCCGTTTGATTCCTCTACCATTCGGCCTCTCCCCTTTCTCCTCCGGTCGGACTCTCCATTCTACGGGCTTCCGTTTGCCGAAGGAACAGCACTTGTGGGTCCATGCCTTTACAAAAACATGTTAAGGATCGTTGGTTGCATATGAAATGTGATGTCTCTATTTGACTAGGCGCTTCGGCTCGTCCTGTATCGTGTTGAAGGCAGGCCATCTCATAAAAATTAAATGATTTATTTTACTCTATGTTTCCGCCAGACCTAACATGCACAGCTCCGTGCAGATCGACTTTGTTTCTCATAACTCTCAGCGACATATGATACTTGAGAAGTGGTGCCAGAAAAAAAGAAAACCACAGAACACGGCACAACAGCGGCAGCAACATTTTGTGAGGGTGCAATTTTAGCATCTCATTTACGTCCCTTTTTTAACGTTCCACGCGACAGGCAATCCTCGGACGTAAAACATAGAGACGAGCATAGAGAGAGAGAGAGAACAAGGAAAAAACGCTACCGAAAGGACACCGAACCATCCAACATGTCGCCCCCTTGACTTGGGATAGTATCTTGTTTAACGATCCCACGGCGGTCCGGCGTTGCCTGACGGAATGATCCCGCTAATGAACGAACGGATGGATGGTGGGGGAGAAAAGGTTTGGCCAAGGAAGAACGGCCACGAAAACAAACCCGATGACGTCATGTACGCACGATGAAGGCAACAGGTATAAGGAAGAGGAACCCGCCGTCTGCAAGATATTCGCCCGGCGAACCGCACCCTAATCCTCGGGTGTCCTTTGAGTGCGTCTTATTGCACTTTCGTTCCCTATCGATCGATCGTTTCCGCTCCCTTTTTATAGCCAACCGAACAAGTACAGCACACAGAGGATCAATGCAACCTGCATTCCCTGGGACAGCGTGCCGATACTCGATATCGAGATTCTATTCTGCAACAAATACTCGAGTTCCCAAAGCGTATGTGCAAAACAAACTTGTAAAATGATACATGAATGGAATGGAAAGCGTACAAAACAGGAACCCAACCGGATACTGTAGGAAATGCGGTTCAATGGTGTAGCACTACGATGCACCAGTGTCCGATAAGGGTCAACCGGAACACTACCAGCACCAGTTCTATGATCAACAAAAAGGCCCAAAGCAAACGCTTTTCGCTGTCTCCAGGCAATTGAAATACTTCAAATTCTTCAAGTGTGAGGTAATTGGTTTATCGCAAACTTCGTTCTAGACACAAGAAAAGGACAATATTCCATTTTCACATCGTGTCCTTGGATTTGTGGCGGCTACCAGCATGATCGAGAAGACGAAGATTATTTCCTGGGAAAAAAACAATTCGGTCCCTATTGCACATACAAACACGCTCCCACGATCACTATCACGTGTTCTTTTCAGTCAGGTCTACGAAAGGGAAACTGGAGGAAAAAGTCGCATAATTTTTCACCGAATTAAAAAACGAACATTCCCCATTAATTTTATGACATCAAGCGCTCCCCCTTGTGCGCACCGTTCCGTACTCGAAGCGATCGTAGTCGATCATCAGCGTCATCGCGGTTGCTGGTTGCCAGGAGTCCCTCGAGAATTGACTTACGAGCTGCCAGTTCGACCCGGCACACCTGTTTCCCGAGCTGACCCCAAACGAATGTGGTGTGGTGACTTAGAAGGACCTCGCCCTCTCACACTCCCTCGCAATGCGACACACACATACACACACGCTAACACGTACAGTTTATCTACGATCGTTAAAGGGTGGCACCATCACGCCGAGGACCGTTGATCACTGATGCGTTAAATGAATATATAGCTGGGCGCAGACCGAGGGACCGGCGCACAGGGACTTTACTCCCTCATTGTGAAATTGAACGGCGATCTGCGGGCGTTTATTATTACTATTTGGTTGTTCATTTTCCACTTTTCCACCGGTCCCTCATCGATGTAGCGAACGGCGGGGAATTACAACGGTTTGTGAGAAAAGCACCCCAAAAACTAAAAGGGCTACAATGACTTTCAGTGCCCTGCGCTCGCTCCAGGGACGGCTGGCGGTGGTCAGTGGTACGACGGTGCAAAATCACCAGCAACTCCCTCGTACCTTTGTGATCCATTATTTTTCCCCTTTGTGTTCCCTTGGAGTGGCAGTTTTCCAACCTGCACCAAAGGTGGAGCGACGTTTAATTTTTGCGTTAGCACTTCCTCAATCGATTTCGCCCCTAAGCCCTCGTTGGCCGCGAAAAGAGCTTTAATCGCACGACGAAGTGTGGAGAGTGGTTTGCTGATTTGACGGTGATCGGCCTGCGGATGTGTATGTGTGTGTGTGTGTGCGTGTGTGTATATATGTGTTTCTCTTTCTGACATTGAAGGAGAATCAAGGGGTGCCAGTTTGTGGCGGGCCGTTTTCCCACGGTTTATTTTTAATTTGAATGCTAAAATGTGATGCATTTATCTTTTTTTTCGTTTGTTTCGTTCTTCTCCCGCTTTCCTCGTGCCACCCCCCAGTTATCCATGTGCGCGACCATGTAGCGTAATGTCCTCCGAGACCCCTATGCATCGGCTGAGCAAAGCTTCCATTTTTTACCCAACGGACCCTCTCCGACGTTTCGAAATGAAGTGTCACACGCCGATATAGTAGGCTGGGTCCCATACTCTCTAGCTTCTATTTTGCGTGTTTTTACCCTATTTTGGTTTCTTTGAGCATCAGAGCTAAGGCTCCTTCGCGGGAAGGTTTTGTTTTGGAAGCAGGAGAAGTAGTAGTAGTAGTGGTAAACGTGTTGAACAATGGGAAATGTCGTCCATTTTCGCCGTCATTCACCACTGTGCGTCAGAGAGATGGTAATGGGTTGGCGTAAACAACATTTTGGCGTCACCATACCCTTTAGACATCAGCCAGGTGTGCCACACAGCGTGTCCAGCCTCTCTTCTTTACACAGGTTAGCGATTAATTTGGACGAACATTAATTAGCTTAATAGGACATCCTTTGCGCTCAGTTTGGCGCAAAGGGGTTGAAAGATAGGGCGCATCATACTAAAGAGTTTTTAGTTTCGGATGTTAAGAGGTATCGATAAGGTCAGTTCACTGTTGAGATGTGCTACAAAAGATGCTTGATGTCTTTCAAGATATGACACCATGACACCTTTTGTTGAAATTGTTTGCGAAGAAAATCTATTCTCATTCTCGGCTCTCCGATCTAGGAGGAACAAGAGCCAGTCTCTTTTCGCTAGATGCAATGGTTTCGTCTCTCTCCTTTCGCTCCGTCCCCGAAGGCTACGCCACCATTGAGAGTCAATTTCCGGTGCGGTAGACGCCCAACCGACCATCGAAGACAGGAAACAATAAAGACAGGAGATGGTAATCCAACACCACTACCATCATCGCCACCTTCCTGTCCAACGCACTGGGTTACGGCATTTTTTTTGTTTTGTTGATACCTTCTGTTACTTCTCGGTGTGCCGTGTCGTCGTCGACGGTTGATGTGGCCCCTGCGGCGGCCCTGCCCTCCCGCCCCCTTTCGGGAGGGCTTAAAAGCAAATCGCGGTCCGAGCCTCCAACCCGTCCAACAGGGGCAGTCAATTGGTGGAGACAAAAATCCAATCACTTTCCACTTTTGGCTCGTGGATTCCGTCGCTCGCTCTTGCGCGCTCTTCGAAAAAGTGGCCGGAATTGCCGAGACGCTCCAGCATCGGGTGTCCCTTTCCGACGGATTGAGATGTGACCAATTAAATCAGTGCTTCCGGTGCAAAAATCTTTCCCCCATTAGGGGACCTCTTTCGATTGAGGCAGCGCTTCATCAGTCCTGCTGTTTGTGTGTGTGTGTACGCGAGGCTGTGTGCTTGAAAGCATGCGCTATCGTAACACTGTAGGCCGTACCGGAAGTGATAGTAAAGAAGGGGTTGTTGAATGAACGGAAGATGATCGAGCGAGCGCAACCCAGCCAAGAGAACCCTTTCTTTCCGGAAGAAATGATGATGGGAAGGAAACTGATCCAATCTGATCCATCCTGTGTCGTTGCGTGTGTGATACATGATCCACAAGGATCTGCTTTCCGAGTCCTCGGCCAGCGAGTTCTGAGGGACTCCGGGTCTCGTGATGTGTCCTCCACTCATCGGCAACCGCGTTCATTCATCATCATTAAATCTCAAAAGCTCTGCGACTGTCGGCGGAAATAATGATAATGTTTCTGGCGGTTCGTCGTTAGCATTGCACCCGGGAGATGCACACCCGGTGCCTGGTCTAGGTATCTTAAAAAAAAAACATACACACAATGGCTCAAAAGCGGCACAAGACACGAAAGATGCATCCGAATGTTACAACTGCCACAGACACAATCATAAAGTGCTAATGTTCATTATTATATGTGCTTTTCCGTCATGTCTACATCATAAAAAAGCGGTTTATTATTTTACATTTTGCTAACCGTACCTTATAACGGCCACCTAAAACAACATATGCATAAAAAGCCGCAATTTTCTAAACCAAAATAAGTTGCCTAACTATGACAACGGTTGTGGGCAGAAACACAACTTTACACAATTATAATATTTTGAAAATGATATCCCATGGAAGCACAAAGTGAGGATAAATATTACTCTTTGAATTACACACATAGCAATAGTATGATGATCATTAATAATATAACCGCCTCTCAACATGTCTTCTTTTTTTTTAACGAGACATTCTCTTTTTAATTTTCCAACCCGAAGGCACTTCCGTTCCGTGGAAATACTGTCCTCATTCTCGCCCCGTCCCTTCCTCCCCCTCTCTCTTTCTCTCTCTCTCTCTGGCAGTTCTCCAGATTTAAAACACTCCCTGACCTGGAGGAGTACCTTCTTTTTCGAAGCGAGTGTCCGGGTCGCCTTTACCTTTCTCGAGCGGAAATGAAACCAGATACCTACGACCGGATGGTGCATCATAGATTTTTCAGTCCTTTCTCTCTTGCGCCTCACGTCGGCTCATCCGTTGCTCTTTCTCCCTTCGGTTAGCTACGTGCACACATACATCTTTTTTTTTCTTTAACATAACAATCTCTCAATTCTGCTTGATATTATGTGTACGGTGTACACTGCGTGTTCTGTACAACAATTTGAACACTTGCGAGCCGGAGAGGAGGTTGGGTTTTCCCTATCCTAACGAGTATGAACCATCGAAGACTTCATCGTTGTCAATTCGATCGCTTGTCGACTCAAAAGCGAGCTCAAGCGAAAACTGAAGCACGAGCATCAATTGTTCAGCAGACGAAGAAAAAGAAAAAAAAAACACACAGGGACACTTCCGCCCGCTCGAAAACGCGATTCGATGTTGCACCGGGAACACGTGCGCAAAAGGCAAGTTAGCGCCCCGTTTGCGCACGTGTTCGGCGGTGGAAGACGCACTTGGCAATCGGGATAGAAAGTCTTATCCTTTATTCAACGACAAATTCAATGGTTTGATGAAAGTGATATGATCCTCAGAGGGATAATTGCACCCGCAACCCGGGAGGATTTCAGGATCGTAAGGCCCTCTTCTCTTCAGGATATTTTCATCCGTCCCAGGTGTTTACGGTTCTTCGTTATACACACTGGAGACTATAAAAAATCAACTTCCGGCGAAAGAAATTTATAGCACACGCATTGTTCGATTTCTTGATAAAAAAAGAAAAAAATCGACAAAGATCACCTCTTTCTTTTTACAATCCCCCTCTCAATCCATAGGCTGCTTTCATTAGCCTTTTCCTTCGGAACCATATTTCCATCAATTAAGATTTGCATACTAATCCCAATCCGCCGCCAGCGACCGGACCCCGGGGGACCGGGGGAAGATTGGGAGCCTGTTTAAGAAGTCGTATTCTCCACAAACGTGATCATTTTCGCACACTCTCACACTCGATCCAATCACATCCGGTGCTGGCCGGCGAACGGTACACAACCCGATCAAACGGTACCGTTCGCTCGAAGTCCCCGAAGTCTGGAAGGAAACACTTCACGCGGCCCACCTCCGCCACACCACGAGCGGCGCCACCTTGGCAAACCCCCACCCGATTCATTCATCCATTTCATTCATTCAACTCTTCGGACCCTCGCGGCGTGTGATTCTAGTGGTAGTGATTTAGTTTCATTTCCTTTCCCATGGATTGGGCCGAAGGGGAGCCACTTTTACCTAACCGACCGGACCGAACGCCATGACAAACTATCAAGTCGGTAGTTTTATTTTTTCTTATTTTCATTGTGTTCGATTTTTTCCTGCCCAGCATTGCGGACAGGAAAAGGTAATAGGCAGTAACATAAAGAGAAAAATGAAAACGTATTTGAGAAGGAGATAGCCGGACCGATTACGAAAGGGTGCTTCGGTGACCGATGGGCAAGTTTCCTTACAGCCGATCCGAATGAAATAAGGAATACATTTTTCGCAAAAAAACCGGTAACACACATTCGAATATCTGCAGCCCGCCAGCAGTTGGCCAATTTGAAAGTATAAGCATATGACCGAGGCCATCTTAACAGGTAGCGCACTTCCTCTTCTCACGGCAGTCATAACAGATTAATGAGGCAGGGTGTTATACGGCTGCTGGCAGTCCGGGGGAGTTGCATCAGCTTCCTTTTGCCATCTGTATATCGGGGCCATCCCGCGAGTGAGACCAAGATCACAACAAAAAGAAACGAACCTTAATCACCAGCGGAAAGGTAGCGCCATAAGAAGGAGTGGTGAGGGGGGGGGGGGGGGGCGGTGGAGGAAGCGTGCAAATCGCGTCTCTGGATGCACATTCGAGCCACATCTATCGGTGGATTTTGTGCAAAGACAGCGCCAGCCCATGGTCTTTTCCCGTCAATGGCACGAGCAGCAAGCGACGCAAATCGCAAGACCACGCGTCGTTATCGAATCGTTCAATCACTTAATAAACGACTAATTAAGGCCTTTTTGAAGCAAGGAGCACAAATCGTAGGCCCACGATTATCTCGCTTATGTCCACCACAACAAATGGGGTGGCGTGTACGGGAGAGTGCATTTCCTTCCTCCTTTCGGCTGCAAAAGGAAACCGTGGCTGGGCCGTTAACAGGTTGCACTTTCTACCTTCGTGCTTGCGATCGCTTCGAGGGTTAACCTTTTTTTGTCACTTTGGTTAATCTTCGGCGGAAAGAAACTTCGATTGCATTTAAATTAACGAGATCACTTCATTATGACGAGGAACGAGGATGCCGCTCGCCCCAGTGCGGGCTGTTGCGTGAAAAATTATCATTTTCCTGTTTCTGCAAAGCAGTGAAAGTCCTAGCAGAAACAGGCGACAGCATTCGTCTCGATAGTTTTTCTTAGCTTAAAATGTTGTAAAGCTTGTTTTGTTCTTATTGTAACACATAGTTCGGTAAATTGTACCACATTATTCGCTGCTGTAGCAAATTTAACATCACTTATCGGAGTTTGATTTTGTTTTTAAATGCATTTGCACGAAATAATTGTCATGCACATAGATTATCTTCAAATTCAACAAATAATTAAAAATTCCATTAATTTGATGTTATTTTATAGACAAAAGACAACTCATTTTAACATTTGGTTTAGGTCAAAGAAAACATTCCAAGCAAAATTAATCTCGATTATGATATGTGAACGTTTCAGGGAAGAATTTGTAGTTCCACGTTATGGAAATATACGATCTACTTTAATAATTTCCACAAATTTGTTTTGTAAAACCTAAGTCCAGTTGATTGTCTTTTAAATTAATCATTTGCTTTTCGTGGGTCGCAGATGTTTTTTTAAACCAAAACACTGGAAGGTTTAAAATGAACACGTATTTAGGCATAATCTACCAGTTTGTACTAGCTTTAGCTTATGTTTGAATAAGCTTATTTCTATTTATATAGAAAACAAGCTTGGTAAATATTAATATAGACACCATTTTATTTCATGGAAGAGATTTTCTTTAAAATAACGTACCCATTTTTGGCATTCTTAATGGAATTGCAAAACATTACTTTTTAATGTTTACTGATGCTTTAAATGTATGCGGTTTAAAGCGGGATTCAGTGCGGATCTGCGTTAAAACACCATTTGAAACCTATGTGTTCCATAGAAAATCAATACACGAAGCTTCGAGCTGCCACCGTTCAACGGACAGGACAACTATTCCGCCAGCAGTAGGGCGAATCAATTCAATTCGATTAAATGGTTGTTTCTCTGCACGAGGCTGCACATGCTTGTCAGACTAGTTTTGACCGGATGCAGACATGTTTCTCCCTTTCCACCCGATTGGCACCGTCATGTGTGGTTAAACGACCGGAAGAAGGTTCAAACGGCCAGATAGCGTGAGATAGTGTTGCGAGCGAGGAACACTGGTGGGAACGCACAGACGCCACAAACTACTTCCGATCCGATCCTGGCGGACGGAATCGGTCGAGTCGATTGGTCGATCATGTCCGGCTGATGAGGCTCCGGGGAAGCGCACCTTAAACATGATGTTTGGTGACATTCATTCGGACGATCGACATATTGTATGAGCGCACCGAAAGCCGCCACTCGATCGCCAGGCTTTGCTGGCCGGGCGGAAACACGTTTTCATGCGTGTGCACACTTTACACTCCTCCTCCAATCACGCGATGTTTCACGGCTTGTTTTCGAAGCAAAGACTTGCCTGGCCTTCCCTCCCTCGTGCGAGGTTCTAGTGGAGATCTTTTCTTCCTCTTTGTTCTTTGCTTTCTGCCATCCTTGCTGCCCTCCCTTCGTTACTATGCTGGCGACGCGGTTTTGCCCGGTTCCTGCTTGAGTCGTTTCCCTTTTACCATGGGCCGCGCGATGATGATCGCGACCTATGATCTTCTTGTTTTGCCACTTTCTTCTGTTCTTTTCGTTGTCTCTCCACACTGCGCTTCCCCGTACCCTCGTGCGATCGCTCGATCGCTTACTTTATGCGGCGTTTAATTTCTAACATCCGCTCTCCGGCGAGTGCTCTTAGGGTTCTTTTTTCCTTCGCTTGCTCCAGCGCGATTGTCTCTTTCTGCTTTTCCTGTTTCGTTCTTCTCCCATTCCCTCGGCGGTACTATCCCTGTCGGATCACCTCCCTCCCCCGTCAAACGGATCCACCCAAACACACTGGCGTCTTCTCACCCGGCCTTCCTTCTGGTGCCTTTGGGACAGAACGTACCGGTTAGGAGGTAGATAAAGTGGGGGAAGTTGGAGCGAAAATGATTGTAGTTGCTAGCAAAACGCGAAGTTAAAAAAAGCGGACCAAACAAAATAGGAAGGACAAGGACAAAAACAAAAAGAACATGTTCCATCATAAGACAAAACGCACCAAACATAGGCGTGTGCACTCGCGCGCGCTCACTCCCAGGCACGCCAGGCATTACTTCTGCGACCCGCAATTTTCCTCCAGTTCCCGCTTGAAGTAAGAAGCCGATCATGGATCGATCGACCGTCTGATCGATAGGCCGGCCGCGTGTGCTGTGCCTGGTTCGGTGGAAAGAAAACCAGGCATGCCACAAAAGACACCGGGACGCGAAGAAGAGTAAACAATTTAATTGAATATTCATTATAGATAAAGCCTTCCGAGGGCGCTCGGGCTAATAGCGCTATGTGTGCGATTGTTCCGCCTCAACCTGGTTTGGGGTTTGGCGGCATGGAAAAGGAAGAAAGAACACTAGGAAGGTTGAGGAAATTAAGTGAAATGTACAGCCAACAACCACTGGTGCGACAAAATCGAAGTTCTTGTCAAACGCTTTTACAGACGGTAGACATTTGACGGCGGAAAGGGGAGCTCCAGTACTAACCCATTGATGAGTAGGTGATCGGCCACGAAGAGGAACTTGTTTTGAAAGACTGATACACACCAATATAGATGGCGTTTTGCACCATAGATGAATGAGAATATCACTCGGAAACATCAACATCTGAATAACTGTGTATCACGATGGTATCCACGAGGACCTACGATCAAAGCCTGCCTACACTATATTCAAGCTGCGTAGCTGCCGTTCTTTGATGTCGATCGCTTGCGTATCACGGAAGCGGTTGAGTAGCGATGAAAAAATGTTTCCAGAGATTTAAGAAACGAACATGATGGATGGCCGTCCGGGTTGACGTTTCAGCTATCTGATTATCTTACGATCTTGAGGAATCGGTAAACAGGATGATCTCAGCGTGGAAGCGACTGGTCGATTTAATCTAATACGAACTTCTGCAAATTCCCAGGAGGTTAAACAATCAAGTGGAACGATGCTATAGCCCGTGTTGTGCGTTTACATTTAATTGACTGTATACGCCAGGAAGACAGATAACAAAGTACACATATCGATGTGCTTAAAGAGCCGAGAGAACGAAAACAGGGAAGGTAGTACGTTATATTTCCGCAACTTGGGAACCTGGCAACATATAATTTTTTGACAGATTAACGACTGGCTTTTGAAATCGATCCGGGCGCCACTTGAGAGCGGGCAGTTGGGTCGTGTGGCTCGAACGTTGACCACCATTGGATTAGCATAATTTATCCCTGGTTCCCTCCGGTTCTTCCGTTCGGTTTGGCCTTCCTTTCGAGCCGCTTTCCTACTTATTGATTATTTCTCTTACCCATCGCGGAGGCTGCGCCGTGAGATCCGGTGAGTTTCAGGCCACGCATCAAATGCGTAGTCTTTCCAATCCGATCATTTCCGAGCCTCCGAACGGAACACGGCTTCGGACAACCAAGCACGTGAGCGTTAAGCGCACCTTGGCCGCAGCGAATGCTTATGCTTTGCCTGAACCACCGAACCACCGCCCGGAAGTATGGACCGTTATGCACGCACGCCTGCTGTAGCATATAGCGGACGGGTAAGAGTGACACACGACAGGCGCATGCTCGCTTGACCATCGCACAAGGGACGAGAGAAGAGAAGACAACAACGGCCCAGAGAAGGGGCAACGAAATTGATTGAGTCGCGTATCTCGCCATACACTGGCTCGGGTCCCGGACTTCCTTCCCGATCCGGGCCCCGATGGAGGATGGCGCTTGGGAACTGTTTAAACATGCACAGACACATTTATATTCAAATGAGTCCTGCTGCAAGCGTGCAGCGTGCTTCACCTTCCGACCTTCTACTCCTGCACGTACGTGCAACGGGCCAATCTTTGCAAGATAAAGAAAATCCTACAAAGAAGCTATGAGCTCGTCGTTTGAAAATACGCAAAAAGGAACGCGAATTGAAAATATTAATATGATGATTGACTTAAACCGTTCAATAGGGTTTACTACGCATAGTATGTTTTATCTATCTTTACTTCAACTACCATATGTTCCACTGGGGTTCTTAATGGTTTTTTTTTCAATTTTATAACCTACACCTGAAGAGCATTTTGCACGCTAAAATTCTACAACTCCATCATGGTTGATTTATTGGCAACCGAAATCGGTCACAGCATGCACCACACACTTCCGGAGTTCAATTAAATCTGCTTCATCTGTGAATGCCACCACCACGGGAGCCTCCGGGAGACGGAAAAGCCACCGGCAAACTAGCTGAAGGATAATTGAAACTATTAATGGCAACCTGGGCGTCCAGTCAGGACGTGTGGCTTCTTTTCTGAGGTCCAATGGTGCGCAGGTCGCTGCACTGCAATTATGCTAATGCGTGCGCACCACAGCCCAACACTCGCACTCACCCCTGCATCTTCCAAAGCAACCTCCTGGCGAGCGCGCGCGCCAGCATTGGTACACGTTTTTCTTCACGCTAAGAAACCATCGACAATTGCAAATACGTAGTAGTGCACTAATTCTCTTAAACGTTTAAGGCTGGTGTGGCATGTCAAACGAGGCTTTTACTGATGCCGGAACTGGAATAAAGTGTCAATGAAAACTATGTGCTGGTCCATAGTAGCTTCCGGTGGTACCGGAAATGCAATTCGATATGTAATTGTTCTCTCTGAGAGGAAGAAAAAAAGTTGATTTTCTAATTCTTACAACCATGTTAACAGTTGTACAGCCATTTAGACTGAGGAATTTGGAAAATGAATTTTCTCTCAGTTTCAGAATTCTCTATGGAATCGTTACGAAGAAAACTTCACCACATTCGATCGGGATTATTGGATATTGCATTAAGCGCACCTCTGGGAATTACAACTTGAATTCCTGGTTCGGTTACGTCTTTGGGGACAAGATCCAAACTTACTTCAACGTTTTCCAAACAGGGCATGGTTTACGGTTTGACTAAGTCAAGCTTTTGTTAGAAGACATGAAAAATTAACATAAGCATATTACGATGCATCAAACTATCGATAACGCAATACGTAGAATGAAAGAAGACATTTTTGGAACTGACTGTGCATCATAAGGTTATAAACATGCAAATTAAGTGTGCACATCTGCCCTTGCCTGTATCACACCTGCAACGGATGTGTCGCTATCGGGTTATGCCACCGGAAGTGACCTTGAAATTGTGAATTTAGGCGAAATTGCACCATACGCTTTGAAGTGGAGGATCACCAAAGCATATTTCCATAATGATTAGCCATGGATGCTTTCAGGAGCAATCGCGTCAAGCTGTTACTGCGCCCCCAGTTGGGTTGGGTTGGTTCTTAAGTCAAATGGTTGGGACACGACGATAAGCGCTACGGGATAGCACTTCTTATGTTTTTTCCGAAATGGGTGTATGTTTTTGAGTGAATGCTCACGAAAGGCGAGAATTTCGCGATTGGCCAATCCAAGGGGTGGTATTTACGTCCGAAGTGGAAGTAAAAAACAAACATTTCGATCGTAGCACAGATTTATCGCTGTTCGAACCAATCAGCGCTGGTGCTCTGTGGGGTTGATTTTTGTTTTCCATGGTGGGAGAAAGCCAAAGCCAGCAGTCGCGAGGGGCCTTGGGATTGTCTATTTGGAAAGGCGTGACATGTATCGTGCTGGGCCGATGGACGATCTCGTTCGCGAGCTCTGGCGCGGCGCAGGCGTAAATGCTGCACGACACGATCCTTGACGTAAGGTGAGCATCGGAAGGGGCCGAAAATACGAGCAAGTCTGTGCGTTTATGTGTGGGAGCTTGTATTCGCAACATCTCTACTTGGTGTGTTTTGCCAATTTTAATGTTTAATGCATTTCATTCGACACACGTATTTGCACAATTCGATGATCGTTACTTTCTGAACGATCGTCTCCTTATTACATCAGACCGCGTGTCTCATGTTTTCCGAGCGCTAAATTTATGGAACTGGCCGCGTCTACTAACCTTCACCTGCATTCCACGCCCCGGGGCGTTCGGCACTAGATTTGTAGACGCACTTCTCCTTCACGATGATGCTCATGGTCGAGGTTTTTTGATCCGCGCATCGTCGCCACGCAAGAAGGCTCCCGAGAGGGAAAACTCTCGCTCTATCGGCCATATCTGGTGCACACGAAAGCAAAAGTTCCATCTTTTTCTTTTGTCTTCCTCCTCACAGTCGGGCGCTGGAGTGTGGCGGCCGGTGAGATCTTCCAAAAATGTGAGACAACTTCAATCGAAAGCGGTACCTAACAGGCTACCGGTCAGGTTAGCCGCCTTGTAATCCGTAATCTAGAAAATTAATTATCATAAATTATGACAGCTGAGCTTCTTCCATGGCAAGTGAAGATGGCAACGTTGAAGCTGAAATAAATGTGCCTTTGAAAATCGAGAGCGAAAGTAAATTAAAAAAATAGTGTACAACAGAAATATTTTTTAGTATAAACATGTTTGTGCTTCAACTTTTTTTTTGGCGAAAAATGGAATTAATTTTAAAATGTTTTCCTTCCACCAAGACAATAATATTGAACTTCGCTTAAGTTGTCGGAGGAGCAAGGGGGTGGGGGTTCTACCAGGATAAACGTGTGAACTTGAACCTCTGCTAACGGACTTTGGTCCTTTGCACCGAGGTGAGAGAGTGTGTACGAAAATCAATTCCAAGTATGTGCGTGGCCAAGTCTCTTTCGATTTCGACACTATTGCAACCCGCGACGCGTCCAACGATGCGCGAACCGGCGGCAGCAAGTCGCTTTTGTTTTTGTTTCGGTGTTTTTTATCTGCTGGCACACATACGCACAACGGATGGGTCTTGACGAGGTGTCCGTCTCTCGGAACGCACAGAGCGACATTAGCCTACATGTGCCGTGAACCGGCAACACCGGCGCAAGGGAGACACAACACAGGTGCGATTGTTGTTGTATGCGAGGGAGGGCTCGGAACAAAAGAGGGCCCAAAACGTTGGACCCAAACGCACCGAAGGGTAACGACGCCAACGCCAACGACGACAACGACAACGTACTTGCGCAGTAGGATCCACCACGATCATGTCGTTCGTTCACACAGCAGAACGTTCTTCTGACCGTTGGGCGCCTCAGTGTGTGCCGGCATCAAATTTGGAGAGACGCCATCGGTCACGCGTGGACGTTCAACAAGTAATAGTGTCAACCGTTGGAGATCTCCGTGCCTTCGTATATTTCACTGTGGGAAGGGGTTGGAACTGTAACCCTTTATGACAGGACAATGAGTTTCGAACGAAGATTTTGCAGCAAGGGTGCGTTTTCTCGGTGTGGAAGAGCAGGCAGCAGTATAGCCACGCAATGGTGGACCCTCGGTTGGTAATGTTTTGCAGCAGAGGACCAACTAAACCAGATTTTAAGAGCAAACAATCGCCGAACACCAGCGAGATTCGAGTTGCTTCGATTTTTCAACGTTGGGTGCGGACAACGGTTTTTTTTAAAGCAATCTTTTCCTTTCCCAAAAGGGGAGGAGTATAATCGAGTTTACGGCCGAGCCTTTTGATGTCGTCATGTTTTGATGCTAATATGTTTTTTTTCTTTTCTCTGTTTATGCTTTTGTTATTGTAAGTGCCGCTCTAGAAACCTAAATGTAGAATACCGAGAGATGGGAAGGACCGGCACCGGCCAAGGCTCGAGTGGCAAAAAGGATAATGGGCAGGTAGGGACATCATTCTGGTTTTCCCCCATTTCATTTTGTCTAACAGATGGGTTCGTGCTCTTGGATCACTTACGCGACCAACAGGAATCGCAATGAGCTCTTCAATGGGACCTTCGTGCGGGAATGAACAATAACGCACCTCTGAGATGGCAAGGAAATGTGAAAGAAAATGGCAGCCATCGGGCCAACGCTAAAACTGAAACATTAACGCCATACTAAGCAAACAGCACCACACACTTATGCAAAGGAAAGGCCTCACAAGTACAGCGCCAAACGAAAGCTGATATAGTTTAGCTTCTAAGACCTGATCATGATACTTGTAGCATCAGTGATTACTGGTTACAATAAGCAGGGCAAGATAGTACATTCTCCCATGCGGTCAGGGAATGAGAAATGTCCTTGAAAACGACCATTCCATGCTTACATAAAAAAGCGCGACGAACATTACGAACAATTTATGCATCTCACACCCGTTCGTATGCGAGTATATCTCGTACGGTGCGCTTCTCGCCTTATCACGCTGGACTCGATCGAGAAGAATACACTAAATGGAGTGTGGGCCGCTCCAAGTGGCGACCAATCGTATGCCGGCCCACAGCAGGGTCGACCGTTCCCCGCCAAGAGCCGGCTTTTTCCACTTCATTCATGCTGCGGTGATTCAACTGCAGTCCCGCCGGTTGTCAGGCGTTGGCCAACAGTCAGTCAGTGCACGCTCATTCATTCCCGCGCACTCATTCATTCATCCATTCCATCCGTCGGCGGAATGGTGCTGCGGTTTGGGTCTATTAGGCCGTGGGTCCATCGTTGTATGGGAAGGGGGGGGATCGGAGGTTCGTGTTGGAGAATACGCGAAGCGGAGACTATGTAATCAACGATCGCAGCTTCCACCGCCATTAGCTTGCACTCCCGCCTGTCCTACTCATTATTCGCTCGTGCGATGTTAGTCGGCAACAGAGACCCATGCCGACACACATACGCACATCCACTTCCCAGGAGACCTTCGGTGGAGGGTGGATTCCGTGTGTCCGTTCACTTGACATTTTACGAACAGCATAATTTTGCCACCGCCAAAAAGGTCCATTTTCGAACGGCCCACTCCGTCAGGCTGGCAGCAATAACCAGCGCTCGGTGTGTGGCGGTAGAACGCCTGTGGGTCGAGGGACTCCTCGTTGGATGGGTGATTTTTCAAATATCTACACCCGACCCATACACACACACACACCCATCTACCCAGCCTGATGGAGCTTTTCGGAAACGCGACAACAATCGCAAAGTTTCGTTGGAGAAGCACCGATTTGCCCTCTCAGTCGCTCTCCGCTCCAACACCGGGATAGTCCAAGAGCCCTTTACGATCCGCGATCAAGGTGACACGCGGGCGCCAAGAAGGAAGGGGATGGATTCCATGAATGGACCAACTCGACAGTGACGCCAAACAGTTCGGAGTTCGGTGGCCACGAGGTGACCAGCAGCGAACGGCATAGTACTGGTGGCATGTTTTCTCCCAAACGCGGGAACACTCACGTACGTGTTGTAGGCACACGTGTTGCGCCTGTCAGGAGGGGAGAATGGCCATGGTGTGTGGTGCGGTCTTTGTTTTGCTACCAGCTCGAGCGTGACCACCGTTCATCGCGAATCAACTGAACGGTGGCGGGGGGAACAACGGCTGAAAAAAAGAACGCCACCAACGATCGCCGTCATCGGGGACTGCACGACGGACTCCCGCATAAGCATACCAAAACTCTCTTTGCTAACGGACATACGGGCAACGATCAGTTCGGTGCATAGGAGACTGCATGGAGGGGTGCTGCTATTTAGAAAGAGGCATTGCTGTAGCCAGCTCGTTCTGATTTGCTTGGGCTTAAATTAAGCCAAAAAGTATTTTTGAATCCACCTCAATACGTCATTGTTCTAAATTAGTGGTTCTCATCAAATTTGTGACCAAAGCTACTACTATCGGCAAAGCTGTTCGGTTTTAATCATTAAAAAGATAAGGAGCTCTTGGGACAATGTCTCGTAGCAAGCAGTAGATCCTGGTTTCATCATTTTGAATTTGGCCCAACTGCTAGGTGATTATATAGCAATCTTAGATATTATGTTATTTATTTCACACCCGCAAACATATTGGGTTCAACATTCAAAAATGTTTAATCATTTACACAAGGTTTTGCAAGGAATGTAAAGGGAAAGAAAGACTGAATTTCCTTTTGTTGCAAATGCTAGACAAAGCTAAAGTTAAGCATAGAGTCACGCACCACGAGTGCACACGTCATCGCTCCATTCTGAAAATCGGAAGCCTAAAATGGGTACAATTAAAGGTTTCCAGCAATGTGTTTTTTTCTCTCCTTCATGGTCCACGATCGGGACAGGATGAGGGGCAACACGATCAATCGATCAGACGGTATTCACGGCCGGTATTGGTTTAGATGCTTTATTAGAGGGCGCGCGCGCGCTCGTACTCCCGCGTCCATTCGGACCGTTTCCAGTACGGCAGCATGATCATAATATTTTCCACACGGCAATCAAACGAAATGGAAAACACTCTCCCTTCGCGGGTCCCCTCAACCCGCCGCCCACTGGCTGGCGGTGCGCGTTTGAAAGGGATTGTCGCTCGGAGTATTCTTTCTCGGTTTCCCCTCCAACGGCCAGCGTCTGCCGAAATTATAGACTCCCGGTCCAATATAGCCACCAATCCCGCGGCCGATCCGATTGCTGTGGCAGAAGGGGGTGACTGGCAAGGGTTGGGGAAAAAACCTTTTTTCGATATTTTCCTCCCGATAGCCACCAACCCTCCACCAGCACCCTTGTTTCCTTCTCGCCACGCATGATTACTCATTATTCCCCTTTGTCCCTCAAGCGTTACGATGCTACACAGCCTCCTTCGGGAAGGCTCCTTTTTTCCGCCTGATGTAACTAATTATATGGTGCCGTTTTCTTCCCTGCCGAAGCGTTCTCTTGCCTCTTGCGCTTGCCGGTGGTGCGTTTTAGCGACGACAAGCTTTTTGGGAGAGAATGTTCGACCAACTCCTGACGACGGCTTTGTTAGTTCCGCCGGTTTCGACAAGAAACACAACAATATTTGGCGCTAAAGTTTCCCCCGCATGTTTCGTCGATGGTAGAATTTGTCTAGCCACTCACCTCCTCCGCTCGCGTTGCTGTGATTGCTGGTGGTGTTGGTCGTGCTGCTACTGTTTGGGGTGGTCGTGCCGGGGGTGGGAGCTGACGAGCTGGTGGTAGAGGCGGGTGTGTTGCTGCTATTGTTGCTGGCGCTGTTACCGTTCGAGCCGCTGCCTCTGCCAAATTCTGACTGCTGCTGCTGCTGCTGGCCACTTAACCGTTGAAGGGCACTGTTGTACTCGTTGAGTTCGTTAACGCCGACTCCGCCCGCCGACTGTCCGCAGCCAGCATCGTACAGTCCTCCGCTGACCGACGAACCGTGCTCCAGCAGGGCCTTTTCGCAATCTACAACAGATAATGGCATACCAGATCAGAACATTGAAAAAAATAATAATTGAAAGCAAAACTGAAGTCAACTGATTAGGCACACATGCGCACGTACATACACACAGAATATACTTTCGTTTTTCTTCTTTCCCTGTTCCGGCTTTCATTGCATCTTAACCGAACGAGTGAGGTTGAAACCGTGTACCCTTTTGGTATCGGACCCCTCACCATGTCACCATTAACCCATGACTTTAGACTGGTCCTTTTGTGTGTACTTTATGTTTCGATAAATCAATCTAGTGCTGGCCCGCACGCATAGCCCGCACACTCAACCGCCCATCGCGCACGGAGAGCTATATTTATCAGTCAATCAACCAAAAATCAGCACACAACAACAACAAAAAAAGGTTTCCAGTACGGGGGGACGTGCCCATTTGATTCGATTTCCTCTACCGAATTTCCCGCGTGCGGAACCACTGCCAACGCCGCCCGAATATAAGTGTTTTCCTGAATGGGCAATATGGTTTTTCGTTTCCAAGCTTCGGTTCAGATCGCTGCGAATAGGACGTTGCAGCAACAGGACGATTTGGTGACTTTGAAATTCAATTTGTTTGTGTCTATTGACGTAGCGCAGCCGTTAGGTCAAAGATGTGTTTCTGCTCAATTTAGTTTAGCACGGGGATTGGCCAGCACCATATGTTTGTTGTGATGTCTGGCTACGAGGGGTTACGGAACTTCGTAGGAAGCGTTGATTTATTTGAATCAATCGAATTTTGACCGAATCTGGCAGAAAGTGGGATTGAGACAGGACTTTTGGACCAGGAAGGACCGACCGGAATGAACGTAAAGGAAATTTGGGAAAAATTAAGGTTTCGACGATTCAATTTCCAGATCGTGAATGGACGTGATGTGGCGCATCATCAGCGCTCAAGTGACATATTCTAAACGGGTTCACAATTTTCCGTTCCTAATGTATTTATAACCCGACGCACAAACAACTATGAAAGAGCGAAAATGGTTCGACCCATTGACGTCAGTAGTGTCACAAGGCTGGGCTTCACTATAATCGATTGACACGGCAATTGGATTGTAGCGGAAATCAGAGCAAATCTCACTGCAACACGCGATCGCATCAAAATAATTGAAACATTGGAACATGCACCCTCTACCCTTCCCGCTGCACCTCGAGCACGGCAATTATTTGTGAGCTTCCCTCGTTAACATTAACCACCCAACAATCAATTAACTCCTTGCAGTCCGAAGCCCGGATTGGGAGGGGTGTTTCGTGAACGTTAACTCAATTAACCCCAAACATAACCGATTTATGGCAATCGCGTCAATTATCCAATCTCAATCACGATCGGTTTGCCGGCATCTGCCACCATCACCATCAGCAAAGACCGCAACAGTCAGTCAGTCTGCCAGCCAGCCAGCCAGAGAAAACCCCGGAGAAAATTCCCTTTCGCTGTAACGCGTCCGCTGCCCTTGCTTGCACAGCGTTGCAATGACACTGATGGGGATGGAACAAGAAAGGAAAAATGGATACAACAGTAATGCACATGGAACTGTCTTGTTACGCATGCTTCCCAGTTGACATTGTGATCATCGGTGGCCTTTATTGACCTCAACCGGCCATAAGCATAAGTGGTTCTGGTTTCTGGAGCAGGGTAGCGAGGGAGCTCTGATGATTTATTGTGATTGCGTTCTATTGCGTGTACTCGTTAAAGAAACCGCCTCCATGCTGCGGTTCATGGCGCAGGCCGCCATTCCGAATCACACACAGGCCACACGTTTTATTGGTGTGCGCCGGATGGGGCTTGCCTTTTATTTTGAGTCGCTGCATACAGCCACACGGTGCCACACTGCCCAGTGAGTGGAAACCGTATGCAACGGTCACTCCGCAAACGAACTGAACTTTCTTGGGGGGGAGGGGGTGGAGAGGAAAGAACATGATGAAGATCACCATCAGTAGTGAGGTTGATCTATCAACGCCGTTAATCACCGATGATGAGACCTGGAGCAGGCGAAACGGTCGGCGAAACGCTGCTAAAGCGCCACCACCCTTGAAAATGGCCAGAGAGCGCGCGGAACTGTGATGAAACCCTTCAGAATTGCAAACACTACTGTTGCATCGGTGTATTGATTAAAATCGCATTACCTCTCTACTTTACCCCCTACCCATCGTTGACGTTCACACATGGTTTTATTTGCTAAGTTTTGGCACGGAAGCACCAACCATGGCGTACCGTGTCTTGCCCAATCTAGGTGCTAATGGCAACACGGAGGTAAAACAACATCAAAAGAGTGACCACATTAAACGGTGAGATATTAGATACTGTTCGGGAAATCTCTGTTTGTTCTAGGAAATCTAATCTATACTAGTAAAAATCCAGCTATCACTCTTCGTTTCTTCACACACACAGAAACTAGACAGAGAGCGTAATAGATCTTCTGCATCGTACATTGCGGGACCCTCATCACGCTTACTATGGTTATTATTTTATCATCTTCTCCGTTTGTCAAAATCAGAGGGCTCTTGACATAGCAACCATTCGAATCATTCCGAGAACACCACGAGTTGATGTAATACTCCCGCATGGGAGGGAACCTAACCGCTATGACTATGGAATGTCGAATGGTAGCGTTCGTCGTCTATTTAGTGAGCTTCTAAGCGCTTCAAAATAATGAAATAATAATAACGTTTGGAAAATCGCCTGTAACTTACCTTTCTGGAGGATCTCCAGATGCTCCCACAAGATGTCACCGGTAAACGGTGGTGCGATGGCAAGGAATCCTTCCCGCCCGAGACCGACGATATCGCGGCCACTCATCTTCTGGAACGGTTCCTTGTTGACACCTTCCAGCGAGAACTCTTTGATGGACCAGTTCAACCAAATCAACACGTGCTCCGCCGTCCATTGTCGAGGATCTGTCGATGATGAAAGATAGAGACCAAGAAGGCATTGGTGAAGGAGGTGTTTATAAGAATAAAGCTGTATGATACCAGAACAATAGCGTCAACAGAGCGGCGAAGTGCCAAATGGCAGAGAGAAACAATAGATCGTCATCAGTGATCGGTTGGTCTACCGTCCACGGCCGGAACAGTCGATCTTAGCATTGGTCAGCCAAAGGTAGTTCTTTCTCACCCTTCAAAATCAGCAGATTCTTGTCTTGTCAAGGACAGTCTATAGACCTGCTAGCGACTCGCACACAAAGGGTCATAAAATCTTAATTGTCGGTCAGTTCGATGTTCTTCCACCTGGGTGATGCTGACCAACACAAAAATGCACCGAGGCTGCTGGCAACTGCAAACAAGAGCACAGCATTTTTCACACGGAATAGTAGTGTTTTGAGGATTTTGGGGAACGTAAAAATGTTTCCTCCGACTTTGACCTTTGCATTCGTTTGCTACTCTTCCAAACCACGGCCATGAGATGGCTGTAAGTAGGTGTTACTATTACGCGGTACAGGTTGAAGGTCATCTAGGCCACTACGCAGCGAGTGGTGAGAATCAAAAGATGGCGCATCAGAATTTATTGCAATTGATTATGAGAACATATGAAGGCAAAAAAACGAACCAATCCTGAACCTGCAGTGAGTGTATGGTTGTCTTTTTTGCCTTCGCTGAGAACCCACTTACCTACAACGATTTCGCTAGTGCAGATAAACTACAATGGAAAGCCACTTCGAGAGGCGATTTTCGCCTTACATAACCGGAATTTGATTTTCGTCTCAAGATAGAGTTCGTTGCTATTACGTATATACATGCGCATACACTGATTATTATCGATACGTATGAGGTCAGTAGCGCTAGGTTTCCATACACATAGGTGAGCTACTCGACCACGGAAAATAGACAGCATTATCCACAAACAAACAAACATTGGCATCCATAGAGTGAAATCGTTGGCAAACCAAGGTTTAAAGATTACATTTCAAATTTATATCTGACTCAAAAGTAGTATGAAATCAAGGGATTCAGTAGAGTTCTATTAACGGAAATCTTCCAGACAGCTCCTCTGGGGGGCTCCTCCTGTTGCACATGTTTAGTACGACATTTAGCATTTCCTCTTCCTGTGGGAATTCTTACATTTCCTACGTGGGGAAACATAGGATAGGAAAACATTCATTCTAGTTGTGCGAAGATGAGTGGCTATACCACCCAGAATACATACCTTTGGTGATTTTGAACGTTTGCACTTCCTTCTCCCAGGAAGCAAACGATGCGTACAGAACTTCGGTGAGCTTCTTGTTAGTTCCGGGCGTCAGCGGTGGCATCTGCGTCGGGACATCTGTAATAGGAGGACATTCAGAAAACAAAAAATTACAAACAAAATCATGACCACATATCCGGCTTCGGCAAGCAAATTAATACACATATCGGTTGCGGCCGCGAATGACTCCAAAAACGGTGGCCGCACGATTGGATGACGGTGGATGAGATATTGGACACCCTTTCGAGATTAGCACACCCTTCTAAGCGCGTGTTGGCTCGTGGACTACATTCGCGGTAAAACTATCATCCACCATGCCCTCCTACATCCGGCTCTCACTGTGGACGTGGAGCGAGGTTAGCAAAGAAAAGCGGAGACCCACGTCGCGAACGATCGTCTGCATCCAGTGACACTATTTGCAGCTATTAAGTGACTTGCTCCCAGTGGAAGAGAACGGAACCAACTGAACGGAAGTATTTAATTTCACAGAACACACACAATGCCCCTCAGGCGGGCAGCGGTAAGATTTAGACCACAGCAGTTGACTGAGAAAACCCCCGAGCGCTACGAAAATACCACTCAATTCTTCCGATTCCGGCGGCAGCGTGAATTTGATCAATGAATCTTCAAAACTCTCGTTCGGAGTTTTCCTTTCGCCGTTCGCTTTCGTAAGTGCTGCTTCCTGCTGCTCGTCGTCAGTCCCAAGGCCCGTGCCTTTGCAAGGTCCCACAAGTTGAGGATGATTAAAGGTTCAACCCACGATGAGGAGGACGAATCTTGAGGGACGGACACGAGATCAAGAAGCTGTACGATCTCAGCCGAAGATTACATTCTGACGATTTGACCGTAATCTTTCGGTAGGCCCTACTTCTCGATTGGGGATAGAAAATTGAAATTTTCACGGATTATACCACACCGCCGCCGTGCTTTTCGTTTAACCACTTTTTTTACATGAGTTTTATTTTTTGTTCACTTCCTTCACTTCCCTGTTCCTTCCGTAACGCGAGGAGCTCGATATGCGGAGGGTTGATGAATTGGTAGGCATTAAATGTGATCGTGTCGTAGACAATTGGATTTTATTCTTGCTCTTGCTCTCGTGGAAGCAAAAGAACTAGTTCCGTCTTGGCGTTTGAACCGATTTAGTGTTTAGAAATCCGGACTTCCGAGCCGGCAAAAGCTCCATTCGTTACGGAGGAAGTGAACTTCATCTCGATCGATGAAGAGATGACCAATCCGATCGGCGACGTTCGATTCGTCGTGTCAATGGATAAGAGAGCTCTTAATAAAACTGAACACAAGCAAGTGACTGTTTTTTACTTTTTGTTTTAAACCAGTCCGGGAAAAAGGAAGACTTTCCCCGGTGGGTGGTGGACCCGTTGATTTGTAGTTGATTTTGTTTTCCCTTTCAGTACAATTTCCTGCCCTTCCTGGGAGGTTTGATTCTCCTCCGTTGTGGCTGTCTTTTTTAATTAGATCGGTGTAGTAAATAAAAATGCGCTACGCGCCATCAACGGTTCTTATTCTCGCGGTTTAGACCGTTGGGCGTGCTTCTACTGGCCGATGGACTGGGATAAAACATAATCACGTTCCAAGCCATCATGTGGTGTTGTGCGAGATTTTCGCTCTATGCCGGGCACATTCGTCTCCGCCCCAAGATTAAGAGCAACGGTCGCCCCCAAACTGGGACCACCTATCGCGGCGGGATCGATTCACGAGCATGCCCATCATCAGTCGAACGGTTGCCAATCCCCGCGATCAACACGCCCGGAGACCATTTGACTTTACATCGGCACTGTTTACTCGCCGTGATTGATAATCAATTTTCGTCCGTGAGTTGGTGGGCAAAGTTTGGTCGCCACTATTTCATCATCGGCCTTCTCATTTCGGCGTCGATCGATCGAGAACCCGTCGAACCGCCCCCGGGGGCCAAAGTCCGAGTAGTGGGCGGCGATGGGCGGGAAAAATAGTGCGGACTTCGGCGTCCGCAGGAGGAAAATTTCGGGAAGATAAAACACCGAAAAACGGCAAAGGAACGCGTGCGCCCTCACACATCATGCCGACGATACCACCTGTTTTGCGTGTAATTAAATTTTGTATTTCCTTTTTGAGGTCGATTGTTTTCTTTGCCGCGCATTCTCTCCGTCTATTTGTTTTATTTGTCGTCATCAGATAAACACACACACCCATGGATACTAGCTCATCTTCGCTCATGTCTTCGGTGCTTCCCAACCGCGAAGGAAGTGCGGCTGCGTCTTTACGAGCCATGTTTCTTTCCTCTTCTAAACATCAAACCGATTCGTGTGGAAACCCGGGCTGTTGTTGCCCAACTCCAATCGGTCAGAAAATCATTCGTTGACGTCGCTGTTGTCGTCCGTGGAGATCGTGAATGATGATCGTGTTACTTTTATTAGTCATTGCGTTTTTTTTCGATAGCATGCCGAACTGCCGTTTCATTTGTTTTGATGTGTACCGCTTTGACCAGATCAGCCTGAACTGCTAATAATGTAAGCCCGAAAAGGAAGATACATTTTCAATTTTGATACTTTGAATCGGCCAAATATTCGAAAAACTTTATCTTTATTCACTCGCAGATTACTTAACGAACAACAAAGCAAATTTTATATTAAAGATTTTTAAATTACTTGTATTTTTCACTCAATCGGTTGCTGTTGGAAAATGATGTCGAAATTGTTGAAGATAACAAGAAAAAATTTTTTTAGTGCGGTTTAATTCACCCACTCCGTATTTTGTGCTTTCATCCCTGTAATTACTATGGACAATTATTCGTCAAGTACTGTTCTTATCACTGTAGAACGTTAGAAGTTCCGAAGTATTATATGTCTTTTCAAGTTAAAACACGTCTGGTCATATTTTTTAAGAGAAGTTCGCTGGAGTAAGTAAATTCTGCGTATGGGCTAATTGCGTATAGTTTTAGATAAATGCGTAACGAAAAATGTAGAATCCCACCCAATATTCAAGACCCTCCTTGTATGCCTTGCCTAAATGTTTAGAACTGAAATGACGAGTCTTGATCGTTGCACAAAATATATTTCATTTCCATGTAATTGGCAACGTAAAATGTTGGTTAAAGCTTTTGCCAAGTGACCGCCAGGTACGGTGCTCAGCGCGTCTACGGTTGGTTGGATCGATGGAATCAGGCAGCCACGACTCCATCTCACACGGTTGTGCTTCAACAAGTCAGACGGTGAGCTCACTGGCAGGCACACACGAAAATTATACTAGGCTTCCAAAAACGATGACCAGCCAACCGGAACGAGGCCCCATTTAGCGGCTGCAGTGGGCTCGGTGCGTTCGTCCCTCGCAAAGAATGGAATTGTGGCTCCTTCTTAGCTTTGGGCGAAGTGCATGTTTTTGAAGCTCTGGCAAATATTCTTTCTCTACCACCAGCCGACGTTTTTGCAAATGTAAATTCATCTGAATGCATTATGGACGCAGGTTTGGCCACACGCTGAACTTTACAATTTCTTTAAAAGTGCGAAAAAGCTTCCAAGTTGCATTCGCCGATTTAATCAACAGTACGACGCTTTGATTTGATTCTGTGGTGTCGTTGCCTGCGCGGCATGAGGTGTTAAAACACACTTGATTCGAGATACACAGTGCCACCGTGCCTCCACAGTACTGCTGCCTGTTGAGGTCCAAAACAATGGCGATTTATTCCACGATTTCTGGAAAGCTTCACGGCTACGCCTGGCGCGATTTTCTTACTGAGCGAACTGAACCACCGCCCTTCGAGTGGCTGCCGAGGCGAAGAAAGGATGACCAAGGCACACCATCACCCCATGGTCAAAGCACCCAGCAAATGGGTTCAAGGTGCATCAGATGCCACCGCCATTGCGCAGTCAGCACCGATGCGCTTCGGTGGGTCACATTGTTTCGGAAAATGTTCGCCATTTTTGGTGCAGCTTTCGCTTTCTTGATCGGCTACACAATCGTAAAAATAGTTTATTATTTAATCGACCGTCGTGGTTGGTCTCATACCTGGGATTTTTATGTATTTATTTTTTGTAACATATGATTTTCGACTAAAACTTCAAAACGATTGCAAGCGATGTTTAAAAATCAATTGCCAAATGGCGCACGGTGCACGATTTTTTTTGCTAGCATGTGTGTATGTTACCTCTAGGCTTCTGAAGACCCTTCATCAATGGGTGCGACTTGAGCCCCATTCCAACAGAGGCCAGCTTGTTCAAGCTGTAGCTGTTGAGGAAGCTGTGTTGGTTGTTGTTGAGAAAGCTGACGTTGTTGTTGTTGTGGACGCCTCCTATGTTGCCTCCGCCTGCCATTAGCCCCGCTGGCCCACTGGCCAACGACGTCGTCGAGCTGTGGTGATGGTTGGCGCCTCGCAGCGGAAATCTTCCGAGAGGACCGCCGCCGCGCCCAATCCCAGGATCATTCCACTCCATCCACTCGTTCGTCATTTTCGCTCGAGGATCGAATCCTTCGAATCCTCGCAGCTCATTAATGTTCACCTTTGCCGCCACCTTTCCTTGCCTCGTCACCGGTGTTATGAGGGATTTGTATCTTCACTTTGTAACGATCTTCTTTGCTCAATTCTTAAAGTAGAAAAAGTGCCTCTTTTTCTACGGACGTTGGCGTAATCAACTGCACCGCGGTTCGGATCGTTACGAGCTAGCTGTTTTCACTACAGAATGTTTTCCCAGTGGAAGGTTTACAGCACGGATGTTTTCTTGAGTTTCACGATACCATAAATTTCACTGCATCGGAAGGAGCACTTATTTCTTTGCCGTGCTTGTCTCGCGGCTGGAGGTGATCTTTTATTTTGCACTGCTGTTTCTTCGCTTTCCGAGATGCTCTTCCAAATGTCGCCGAAGGGCAGAATCATAAATCACATTTGTATTTCATTTAGTTTATCGAATACGTGCTATGCGGTACTGGTAGGAATACGGAACACTCGTTCATTTTTTCTTGGGTAACTGCTTAACTGTGGGAAATATCGTTCAAAAACATTCACAACGTCTTGAATAAATTCGGCAGCGAAGGAGAAATTTATTCTCTGTCATTAATTTCATCGAAATCTCAACTAGTATTGTATATTCCTTTTTTCGTTATTTATCGAGTTTATTTTAAATTTAAATATTTTGATCACTGAACAAATGAGTACATCGTATGTATCGCCGTTTTCGTGAAAAACTCAAATGTATGTGACTGTACTTTGTATTGTTTCGTAAGCACATCAAAACAATCCAACAAAAGAACACCACTTTGAGAAAAGACACGAAACATTGCTGCAGCGAGAACACGACGGTGTAAGAACCCAAATAAAACCGATGGGAGGATAACGTGCCCAAATTGCCTAAGGGTAAAGCAAGTAAATAAATCATATATCACTTTGGTTTGGTTTGATTCATAATGATGCAGCAATGTGCACTGCGGTAGCTTTTAATCGGTGAGGGTGTCAGAGTTTAATTGAATGTGTCGAATTAAATTCATTACAGTACCCCCTGCAGATGGTCATCTTGGGGCAAGTTAGGAAGTCGGAATCTGATGACGGTTGATACGGACTCGTCGTTAGACGTTAGGAGAGTGTAGTTTAAACCGACCGAACGAACTCAGAGTAACATAAACACAGTGAATCAGGAAATTTTACCAGCACTGAAATGCGCACTGCGTCATAATGGGAATCGCATCAAATGTTGAGAAAAAACTGCCAATACACATATCAGCCAAGCCGGACGCTTTTAGGGCCCACATGTCGAATGACATGACATGGATATTGGGCAGGCTGGCAGCAGGATCGGACTCGTCGAAAATGTCCACTTAATTAACATAAATTATTAAATTAACATTTCATTTACTCCAATTGTCATTCAATTCCTACCAATTGATGTGTCGCAACAGCAATAGTGCTGTGAGGAGCGTTGCTAGCTCACAGAGTAGCAGGCCGTTGCTTTCTAATCTCCATTAGACTGCTTCACCATTAGAGCATTGGCAAAACCGTGTGCTGCGGCGGAAATGGTCATTCGAGGGGAAACGGTCGAAAAATAAGGGAAAAAACGCATAAACAAACAAACGCCTGTTGCAAGTACGCGCGTAAACGCTGTACAAGATAGGCTCGGCCTAAAGGGGCTAATAGACGGCATTAGCTGCTGGTACTCACTTTCTCACTATTGAAAAAACTCAAAATAAATGCTGCCATAAGTCAAACAAAATCAACATAATATGGACGTTGTGGTATGGACCAAATTCTGATATCGTTCGCAGCTCCGTCTGGTGTGTTCTCTACATGCGATGTGGACATTTCGTCGGTATTCTATGGCCAACATAGCAAAGTAAATCAATACATGCTCAAAAAGCGATAATAAACGTCCTTTGACAAGGTTTCAGGTTGAGCTAACACTTGATTGGTTGTGCTTTTTCAACTTCATACCGATTGCTTCAGAATAATAAAATGGCGCTTATACATTTATGTGCTCAATCCAAAATACCTCCCAATGCCTATAAATATAAATCAGCGGAAATCAACTAAGCATCGCTGGGCTTCCAAGAACTTAAGTAGCTGTCGGTAACACGATCAGGTTCATTTCTATTGGATTTTATAGTTTCGCTCTTCCGTAAAAGGGCGTTAGCATACAAGGAGGACCGCGATTGGGTCACAGAAAACACATGAAATCGATCGCTCTTTAAGGTGATGATAATTCTCGTAATTCCCTTGTTCTTTGGTTCAATTACGGTGCGGTCCACAGGTTATCCATCGCCGTGCGTGGTCTGGCGTGTGCGGTGGAGAGTTCGTTGTAATGTGATACCGCGCCTTGCCTCACAGGGTTTTTTTTGTCTTCGATTTCGTTGGAAGGTGCTGAAAACATGGAATCACGCCCTTACCCGAAGCTCATAACTCGGTTGTGGTTGAGGGGAAGTTAAGCGGCTGATTGAACGACCCTTGATCGGAAGTACCTGTCTAATGTTATTGATTATCCGGCTAAATGCATTTTCCACAGTGACCTTTGGTTCCTACAGGGGGAAAGGCAACTAGGAGGACTTGTTTCATAAAAAGAAGTAATCCCATATGGTGAGCTTTATATAAACTGCAATTGGGCCCTATTTCATATTAATTTTAATAGCCCTCAGTTCTTTCACCACAATTCAACAATCGTATTCTTTTCCTTCTTGGGAGGGATGATGCAGATGCGCAGGTAGAACGATCAGCCACCACACCTTGCCACCACCGGAAAACTGTGCTAGCCAATAGAGTCATTAGCGTGCGTCCCAACGAAGTCCGGATGTGTTCCGGAAATGGTAACTTCCACGCCGGTGGCACCTAATCACACACCTGCGCAAGGCCTCGCGTATATTTTTAGAAGTAATGTCGACTGCTACGGGTGGCACTGAGATTGTGGCCGATGAAGCGACCTACTGGCGAAGATGTGGCAGCAATCAACGGCAAGACGGCTAAGAAAATGAGCAGCCACTTGATGATCGTCGGTAGAAAAATCCCCCTTTTAGATCGACGCCCAGATACGGTTAGGTCGCAGCGCTGGAACTGATAGATGGATTGAAATTATGGAGCCGCAGGAGGGGTAGAGGGTTTTTCATTCAAGAAAATCTCAACATTCCCCGACCCACCCCGGCCAACACTCGACGAGCGGCAATTCACAATGAAATGGCAACGAAAATGACTTTACCCCCGATCGAACCGAGCGACGAGAAGGAACGTCACGATTATGGAGTCGCGTTGTCATCATCATTTCAGGTGCTCCCTTACTCCGTGCATCACGCGGTCACCTGGTTTTGTTGTGTTTTAACCACTTTTCGAGGAAGTTGACATTGTGTAATTACATGTGAATGTATCTCCTTCGCCAACCCCATACGGTTTCGCCAAACCCACGTCGGCACGAGAATAGCTATACTCTCTATCTCGTTTCCTTAAATGAAACCTCTGCCTAAGTACTAATGTATTTGAATTTATATTCCAGGATGCTGCATTGCGCGTGCATTTAGCTAATGCTCCACTTTATAGAATGTAATGCGGTGTGTTTTATTAAACTATTGTCACCAATGCATACACAATAACATATATTTTATACGATGGAAAAGGCAAATTTTTTTATTGCATTCAATTCGATTCGGATACAAACATGCTGTACCATGTACCATCCATAGATCACGTGGCTCCTTTGGGTGGAACTTACGCTACTGTATGTTTATAGAGGTTCAATTCGTTTCTGTGCAAAACATCAGCCATGAAAATCACAAACTTTCGTTGTTTTATCCACCATATATAACGAACAATCACTTCGTATACGAAACATTGCATCGTCACCTTGGTGGCCAAGGTCGAACCCATCTGCTCAGGATTCGAACCATGCATTTTCGAGCGGTTGGTTACCAGCTGGGCTAGAAGTTGGTGCTTGCTCGGGCGTTTCGATTTTGCTTCCATGAGTTGCACGTTGCGTAAAACGACCAACATGTGTATGCCGCCGTAGACAGCCGCCTACCCCCAAAGCAAGAGAAACAAAAAACCTGCTAGAAATCATGGCCAGTCAAGTAAACCGAAAGAAACCCGCGGCTAAGGCTTAAGGCTAAGGCGGTATCGGCTAGTGGTTGTGGTGGCGCCTTTAGCGACATATAATGATTCAATTCCGTAGAACGAAACATAAAGCCCGCCCGACGCTAGAACATACTATGTGGGACTTTCTCTTTCGCGGATGAGCTCAAACAAACAAGCATTTCGCGTTATGTGGAAAGTGGGGATGATAATCAGTAATCCTCCAACGGTCGGACTGTGGTCAAGAATATTACTTTACACTTGTCAGAGCACGAAGGCAAGGATCAAATTACTGCCAACACAGGTACGGGAATTAGTTGTGTAATGACCGAACAAATTAGATCCGATATCATCAGGCGCTAGGATTTAATGAGTGTTTATCAGATCACAAAAGGACGTTTTGAATTTTGAACAAGATGGAAAAACTGATACTCAACAATCGTCCCAAATGTTGATTATAAAAAAAATTCGAATTAGTTACGCAATCGGTTATTGAAGCAAATAAAATTAATATAAAAAATAAGCTCAGTTGATTATACAAACATGAAAAATGTTGTTGTCTTATTGATCGTGATATGATAACTCCGATTCCATCAAGGACATTACAACCTTTTTTCTATAGTTGTGACCATCCAAACAAACTATGGACACTGTATTCATGTTTCGATTGCATCCAGTTTTTCATGTATTCTTCAAACCGAAGTGGCGTATGCTGATTAAGCTTTCGATCTTTATTTTAATTTATTAACACAAATTCAAAATATGAGCAGTAAATGTTCATACATATTTCACCAAAGTCCCGTTTTCTTCGACGAGATGTGTATGAAAATTGACAGCTCGATTCGATCGGACGGTGCTCAGTGTCTTACGAATATTATATTGTACTTCGAAACGTTGATTTTCTGGCTCTCCTCGTCTAGCGTCAATACTAAAACCCGCATTGCTCAAATGAATCGTTAAACGTTCTTCTTGTAAAAGGAAATGAAGATTCTTATCACGTTCTTGGCACTATCCATATCGTGCGTAAACTATGGACAGAGAGGATCGTAAAATAAAGATATGAACTAACAGCTATAATTGGTTTCATTGAACCACACAGAGAGAAATGTGAGAGTTAATCCTCCATAAGAAACTCTTCACTGAACTTAAAATTCTTGAAATTGTTTCCTATATGCGAATACTAGTCGACTGTCCAATCTAACTGGTACTCCGTCGGACTCGAACATCTCTCCCCAATAGCCGCCATGGGGTCAGCTTGAAAAATAAAACACTTGCGCCTCTCTCGGAGGACCCACACCAATGCGCCATTAGCATAATGCGCGAATGATGATATTGCTCCACCAGGCCAGCTGAAGGAAATGCGATGTGCGGTGTGAAGTGGTGTGAAGAAGCACGATAAAAATCACTAACTCAAACGAGCCATTCCATCGTGCGACAAATGCCGCCTGATCCCCATTGCTCGCCCCACGCTCGCGGGCGTCCATTACGCGAAAGTGTGCTCAACTCGGAGCTCCTAGCCATGACGTGTGTCGCTGGTGAATGTGTGCGTTTCCCTTTGCTTCTAACGATTACGATAGGATCGGTTTATCAGTCAGCTCGTGTAGTTTTTTGCTTGTTTTTCCTGTCATGTTGGACCATGTTATCACTACTCATCGGAAAACGGGCCAGCCACTCGCGATTCGAGAGGTATGAAAATGATCTTTCCCGTGATCATTCAAACGCCATATTTGTTAGAAGGATCGTTAGAAACCACACAATTGCCTTAGAGTTAACGCTAGACTGAAATGTTTTCACTGTCGCTATTTGGAGTACAAGTGTTTCACTGTATGCTTCTTCAATTGAAAGTAACTTGAGCCACTTCAACTTCACAGAATCATTTACCGAGCGCCTCGCGTTAGCACAGTACTGCCATATTGCACATTTGATGAATGGAACGTGAAAAATCGCTCGAACCCTTTACAAATGACGTCGTGCGTTGGAAATAATATACGGCAAGGCACAAATGATACACGTCAAGTACACACCACTAACGAAAAATCGCACTGTTTACCGCGATCAGTACACGCACTAACAGTTCACACGGCGAAAGAGTAACACACACCGGGTCGGTGCAATGTATTCTTGAGCACTGAAAACGCCAAACCCTGCCGGAGAACGGACGAATGGAATAATGTGCTTAGTGTTTACGAACGCGCTATGCTTCTCGTTCACTCCAAACTACCAAGGCCTACGGTTCGGCCCGTCTATCTCTCGTGATCACTCTTTCGCTCTATCTGCTTCACTTGCTCTTCGCAGAACCATACACTTGCTATCTCTGCTCGGCCAGTCGTTTGGCTGTTGTTCCGTCTTCATCCGACCATTCGCAAGTGAAATCAATTGTGCCGAAGGGGATTCCCATTTGTGCTCTACACATATGTGTGGGCAGCGGGCACGATCGTACACATGCGTATGGTGTTCTCTTTTGCACTTCCGCGAAACAATCACAGTTGCACTCACTCTCAGAGAGAGAGAGAGTTGGCGCGATCACGCGTGAGCGCGTGAGTTACTCACGATCGCTGAGAACTCGATAAAAAAACATCGATTTTTTGCCGCGATCAACTATTTTAGTTGATCTCTTAAAATTTAGGACTTCAACAAAGCCCCATACTGTTCGAGGATCTAGAAAAACTGGTAAACACGGTCCTCTCTTCTATGGGCGTTGTAAGCGAACCTTCGTCTGCGCATTTGTATCGACCATCAACATCTTTCGATCGTTTCAAGTACGGACGGAAAAGCCAAGCCCTACCACGAAACGCACTCCTCCGTAGACGCTGCGGAACTGACTGCGCTGTTGGGAGTGTGTGCGGCTTGTAGCGAACGGAAGTGCTGATCCGATGGATGCCTTCGCTACCGAAAGGCTCGTCGCCGTGCGCGCGATGTTTAGCTTTCCTTTTCGTTCCCACCCGACCGTGATCGTCGGCAGGCGCTGGGAGGAAAAGCGAGATGGCACGGTACACCTGAACGCAGGCTACTTTTGGTTCGAACCAGCTGAACAGCATCGTAGCATGCCGGCAAGTCTGCAGAGAGTCAAGGGCGCGGAAGGAACGTACTCTTTTCTAGCTGTACGTACGCGAATGCAAGTACCGAGTAGGGCGAGTTCCGTTGCCTTGGCACAGGTAGTTCCGGTTCTTATCTTACCCTGTCATGAGGATAAGATTGCCCTTTTTTAACATAATAAAATACAAAACATTGGTCTTAACCTCAGGCAAGTGTTGGATATTGGCAATAATAACTATAGTTTGGTGGTTTTGCAGTTAAAATGATGTTTAATGAAAACCAGAAGACTGAAACGATAGAAACATTTGCTAAACGAATTCTCATTCTTATATCTCGAACATATAGTACATCCCCAACTCAAAATAGACGCTCACTTCGGCATAAACAATCATTTATCTCAATTCCCGCACGGGCGTACATCATTTCTAATCACGGTTTTGGCGAGAGAAGCTACAAACGTTGGAAGGGAATGTTTTAAACAATCGCTTACACGTGTTCTTGTGCCGGTGGATTGCGGCTCCCTCTTTTTCGCAGGGTACATTAGATCGCATCATTTTGGCGCTAGGCGAAGCCATGAATGAAACTGGCCAGAAAGGTTGCTGCAAAGCGAACGACGTAATGTCGAACTGCGTAGTATCTACTCTAGTACAATTGTACCGACCATCGTATGCCGTGTAATAGCAGCACAGCAGCAAAGAGGACAGACGTCGATAAAATAGACGATTGTACGGTTTGGCCGGAGCGGTAAATGAGGGAAAAATACGAAAAAGGTAGTTGCGGTGGCGAGCTGGCAGGCGCAGGCGAATGTGGAAGAAGCAGACTCTTTTCATGAGGCTGGAGCATAAAAGAAACCCAAACGAAAGACAAATCGGAAAACAATTTACCTTTTCCGAGCTGCAAGACGTTGCCGGTGGTGGAAGAAGCAGCAGCGATGGCAGCAGGAAAGAAGGTGCAACGTAGCTCGAAACAACCACGAGCATAATATACACGGGTTGCAAGCCAGCGGGCACAAGAAGAGGAAGAAATTCATTCATCGGACAGAGAGATCACCCGATCGGACGCGTTCGAGCGAGTGGGCCAAAGCAAGAGGACGGAAGGAAATCGCTTACCAGTGCGCCAAAGTGAGACCGTGCGGCCGGAAGCGAACGAGAAGGAACGAGACTTTCATTCATAAAACTAAACGAGCCCTATGCTGCCTCTGAACCGTTGTCACGGTACCCATTTCGATTCGTCCGTTGACGATCGGAATCCCTCTTACCGCACACGGTACGGGCCGTTTTCAGGTGGCTCGAGTGCGGTGGCGTTTTCACGATCGGTCCGAGGCTCGAGATGCTCTCTCTACCCCGACGTTCATTCACAAGTTTTGCTGTTTTGGTTGTTGACCATGCGAACACTTAAGTGAGGGGTAATAATTCGCTGTCCGGTGGTAAAATTTCCCCACCGTTAAATTCTTCGGTCGCGAGGTAGAAACACAAACAGCATCACTTCCAGAATTTGAAGGGTTTGCGATTTCAGGTTACAAGAATTCATTTTTTAATGGCAGATCAGTCAGTGACCTGTGCCTTCAACCTGCTTACCTAACGAGAACCCGGGATAAGCGTGAAAAAAAACGAATATACAAAGAGGAAAGAATCTGCAGTGAAGGGGTTTTCCGAAGCCCAAAATATTGGTAGATTTTTTTTACCCATTAGAAGTATCATTCACTAACCCCTTTCGGTATTTAATCCTGTTATTGATTGAGACTGGCCAGAAAGGTATCGAAGGTAGACAGGTCAGTGTAAACGATTTCTACCTTTTACTCACAAATAAGGACATGGCATGCGGAGAAAGGGCGAAGTAAAACTCACACAAAACATTTTCCACTGCAAAACAGCGTAGCGTCCCTAAATACCTTCAAATCCGCCACAACCTGCAGATCAAGCAAGGCTGTGTTCCCTACTCGGAACTCATTTCGAGGATTTGTGACAAATTACTGATCCTTTCTTCCGGATTCTCTATTATTTTCAAAGCATCCCGACCCTTGCAAAAAATAGCAAACCTGAAAGCAAAAGCAAAAGAAAAACCCCATTGGATTATTCCTCTCAGAGGAAGAGTCAAGAGGTTAATGAATTTCCAATCGTGGTTTCGTGCCTTTTCGCTCACACCTGTCGAAAATCTTTTCCTCTTCATCACCCCGGCCGGCTTCAACGGGCCAACAGGGGACGGACACTTTTGTTGCTCTTCTTTTAGACAACAAAGTCAACAATTTTAATCCTAATTTGCATTTTTTGCAGTCCCTCCATCATGTCCTATACGCAAGGATTTGCGACTCCGAACAACTGACACCGTCAATGGTGGTAAGCTATGAATGAGCTTCATTTTAGCAGCACAAGCGTCGTCACTTGGATCACGGGATAAAACACCTCAGCGAGACCTATTCACGCAGCCTGAAACATGGAAAAGGTTCAACAGGACCTCCGGCATTCGGGTTCGAGGAAAGGAAAGCAGCACTCTGGTGAGGGTCTTCTGTCGGATGCTGATCACCACCCGCTGGGCCACAGTGTGAACGGTGTGAATGTTTCCGGAAATAATTCGGCTTTGAAAGCCGAAATAAGCCGAGGACACACCCATACGACGGATCGGCCTGACAAGCGAGGTGTAAAAAACGGGGGTTAGAACACATACATTTTCAGTAAAATTATGCACGAAAGGATCTTGCTTTGTTCTCAGCCAATGAATTAAAAACTAAATGTTACATCTGGGCAAAGTGTAAGCAGTGGAAATGGCATTGAACAGTGATGGAAAAGGATGATAAACTGGCAATTCCTGTAGGCTCATTAGAATACTAAAGAATTTAAGTAACAAAATTGAATGACACTCTCAGGTTGAATTTCGCCAATGCTTTCCATACGATCGTTTCAAATAATGGATACACCTTACTCGTAGCGAAAACACCTGACATTAATGGGTAATGGGATCGTGAGAGTTTCGTCCGTGGCCATTCCTCAGTTTGGAAACAAGCGGCACAGAAAACACCCCTGTACAACCGAACTGCCGATGAAACGAAGATAGAACGACGAAAGGCAAAACACAAAGGCACGTAGATCGAATATCCATCTGGTCGGAGCAGCGTAGATCGTTCAATAAACCAATCGTTTATCCTCATCGACGCTTTCGGGATCCTTTTCTGCTCCGTGGAATGTCCTTGCCGGAGCGCTCGACCACCGCATCACTTCGGTACCTGCTCTTTGCGCTCTGCTTTCAAGCCAACTGCGCGGAGACCAAAGCGAAAGGCTACGTCCAAGGAAGAGCAAGGAAGTGAATGAGGAAGCGGAAGGTCAGGAGATGCACGAACGAAGGATACGCTTCGACGAGAACATCGAAAACTAAGAAGACGTGTTTACTCTCCCATGGCCACGGCGAGCCTTCGGTTACGTATGCTTGGAGTTTTTGTTCCGTTTTCCCTCGTCCTTCGGTTTCGACTGAACGGAAGTATAAAATTACACCGAAAATGGAAGAAACGAAAAGAAAAGAAGGAAAATCGCCAAAAAGCACAAACGATGGGAAATGAATAGTGGAATCCTTTTCGGGCCACCCGATCCAACCTGATCGGGCGACATGAAACGCGTTACACTCTAATCTTCCACTTTCCACAGGGTATCACTTGAAGAGTGTGTAATTGTACATTACCGACTATGATGCTGAATTCATTTAGGTACCATGGTCCTGGATGCGACGTTCGAACGATGATTTTTGCAGCAAACCTAGCCGCAGTCCGGTCCTTAGATCTCGCTTTCAGGATCTTGCTCCACTACCAACAAATCAACCATAGTAGACAACATGAGCGCGCTCGAGCAGATGTTTGTTTCTGCCACGATTTCGTTCGCTCAAGGATACAGGGATCACACGATCCAGGACAGATGAGAATTGTGAGAAAAAAGAAATGTACATACGAGGTGCGGATGTGTATGTGTGGTGTTTGTGCCTTGTATGTGTACGAAGGTATGTTTGGACACCACCAAACGTGTACATCGTACTGCCGCAAGCTTTAGCAGCGCGCGATAGCAGATCGTCTTCTGAGCGGTTTCGGCTGCGTTCGCTTTTCTGCCAGTGTCTTTCATCTTCAGGTTCTGCGCTTTCGTGCAGCAATTTTCCACCGTCGCTTAGCTTCCCACGGGCTTCGGAAAGATCGGTCGAGGGTGTGGAAGATCGTTAAACAGATGTGCGTTTTTGACTGCTGTTGCTGGTCAGCCTCGCTATGGTTGTTTACATTTGGAAAAGGGCATCCAGCATGGCCGGCTTACAGGAAGAGCACAAGCGTTGCGATCCAACATTAGATGTTGGATATTTCCCAAAGTTCTCCAAATTTACCGGTAAAGGTTGAAACTAGCGAATGCGATCTAGGGAACGTTTTATTTCCAAAAGTGAAACGCAAATTCCCCAAACATCCAGCAACACGCTTGAAAGTAAATGTTAATTTATTTCATATGAGCTTTATGCATTTGTTGCTATACGTAAAATCAATTACTCGCTCGATTTGCGATCTGAAGCCGTTCGAGCAATAACCCAGCAACTCAGAGCGAAACGCGACGGTTTGTGCCCCAAAACCTCACGCACCATCGCCGGGAAAGGGTCCCGGCAACTGCTGTGCTGCCATTGAATGAAAATACGCACGAGCATGTGTAGCAGGCGCGTATGTGGTCGTGTTTGAAAGTTGTCTTTCCGGTTGCACCAGGCCGCCCTTCTCCTTCGCCGTACGCGCGCCCAACACACAGCCGTGTGGACCGGCAAGCGAGTAGCGATGCTGCGACCCGGCGGCTCGGAGTCGTATCTTGCCGGACGGTTTTATGAATGAATTCGTCCCGTTTCGCTCACGCTGGTCGTATGCTGCGATGACGCCCTTTCGCTTCGGCTTTCGCAAACTTTGCCCCGACCGCAGAAGAGGTAGTGTAGAATAATAATGATAAAACAATAATAAACAGTGAAGAAGGAGTGTGGAAAGAAACGTTGTAGCGGCAGAAGCAGCAGCAGCAGCAAGCCGTTCTGCGCATTGCCAAGAGACTTCTTGCACCGTAATGACGAAGCCTGTTTGGCGTAGAGGAAAGAAATGGGCAGGAGGGTGGGCAATATGCTTTCGAGAAGATTATGTTCACTTAGGAGCGTGCGGCCAAGACTCGAGTATGACTGGCGCAAGGCTGCTCTTCTCCGATGTTGTGGTAAGTTGTGCTATTTTTTTTGTATTAAAACAGGTTTTTATTTTTGCCTTCTGGCGATTGCGCCAACGGTCTACGGGCAAGGAAGTTGTATAAAATTTATTCCAAAACTAGGATTAAGTAAAAAAATTGAGATAATTTAAATAAAGTTCACTTTTCCAATAGTTTATATAATTTAAGAAAATTTAAATAGCTAATAATGTTACTGATTGTGTTCATTAACTGTAAGATAAGGTTCGACCAACTAAATAGCCTCTAAAAACAATTTCATTCATAAAATCCCCAAAAGATAGGGGAAACGGTGCTAACATTATATCTTCGCGGGAAAGAAGAACAAATAGAAGGGGAAGTAAACCCTATGGCATCAGTTTGTCTGGCGTTGCTGTGGTACTGTCCGGGTTCTTGGGGCTGCACATCGTTGTGGATGCGGCAGAGTCTGCTCCAACTTCTGTACCGACGCGGTAGTTATTTTCGGAGAAATTACGCAACTCATGAATTTTATCACATATTCGATCCCGGGCTGGTGATTCCGGTTGGAGTCGTCGATGGGGTTTTCGGAGGTGGTTTCCATGCGTGTGATGCCGAGCGGGTGACGTGAATTTTGGGGGCACCTTACTTATGCTGCAGGGTACGGTGAAAAATTAGCATTGTACAGGAGGCCAAGACCAGCACTGATCTGAAGGACTATTTTTAACAAACATATTTTTAGCATTGCCCGGATATAAACGCACATAACATATGATGTCATACGCACACACACTAAGTAGGGGCCTCTTGCACCTCGCGTGCGGATAGAGAACCTCTAGTGGGGCTTGTCTAGAAGCATTGCGTACACCGTAACGATGTCGCGTTTTCCTGACTGGCGTACACACCAACTTCACTGAATATGAATGAAAAAGATCCGAGCCGCGTGGACGCGGTGGACAGCAGTCTTTTACGGTACCTTTCCGGTGCTTACTCCCTTTCCCAAGACCACGATTTGTGGTTCACGAAAATGTGACCTTCGTATTTTATGTTCCACCGAGATAGGCTTCTGCAGAAAGGCAGAAAGATCGCTTGGCACCAACTGGAGCCGGGTGACAGTGAAAGCCGATTTCCGGCTGTTTTAGATAGTGTCTTCATCGCGGCGGAGTAAAGATGATACCCGGGAGTTCGACAGGCCGGATGAAGTGACTAGTGAAGAGATGCTACGATAAACGTTCTACTATACCGTTTTGGGCTTCCTTCGGTGGATCAAGTTCACACTCTTCATGTGTGACTTGGTTTGTCAGCTTGAATGTCATTCCCGCGATAGCTTAAAATTGGATATGAGGGATCATGAAGTGTTAAAGCATTTAAACCGTAGGGTTTATCTATCAGTTACTTCCTGTGTTCAGTAAAATAGAAAACGAGGTAACAAATTATAGCCTAAGACTTGTATAGTTGTGCCTTTCAAAGACAACTTGTCTTAAGAAGAACGTTTGCCGGAATCTTCAACATGATTAATACAAAATCATGGACCAATATTTGTTTGCGTTCCTCGAATATTAGTTTTCGAAATTAAACTTTCATTTGCCACAAATCTGTGAAAAACGTGCAGTTTCCTTTTCTGGCACTGATAAAGATAAATGTTACGTGACTTCAATCACGAAGCAAATAACGACGCATATCTAAAGATTTTGCTTTGGTACCGGCGAAGTACAGCATACTTCCACGTTCCGCTATCGTTCCTAAATAAACTATTTTCCATTTGCAGGCGGAAATGTGGTACAGTTTTCACGAAGATATCTTGTGCGATGGTTTTGTTTGGTTTGCCAATCTGTGCAAACTATTTTCTATTCCCAATCGAAAGTGTGTTACAATTTCCTACCGTGTGTGCGGATTTTGGTGTTGCTTTTGTTTTCTTGTGCAATTCCGTCTCGCACACTCACAGCTTCTTGGTGGTCAAACACGGGTAGATAGACGTGCACAGGAAGCAGTGGGCGAGTCAGGACTGCACAAGACGCAGCAGAGATCAAAGCGTAAGTTGTATGGATGATCGGCGATCGGAGCATAATATTGAACAATCAAATACTGCGCACAGGAGCGGCCCCAAGAAACATCTGTACGGTTTGGCGCTTCAATGGTTGCAGACAGATTTTCCTGGACTGTTTGGTTGAGTTTTTTCAGGCATAGATATACTAACCTCCCATGCTGTACTCCACCAGCGCGGATGGCGACTTAAAAGGCCGCCATCTGTGTTTGAGGAACACGATCGTTCGTTGGTTTGTCAAACATTCCCTCAACGTCGTGTTTCCCCTGGTGGTTTTGTTTTGGCCCGGTCGGAAAGTTGGGCGTTGCGTTGCGTTCGCGATTCGATTGTTATTTATTTTACCACCTCATTACAGAAAGAATGGAGGTGTTCGGTTCAATGCGTCCGCCGGCACGTCGAAGAAGTCACGGGACAGTTTCTTTGATCTTTCTTCGCGGGACTCCGAATTCTGGCGTGCCGGCGGTGAAGACTGGCAACAAAGCGGAAGCACCGTGGCGGCATGCTTCAGACCACGGCCCAGCGGGAGTCCCACCCTAAGCTGCAAGGGCCAACGACGCTGGAAAACACGACAAGGTGCCGAATTTTACGGCACTTAATTGAGTGGTAAATGGAGACGATAATAACAGTAACAGTAAACGATAAATTTACTTCATCAGCGACGGATTTAGTCGGGGGAATCGGACCGCGGCGTTGTTATCGTAAGCGATGGTTCAACTTAAGTGTTTGGTTATTGGTTTCACAGCGGGATCGGGTGTCGATGGATTAGGCCAATGGAGCAACATAAACGAGCCCGTGGCCGTATGGAGAATTCAGAATTGCGCACGTTTTCCGCGGCTGCAAAACTTACCTGGAAAGAAATGTAAGAAAAGAAAAGTGTGGTTAATTACGAGACAAATAAAATCAAAGGGCAGGACAATAAGTGTGAGACTTTAAATAATGACATTCATGCCATATATTGTGTGAGTCTCTTAAAGTGTAATAAAAACGTAAGACAGTGATTTTAGGAAGCATAAATATGGCTTTCATTCGAAATACAAAGTAATCCGCGATTTTTTAATTTTCAAATTCTCTAGCATAAAGATGATCCAGTAGCTGCAACATGGTGGAAATATAGTAGCGGATTACAAATTATCCTAATCTTAATCGTAGTGGAAACGTTGGATGCATGTACTCTAATGCTCAATTTGTAACACAACAAACAGATCATGGGGATGTTTTTGTCTTTTTTTTCGGTAAACGTGTAGATGGGAAGGCGCTTTGCTTTGACCCATTTCACCCAAGAGTACTTCCCTTCATTTCCGAGTGCCATTACACCCGCAGGCTCGATTGCCTGGAGTGCTGTCGCAAAGTAGGAAACACCTTTCATCCTCGGGGTACGCGAAAAGCCAAACCGGACACGATTAATTATGAGTTGTGTTCTAGATTTTCGAGACCCCCTACTTCCCTCGCTTATGCCAGCCCCTACCCGAATATCGTCCCGGGAACGCGATTGGGTCATCCATTCTAAATTGCACTAATAACTTACATTCGCAACAACCCGCGGCATCCCTGGTCTTTCCGCCTAGGACCCCTAGGTACCTCGACTTCTTGCACGCCAAGCGGACGGTGAGCAAGAGAGAAGTCGCGAAAGAGAGTCAGCCAGGAGGCAAAGATATCCCCTGCTCGAGGCTGAAACGGATGGGAAAGTTCTTCGGCGAACGGCGAGCTCAGACAGGTTGTCAAGCGTGCCAAAGAGACCAACGGGAATCGGGCAAATCTCTTGCTTCTGCCGCGGCACTATCTTTCCGACTGGACTGGTGGTGGTCTGGCGCATAAGGTTCATGAAAAAGGGTCGCTAAATTTAGTCGCCGTCCCGTGTGTATGCCATCCACCTGACGGACTAGAGGTCTCCCGATGACTAGGGCTGGCCTTACGGGGCGATGCGAGCTGATCCCGACTTCGTTCTCCTAAATCGCTCCCTGCCTAACACATCCCAATCCACTCTCACATGCACTCCAGGCGTGGCCACACACCGGAGGAAGAACCGACCGGACATTCCTCTTCCGCGTTTTAATTAAACGTATCTCCGCCGCGGAAACTGCGTGTGCGCGCGCGCTCTCGCTTCCTCTCCCTTTCCTTCCTGGCCCGTCATCCGATCCGGTGTGACCGTAATGGTGGGGAATACTGGTTAAATTTAATTAAAAATTTTCATCACCATCACATCCCCGTGCGCGATCACGCAAATACACGCACCCGTCGCGAGTCGATGCCGCATTCGAACGGTTCGGCGTCACATTTTTAACAAATCAACGAGAAACGGAAGATATTTTTCGACACGTTGACGATTGGATTAAGTCAATGCGGTAAAAATGCGGTTTGCTCCGTTTGGTCGTCCGAGGGATAAACATTGGAAAACGACGATTTTACACATTTATTTACATGTAGTGTACCGCCAAAAGAATAGCGTATCCCCGCCCCGAGCCATTCTTTACCCTGCAGTACTCAAAGGGTTCGCCTCTAGTTGGAGCGAAAAGTTATTCGAAGGAATGTTGCAACCGAAGCGGAAGTGAAGTGCCGACCAATGTACTACGCCGGTGGTAGAAATGTGCTGCGTGTGGTGAGAGAAGATTTAGAAAGAGGAAATGCGTTGGTTGATCTCATTTGAGCATAGAAAACATGTTGTTTGTTTGATCGCGCAATTCAATGGTGGCGGTATGTTTTGAAGAAGCTAGTGGGAGGTTTTTCCCAATCATTCTGATCCGGTCGTATCCTGCCTCGGGAACCACCATCGTCCTCCCCTCTCCGCTCCCTTGATACTGTTGTTGCTTTTCCTGCCCCGTGGAATGGACGTTGGGGAGTTGAACCCATCTCCTTATTCGTCAGCCTGTCGTCGATGGAATTGAGCACGTTGTCTAATTAAAAACTGAAACCAGGTAATGAGCATGTTTTGCGGCATGTTCTGGCCAGTTTTGACGCGTATCGTTATTTCACGTTGTACTACTATTCCTTGCTCCCTCTCTCTCCCCCCCCCCCCCCACCCTCCGTCTGCCTCATTTCGTGCTGGCGTTAGCTTTGACGCGATTGACTGAGATGCTGCTGGCTCGTCAGGCGGAAGCTGACGGTACTGCTTCCGGATTTATTCTTCTAATTACCTTTTCACGTTCCGAGTGCTTGCTCGGCCTATCCCACCGTTGTTGTTGGTTTGTGCTATCATCGGGCGGCGGTATGGCGGGGTTTTGCACTCCGTATCGGTAAAAGACGATGTACCACAACGAACCAAATAGAACGATAGCCTCGAATTAGGCCCGTAATCAAAAGCTGATGAGATCGAGGCGTGTGTTCGATTGATGTTTCGATTTTCTTTCACCACCAATATTGAATTCGTTTCCACTCGGTTCCTGTACCAGTGAATTGTGTCACGGGGTTAATTAAAAATGGAAAATGATGTTCACTAGTCTCAATGTAGCCCTGAAGCAAATGATTCGAAAAGTTTAATTCGGAACATTTTCATTCTGCGCAGAGACAGATACCTGATAAATTATGTAAAGATAAACATAAAGAAACATCCACGAGCATTCACGGGGCAAAGCACGGGGACATGCAATTTTAGCCCTGAACCTACAAATTAGCGATTGATTTACGGTAAATATAAGGTTACCAAGGATTCATCTCGTTTCATGCTACAGCGTGTGAACATTTATCTAATGAAAGCTGTGTGTAGATGTTACCAACGCCAAACGATCGATTTGGCAGACATAAAAATCACTTCCATGACACAACGGCGGGTTGGCACAAGAGAGACCAACCACAACGCTGTGTCAATGCGCGGAAAACCCGATGGAAGGAACAGAACAAATGGAGCAGGAGTAAAAATAAAACGTTACAACATATACCAGAGGGCACCCCACACGGCACAACCAGTGTGGAGACACAGGCTTCGCTTTTGGCAATTTTTGAATCTTGGTTTTTCCAAGTCTTCTGTACGGCCATCATTGTTGTCGTCGCTGTCGTGGTGGACTCCGTTGATCGAAAACCATAAATAAACGCAAAGAAACAGAAACATAGATAAGCGGATGAAGTTTCGGATGAGGCATTTGGGGGGTTTGAGGGCTAGTATGGGGCCGAAACGCGGTGAATGGGGCGAGCGCCGCAAGATTGGAGTGCGTGCATGTGTGTGTTGCTGAAACTCGGGAAGGCGAACGAGAAGAAATCTCGGCCGTGGGAACAAAGCTGCCTTGCTGGAACGTCCCCTGGCTCCGGCTACTCCTGGGTCGATTTTAACCTTCATCTGGGAGTTACCTGGTCCGATGCCCGCTCCGGACTTAAATCATCATGATCGTCGATGCCACTGTGCTTACGGTGAGCCCGTATCGTCGTTATCATCATCAACACGATCATGATCGTTATAGCTATTAGCATCATTGTAGTCTGTACAACAAGTTTGACGAAGTTCTGACATTAAGGCAGTCCTATGTCGTGGTTGAAGGCAATTCTTTATAAACATGCGCATTTCATGACATTAAGCAGACTGTGGTCTTCAGTGGCATCGATTACCACTTAACCTGTACCCAAGGTAGGAGCAGTAGCTCTAGCAATTTTCGAAGTACTGTTTTAAACAGAGTTTCATATTCCACGGTTAACAACACGAAGCCCTATTTTATAATTAATCACCTTTTTCCTAGGTTCACACATGTAATATCACAATCCTTGGACTATAGCGTAATATTGTCGTTAAGCTTATTTTAATCGGCATCTGTTCAACAGCAGTTGTTTATGATTGTCCTTGCTGAATGCGACAGAATATTGAGAAGTACATGCGTACGCCAGCACGAACAGTGAATGAAATGTTCGGTTGTGTTCTCCCAACCATGGTTTAGGATCCGTCGGCAAATGGGACCGAGCAGTTCAGAAATGAAATTAGGCGTTTCGGTAGAGTAAAAACAAAACAGTATCCTGTCGTTACAAATGATCCACGAATTTTAGATACACAAAGGGGTTTCTCTTGTTTATCCTGTTTAGAATAGGAATAAGGATTTGTCGCCGAAATAAAAACCAATGTTGAACGAACGATTTAATATGAAGAGAAAAACGGTCTTGGTAAACAAACATCGCTGGCACACGCTAATTTAAAGCCGTGAGAATAAGAAAGATAAACGTAACAGCATCCTCCACAACGCACGTCAACGGAGGCTAGGTAATTGGAAACAAGTTTTTGCTCTTTGCACCTTCACCCAGCACGCCACACTTAATGCCGCTTGTTCCGTTTCGATTGTTTTCGTCTTCCTTTGGGTTGAGGAAAAGTTGTTCAAAATTGACATCGTTTGCTTTTGGGCCCCATGGGAAGCGTGGTTTCCACTTCTACTTATGAGCACAGAAGATCAAAGCAATAACCAAATCAATAAAAGAAGTCAAACAGTAGCTGGCGAAATGAGATGAGGGAAAGATACAAAGTCGCTATGGAAAAAACGGAATGAATGGGAAAAAAGGCGAATGAAAAATTGGGCGATTAACCGGGCCGGAATGAACGCACCGATACCAGCATCGAATCACTCGGAAATAAGCCATAAATATTATGATAATCGAATTAATTCCCGATAAAAATTGCCTTGCGTTTTGGGGATCAGTAGTTTGGGGCTTTCCTTTTCTCCAGTCGGGCAGTGTGTTCTGACAAAAACAACCGTTTACATCGTATGATTTGGGCCAGGGTTGAATTGGTATGGCTTGAATCTTAAAACTAAAATCTACAAAGGAAACGCAAGAACCGGAAACGATGTAACATGCGACCCAGACTGAATGAAAGTTTGCAATATTAAAGTGGCTAAAAGGGAAACAAAAGTTATAAATGGAAAAAACAAACAAAACTTAAAAAACGGGTCCTGCAAAATTTTCCCACTTCAGCAGCAGAAATGACAACCGATTCCGGATAGAAAACAAATGCATTCGAAAAAACTAGAATAAAGTTTTCAAATCGCATTGTGACATTAATTAATCAATAAGTTTCAAAGCAACAAATACGAAAAAATAGAGGATTAACGGTAAGAACATAGTATGAAATAATCGAATTCAATTTCTTAAATGAGTAAAGTATATCTAGAGGAAGTGAGTGGATCATAATATGAATTAACTTGAGACGTACAGTTTGAACGAAAATCAGTTTCGTTTATTCCATTCCCTTGTTTTTCTTTCCCTACTATAACATACCTTTTACCTTTCGATATAATCACTTATTGAAACGGAATCATTTCAAACCAAGATTAAATAAATACATCGAAAGTTTGAACAAATTCAAAAGTTTTCATTTTACTGTATATGTAAGCAAATAAATTGTTGTATATAATCCATACACTTTGCTTAAACCGCGTTTGCTGTTTTCAGTATACAGTTAAAGTTGTGAGCAGTGTAAGTGCAATGCGTGTCCTTGTTATTTCATTTTATTTTTCATTTTTAGTAGGAGCTTGAAATTGGGAATGCGACTTCTTCCGTTGAATGGATTTGAGAATTTGATCAACCGAACTTTTATCAAAACCCCAAACCGTGACAAGTGGACATTAATCTTCCGTTAACGGACATTAGCTGGAGTTTTTTTTTCACAATCACTTACCATCGACGGTTGGTGTCGCGATGCACTCTCACGTTCGGTGTGCGTATTAAACGGCTTGATTAACACCTCCCTTTTCCGTTGCGGCTTCGGGAGGAGCAAGGCTAAAAAATAGCCAATAAAACCTGCCGGGCGAAAAACAAGCTGGCAAGACCGGAGTTCAGGAGTTGCTCTTGCATAGGATCGTGGCAAACCAATGTTCATGCGAGCCGTCGCATGTTGCGGGAAAAGAAATAATTGCATTTTTATCGCGCCTCTTATTGAATACTGATCAAACCTCCTCAAGCGTCCCGCTGGGTGGTGGTGGTGTGCTCGCGTTCTGTTAAGTGTGACCGTAGAAGAGTATATATTGAATTACCCTGCCAATGCACCAATGCATCGGACGGTGGAACCTTGAAGATTGAAGAACGTTGCACAGGTGTCTATTTATAAACGTAAAGATGCTTGCTAGGACACCGTCGCTTTTATTGAGACTCGTTGTTTCCCACCCTGGGTTTACCTGGAACCTCGCATCAGCTGTGGCATCGTCACAGGCGTTTGCGAAAAGAGGCAACGAAATGGAAATTTTGCATGCATCCGATGCATAGACGAAAGGGAATGACGACGGAGTGATGCGTGGTAGGGACGCGTAATGCGCCATGAGAAGTTGACAAGTTATGCGCCGTCAGAGCAACTGCGGCAAGAGAGGAGAAAAATGCTATCCATGCTGCGCCATTGCGCGGCGGGACGCGTCTCCATCGGGGACGGTGGTGATGATGGCGGTCCTATTCTGATTACTAATTTCCGGTGCCACTGCGTATGTGCATCACCAGCAGCATCAGCAGCATCAGCATCATCATGATCGTCCACGCTGTAGTCATGGCCTGCATGAACGTTTGGGCAGGAGAAGCATTGCGTTTGATCTACTTTCTCTGGCGTTTTTACGGCCTCGTGACTACGGTGGTGGCCGGCAGTATGAAGCACTTCACGTGTCCAGCATGTATTACAGTACAATTTTATGCTATCGCTGATATCACGGCATCGTTGCCCTCTCAGTATCTTTTCTGATCATTGTTCTCGCCATGGCAGGTTTTAAAAGTAAAGTGATGCTGGAAGTATCCAGGTTAATTGTATTATGCCATCCATCCATCCATAATTCTGTCTTTTGCTAGTGAAATGCAATTCTGAGCTAGTAGACCATAAGATGGAAAGAAATAATGCTTGAGCAATTAAAACGCGAAGTGTAAAAAGGTAACATTTTTTCTTCCGCAATTGTTATTGAATATTGGAAACAGAGTGCAAATGTCGCTTCAGTACATAGTTTAAAGTATTACTTCTGACCTCATACTTTAGCTTACTATAAGAATTCCCCAGAGTCATCTATATTTTGATCAACACGAATGTTTATACGATCAACAGCGTACTTTCACGCGGGTTATTTTAATCCATCGTCAAGCAGTTCTTTAGATTTAACATAGTGTCATAGCGACTTCCAACCTTCAAACCATTCGAAACCGTTTCTTTTGTCGTCAACCAGTCTGAACAAGTCACGCTGGAGTTGGGCGCGTGAAAAATGATTTGACTGCTGATCAAAGCACGCATACATCAGCAGCCTTAGCTCATGAAACATGAAAAAGAAGCATGATGATCTGATGGAGCGCATTAAAGCACCATGCGTCTCCTTGTTTGCTAAGAGAAACTCATTCCCTCTGCCGAAAACAGCAAAGATTCTGCTTGTATTACTGAAAAAAAAAATCTACAGAATTTTGGGCAGGCCTTTGCTAGCTCCCATTTCCACCAGTTTCTCACCCTCAAAATGTGCCTTCATTTCGGATGGTTCATTTTTCTCTCTCTCTTAACAAACAAGACGAAAAATCACAGCGTACATCGACAGAAAGTAAATAAACAAATGAAAATAATTATCATCCGAAAGCAGGCACATCTGCTATCTGTTTAATATTTTCGGTGGTGTTTTTTTTCCCTTCTTCAGACAAGATGCCTGTTGCATCAACACACGACCACGAGGAAAAGTTTAAGCACGAACGCGGAGAAAACCCTTGTACTCGCAGCGCATTTCACTCCCACTCGCGCCATCCTGTCTATTGGGGTTGTAGAAGATCTTGTCTCGATCGTGCGGTACGGGTGGATTGAGTCACAACTCAAAACATTGCCTGTTGTGCCCGACATTCTGGCGGGTAAGAGTGAAAGCTGAGGCACGCACGATACGGTTGGAGGTAGTTACAAGAAGAAAGTAATCAAAAGAACCAACAGCATCGTTGCTGTCGATCCCCAGAGCAAGCAGGTCGTACGGTGGGTTAAAAATGTTGACTTTGTTTACGCCTTGATAGAATTTGCCAGACAGCTTGGTGTGTCTTCGCCCGTCTTCGTATCAAAGTGCCACAGAAATAGTTTTCTTCAGGAACGTGCAGTGCCGTTCGGGGCAGAACAGCGATCGGTGAAACACTCAGTGCTCTTAAAGGATACCAACTTCCGGAGTGTACATCCAACCGAAGCCCCACGCATGAGCTAGCCAATTTCTGTATGTACTTCTTTTGACCACAATTTAAAGCCAAGAAAATTGCACCGAAGCAAACGATGATCGAACCCGTAGGTTGGAGGCGAGGGGCCATGGAGCTAGAAGGAACCATTTCGAATTTATGTTCGATCCGGCACTTGGAGGCTAATTGGCAGAACGATCTTCTCGTTCATTAGCGATTATGCGGCCGCCTCCGCGTTTCGACAGTTACGCAAAGATCTGCTGGCCGATCTCCACGTGGAAGAACGAGAGCCGGCGCTCGAAAGGGAGGCAGGAGTTGAGGATTCCTTTTCGTTCCGTTCCGTGAGCCATCATCCCCGGGATTCGTTTCCATCCCGCTCCGAACCACGGGCGCACGCAAGACGCACTCGCCTGTTGATTGCTGCCGTGGCTCTGTCTCTGGCCCGATTCCCCAGAGCCCGAAAAGCTTACTTGCAGCTTCTTTCGCATACTCGTAACGCTCGTTCTGGGGCTCTCATCTTTGGTCAAATTAATGAAAATTGAAAATAATAAAAACATAATGACTTATCTCCGGTTCAAGCCCTGCGGTTCGGTCGGGTTTGGGGGCATGTTTGCGTACGTTTTTCTCCTGGGGCTCGGTTCACGGGGCTTTTGCCGTTTTTTCCCTGCCCGCCTTGTTCTTTCGGTCATCTTCGTCTTCCAGCCGCTGCCCTAAAGGCCTTCGACTTCCGTTTTACGTTTCCCTCCTCGCTTCAAATGGCCCAGCTCAGTCGGGCTCGGTGCGGACAACTGCCCTTTACACCATTCTTCGGGGGCTTCTCGTTTGCCCTCCTAGATTGACTGCTTAACGTGCGCAACCGCGGCCAGTAAGCGGTTAAGTGCGCGTGCGTTCGCTGCGCTCGAGAAAGAAAAGTACCCTTAATCGCTTCTGTTTTTCGGTGCTTGCAAATGGCAAAATTGTACACCAAACAGGTAAGAACAGTTAAGCATGCTCGCCTGATCGCGAAGTGTTACTCAATGGCCGCAGGGTTTTTTGAAAATTTGAAGCGAGAAGTGGCAGAAAAGAATTAAATATTAAAGATGAATGTATTAAGATTTTAAAAACGGGTTTTGGCTCTAGCAAAAACGACCTCTTTGTGAGTTGAAACATATTGCAGGTTTACACTTACCCTTCACGGTACGCGATGTTTGAATAGAATTAAAATTTATACGTTACAAAAATTGTACAGTCTGAAATCATGTTACTTCACACTACCTGTTTCTACTATGCTGTTAAGCTTGTGAACTTGTCAAATAAATAATAAAGTCTTCATTAAACTTGAATTATGTTCAATTTTAATTTAAATTTACAAGCCATTTGAACAAACGATGAAATTACTCTTACTCTGTGACTTATTGAATTTGTTTTTGTGAGGATACTGTTTTAAAGCGGCTATATGATTTCAATAAACAGCGTGTTCGATGTTTATTTCAAAATGTTTACAATCCATTGGACATTTCTATAAATTTGAAATATTGTTCAGCTAGTTGACATAGACGAAGCGTCAACAACGTGTATGGGCATGAGGCCCAACCACGTGTGTCCACAACAGCCGAGCGGTTACACCGGTTAGAAAATAGGCCCACGAGCTCCCTGAAGGACGACGTAGGTTCGAATCCCAACCGAGACCGGTCCGAGAGGACTGACTATCCATGTTCATATAGGGAAAAGGTCTAGTAACCCCTTAACGGGCAAGCATGACCAAGACGGTCGTTACGCCGAAGAGAAGAAGAGGAAGAATGTGTTTCATCAATCCATGTGTGGAATATTTCGTTTGATGTAATCGTAATTTTGGCAAAGATATCATTTCTTTTGAAAAAATCTGGTAGGTAAATTCATGTCATAATTCCTCCTTTTCCAATCCTTAGGACTGTGAGTAAATAATGTAATTCAAACTAAATATTATAATATGTAACCTATCAAATTCAGACAGTCAAAATCATTTGAATGATTTAGTTTAACCGGTATTTGAAGAAATCCAGGAATGCAAGTGTGCTTAAAAATAGTTTATAAAATAATCGAATTCGATTTCGCAAGGTGTAGGTTGCTCGCAGAACACGAACTTCCACCATCAAGGGCCATCTCTTACGCATCTCCATAACCTTACACGATGCTCCTCGATAATGCCTCCTTTTAAGCGCATTGACGCCAGACTCCTTGTCGATGCTGGCGGAATACGAGAGGCGATGCAGTTAGGATCGATTCGCCGCAATTCTGTGCGGTGCATCGCTAATCAGGCAATTGCAATCGAGGGAATACTGACGAGAACCGGCACGATCGTTCAACCGAGCATGCACTTGTCGATCGATTGCCTGTCGAATCGTCGCGTTGAGCACGTCACCGTTCAGGACATTATCATTAAACGTACCAGTGGAATATATTATTTTTCTTCTTCGTACTGTTCCAACCGAAATCAATTCCATTGCGGGCACTTGCGCGGAATATTCCGTCGCGATCGCCGAAAAGGATTCGCTGCACGCGAGTTGCATATACCTATCACGCACAAAGTATAATAGTACGATGGTATGCATTGGACAACGCGACGCGTGCCCCTGGAAATGGCTAATGTAATTCTGTCTGGAAAGTTGCCAAGCAGTGAACGATCCAATTTACGGAAGGGTACTTACTTTTCATTGCATTTTCTTAACAGCTCGGATCCGATTGTAAGCAAACCCTTAAATCACGCTCGGTAATTTCAATGTCACGTGCAAACACACAGATACGTTTAACGCAAGTATGCTTTAAATCTGATCACTGGATATTTACAGGTTTCTTCGAACATGCCGAAGCAAGCACTCAATAGATCTGTGTGTTGAGAATAAATGATAAGGTTTCACTTTCACGGTGTTCCATGTATCGACCATAAATCAATTGATGGGTGAGTTTGTCCCACAAGCAACACCGGGGGCATTTTTTTCTAGTAGTTTTTCGGTAGTTGTATTTTTATCGTTTAATTTGTTTATTTTGTGATGAAAATTTCTTTTTAAGATCCGTAAGTGTGATTACTGTTGTCCAACAAAATTTAGTATTTTATATTTAATTTTGTTAGTGCATTCACGTCATATCAGGTCTCCTTTTATGCATTATATTGATCTTTTCTAGTTCTGCTTTTGCTGAGGAACGCGAAGGACGATATGGCAGGGAATAATGACTTCCTCGACGGGGCTGAGTGGTAGCGACTACTGGAATTAATATTTATCGTTTTATTGAAATAATTTCCATCAATCGGTAGGATCGTACGGACCCATGTAGCTGCCCACGTATTTCTTCAGCATTATTTGATTATCCAAATGCAGAGAGAAAACGACGTCGAAGAAGGGCAAGAAACATACACGCCTGTATTCTCGGCGCTACCGGATCCTCGCCGCGATCGGTGTTTTAAATAATTTATAGAGGCCTCGGAGTGCAGCAACGGGCGATTCTGTCGAATCATCCTTGACTATTCCTCCGATAGACGAATCGGGAATGAGGCAGTCTTGCCGTGATCTCGGGCCTCCTTCCCCCGCAAGGACTGCTCAGGGCCACGGAGGATGGGCCATATTTCGACGCCGCAATAAAAGCATCACCGCCCCAACGTTTCTCATACGTTTCAATCGATTGGCCTGTTATTAGTACCTTGCGCTATCGCTTGCGCCAGATCTCGTTTTCCTTCTTTGCATACTCATGTTTCACACCGAGCTATGGAAGGAAAATTTGGCTGCTATTGAATAGAACGGCTCGTGAACACGAAACAGACATTTGGACAACCGGTTTTTGGCGTGAAATACGTCCTTATGGACGTGTCGAGCTTTTTTCCTTTCATTTGACAAATTAGTTTTTGTATAAATATCTCTACGGCAGGGCTAGTCGTATCCAATTGAATGGTAGTCCTACTGTTGTTGTGATTTAGACAACAGGTTACAGAAAACAAATATTCGAAAGATAACTGCTACTAGCCAATCGGAAGTACAACAGATTCTTAGAGAGAATAGAATTGGATAAAATGCTTTATGATGTTTTACCTTTCTATATTTGTAGCAAACAGTCAATTGAAGAGGAAACCCCTAGCTCATTTTTGTTTACCATGCATAACTCAATTTCATCAACTTCCATTCGCCTAGTCATTGGAGCCTAGCATCAGAAACAGAAATCATTGCACGATAATTGAACATAATTAATGGTTCATCGTGTATACTTTAACCTTTTTACACAACAATTTAAAATCTCTATAAATTTATTACTCCTGTGCGCACTTTTTTCTCCAACGGTGAAAGCAACGAAACGGGAGGAAGCAGCAGGAAGCCAGCTACCCTGGGCCATGTGCCGTCCCGAACGCATAATCGTACCGGTGAACTCCATGAGAAAAACAGGCTCATCCATCTATTCACCCCGATCGGCCTCAACGATCCATTCATCATTTACTCCGGGGAGGGAAATATTGATTGTGGGTAACCGCCACCGGAGAGGGGGAGGGTGCGAGGTCTCTGCGAAACGATGGGCAGGATATGGTGTGTCCATCTTTGCCTCGGCATGACTACGGCGCTACTGTGTGACTTCTAAAAGCTTCTTCACAGCTGTGGAGAACTCTCGGAAGGCACTCTGGGTCGCGTGGCCTGCGCCACTCGAAGCGTACATTAGCCCACCCCACTCTCGGTAGGGGAAGGGAAAACCGTCGGCCCAGGACAGATCGGTTGCAGTGGATAAGTATCGGTCATCCAGCCATGGCCACAGACACACGAGGAGGGCTGAGATCGAAGACTCCTTCGACACGGGAAGCTTTATTTTTTCACCATAAAATGTTATATAGCACTCCTTTCTCGGGGCCACTCGCTGGAGTCCCGCGCGATGGGAGCGCCACCAGCCGCAAGCCGACGGACCCGCTAAAAAGCATCATAAATACAGGGATGAAGATGCCGCTCGTTCGGGGGTAATTATTTTTGTAATATAATTTAAGATTTGCCTTCCTCCGCCTTCTCGCCGGGGCCGAGAAGCCGGTCCGTCAACGTCCTGATGCTGGCGGTGGATACTGGCTCGGCACCATCTCCCGAAGGGCCTTTTAATGGAAGGCCCCTCCGCCTCTTCTGCTCGCCACCTTTTTAGTGGCTGCTTCTTAATCTCCTTCCGTCGTCGGTCGTTTTGTTCTTTCCAACGCGTTTGCTACACTGAACGCCAGCTCTCTCGCTCTCTCTCTCTTTGTCCTGCTCGCACCCATCGCAAACACAAGCACACGTGTGTACCTTTTCGCGATTTCCCGCGACAGTGTGCGGAGCCAGAAGGTCCCGCTGCCTCCGACGTCGATCGGCGTAACACCGGTAGACCCGGTGAACATATCCGGCCCAATCCGTCAGTGCCCACAGCAGCACCAGTCTAATCGGCTCGAAAGCAGGGAGCAGCACCGCCATTAGGGCCGCCTAATCCATTTACACACTCGCGAATGAATTTGCTGACACAGTGCCTCCGGTGGAGGGTTTCTGAAAGCGTCGGAATTAGCGTACGAAACGGACGCTGAACTATGAGGGCCACGCTTATATTTTGATAATCAGCGGCCATGCGCAGAATGGGTTGGCGGTTTTTTAGGAGGGTGTGAAAGGAGAAATTATGTACGCTTCCATTGTACGATTCGCGTATTCCTGTAGCAAGACTGGGAACAGGGCCGTGGAATTTGTCTTAAATGGAAGAAACTGATCGGCAGCACCTGAACGTGCTCGTATAAACGCAAGCACAGCATCAAGAAACGAACATCAACATTTAAGCGCCGTGCGTTCGAAAATAGCCGCAAACGAAAACATCAAATTAAATGCACTAAATTACGAGCTGCCTGTACGCGGAGTGAAAAGAGCGGGCTAAAATCATAACACAACCCGATTCGGTGCGTGTCTGCGTGAAGACACAGCAGCACGGGATGCGCAATAGAACACGTGCTCGTACCTCGCGCCTCGTTGCGTTGGCCGTTGGGGAGGAGGGCGCTCTTACCGAAACGCGGGGTCCGCTGGAAGCGCATGAGTGAGAATCAATCCACCACCATCATCATGTGGCCGAAAGCAACACCGAAGGGAATGGATAGGGTCTGCCGCGGGAGAGGAGGGAGGGAGAGAGTTTGGAACTTCAAAACAAACAAATCATTGCCTGGAAATCAAATAAAACATTAATTATTTTATCACACCCCGAGCTGGTAGGAAGTGCGCCGAGGGCCGCACTGGTGAGGAGGGAGTGTGGCCGGAGTGAAGCGGGAAGGTGTGAGATATGACAACCCGTGGCCACAAGCACGCCCAACGCCAGCTCGCCAGGTGGGGTTCCCGTTGCACCGGCGCCAATGTTTTATTTCAAGCAAGTGCATTATTTAAGCGCGAGTTCGGCCAGAATCTAGGATCCCGCTCCGTCACGCCACCCTCGGGTAATGCACCGCACATCGCCGCATGCAAACTCATCCGGTGCGTCGGGTGGAAGGGAGCGGGACGTTCGTAAACAATCGCAACTGTCAAAATATCGACGGTCGTGCGGTCACGTGCGCTAACGTAGGCCCTACTGCGCTCCACGGGGCGGCTGGTCCGATGGGAGGCAGCTGGTTGGGAGATGCTGGTGGTGGCTAGCGCCATCTATCTTCTGGAGAAACGCTGGGCCACTTCCGGTCACTTCCCGAGCGCAAGACGAGCCGAACACGGCCCAAGTAGCCAGGCGGCCAACTGTCTACAAGTGCATTTGCCTACTGCTTCCCCGTCGGTGGATGCAGAGCTGGTATTCGATGCATTTATCTCCCTCCCTCGCCACAACACACCTCCTCACCGAGCATGGGGATTCAACGCCGCCAACGATATGCACGGACATTCCGATCCGACCAGCGAAGCGACTCCGAAGTGACAGAAAAGAACACAACATCATTAATTAATTCAATTTCAACGGACAAAGAGGCCTCGGAACGCACCAGAAGTCGCAGCCGTCGATCGCCGACGTCCAGCGTCGGATAGGTTGGTGTTTGAAAGGACATACCAACACTAACAACAAAAAATAAAAACCCGCATCTCCAAGCATCAAGCGCATTGAGGTATCTATTTAAACTAATTAGTGCTACCATCAAGCGGTCGCTAATTGAGTTATGTAAAGGCAACACGGGAAGGAGCACAATAAAAAGATTCTGCCCATCCGATGAAGCTACGTTACACGGTGTCTTTTTTTTTTTTTGTTTTGGTGTGTGCGTTCAATTCTTTTCACCGCTGTGTCCTCAACATTTTTGCAGCATCCCGTGTTTAGAGCCAGCGTGGAAAAAAAGGGAACCTCAACCGATCCACACCGGGGGAAACTTTGGGTGCAGTACACATAATGGTGATGTTCCTTCGGTTCAGAACGTTGGTTGCTTTCTTTTCCCACACACACACGTATACGGGGTCGTCTAAAACTAATCAGGACGAGTGCGAGTGTGTTCCGATGACGCGAAATTCAATTACTTCCTTCCCAGGCGGCATGATGTGCGGCGGTGACCACAACCGTGTGGTCATTCTGGCGAGCTCAAAAGTTGCTCTCTTTCGCTGGAAATTCAATTAGTTTCATCGAATTGATGGTGAAAAACGTCGAGCACGGTTTCGGGACTCTGTTTGCCTGGATTTGCATCGCTGCAAAACCCCCGGGGAGGGTGATGGTGACATCTCGAGGCCCCAGATAATTAACCTGGCACAAACCTGGTGCGGGAAATTATATTTCAGCACCAAGAGAGCAAACAAATGGTAAGGAAACAGAAAACACAAAAAATCCTCCGACTTGTGATAACGCCAAGACCGCAGAGAAATTTGAAGAACCCTCCCAAGAAATGATCCGGCGATGCGAATCCGTAGGCAATAATAAATGTAAAATTGAATTACGATTGGCCCCGGGGCGGGCGTAATTAAAAGATTTGCGACCGTATCTCGACGGCACGATGGCCGAGGGATACCGGGGCGATAGTGATTGCCGTGGAGGTTCAATGCGGATTACACATTTACAACGACGACGAGGCGTTGGCGACGAGGACGACAAGAGCGAAATGTCAATATTTAATTGGTTGGCTCATTACAATCTGTGGCAGAAACCGCATATACACTCGTCAACTGAAGGGGGCGCTGGGTGGGAGACCGTGGAAGAACCACGCCAATATGCGGCTCTTTGATGTGTCACCTGCGGCCGCCACAAACGCTTGCGGTTCAACAGCAGGCAAAAATCAACAAACTTTTCCAATGAAATTTGATGAAATTTTCCTCGAGGCGCGCTGGGACGAAGAAATGTCTGGCACGACCATTGTCGCTACCTTCAATGGCTCAAACGGTTGAACGCTGAAATTGTTCACTGCCGCCAAGCTGGGGTCCCAAATATGGAAGAAGCCTATCGAAAGTGAGTCGCTATCCGCAATCCATTGACGACCGCTCAATCGATAGACCAAAACACCATGAAGAAACGCTCTTGGCCCAGAGAGAGGTGGAGTCTCGCCGACTCATCGCCGCTTGTCACCGTTTCATTTCGGGTTTTGCATGACAAATTGTGTGTGTACGAGCGTTCGGGTGGCGTTGAAAATCCCAAATGACCGGATGTGTGCTTCGTCGCATCTCGCAACCGCAAAGCACCGCAAAGCAACCGGAGAGCGCAACCAGGCGCACAATGCGTACAGCACCGTCGCTCCTCGCTATGCTGCGATGCTGCCGGTGTATGCTGGCCGGGCTGGTGCCACCCGTGTGATTATGTCGCCATGCCCACGACACACGCTCGCTCCGAAACGACGACCCGGCCCGTTTATAGACGTTGCGCGCGTTCGTCATGTGACACCGTCGATCGCTGGGGTCCGAAAATCGTTACCCAAAAACGGCACACTCCAGTGCTTCTTAGTGGTTGGTGGCCGAGCGTGTGGGGCCGCTTGCTGCAGCGAAACAATGGACCCAGCCAGATGGAAATTGTTCGTATTTCATCGTGCTAGCTAGATTTGCATCGTTTAATTAGTTGTTATTTTTAATAGAATTCGGACCCGGTCAAGGGGGAGTTTCTTTTCTATGGTACTCCATGATGCCTTCGTCGATGGTTACACGAACACGACACTACCGTTTTTTTGCTTCGTCCTTCGAAATGCGGGTGGCCGGAGTATAAAAAATACCCGCACACGAAGCATCAAGCGGGCAACGTGCTTGGCTCAGTGGTCAAGCACTACGCATGAAAATTCTTAGACCAAAAAAGTCAATGTGAGATAAGAAATTTATTTTCACCAATTTCAGCAAAATAAATATCTCAATAATTTTGCCCGAAAACTCCGATAAAGAACTTTAAACCTGTCAAGAATAATCATTTCTAGAGAAATACAAATGAGAGTTTCGAGAAATTATAAAGCCTTTGCTAAGATTACGCACATTCGTCTATTTGCTATTTCTCCAAAAACTTGGTCTCACGTTTGCATTAAAAAAAAAATAGACAACATTTAACAACTTTTCATGCAAAAACGGAAAACGCTACCAACTTTCTGTTGAAATCAAAATAAAGAGTTGCATTTCTTTTAAATTTCGAACAAGTTTGACAACTGTATCATTTAAATTGAATCCACCGGGGCCGAAACATTACACCGTTTGATTATATGTTTAAACATCCAGCTTTATCGCGGAACACGTGACCAAAGATTACTTAAAGCCAGACGGCGACAAGTGGCAAAAGACCCTGCTACTTTATGTTGCTATTGATGCTTGTTACAGAAAATACCAAATGTTTTGGAGTACCTTATCTCCCATAGAACGCTATATCGTGGCTGCTAATCAGCTAGAAAGATTTGCATAAAGTCGCTGTTCTTTCTGTTAAGACTTACGGTTTATGGAGAAGTGTATAGTGTGCTTCCGGAATTAAGCAACTTTATCAGAAAACATCATAAAGAGTACGATCCAGTGGTTTGGACAAACCTGGAGACAGTAAATCATGCCCCAAGAGGAATGGAGGAGGAATTGAACCGGCCAAACATATTGGATATTGCCACACTGCCAACCCTCTCCTTACGCCTCTCAACTACAACCAATCGAAAAAAACATTTACAACACTTAAAGGTAGGACCTATTCCAACATTTTGTCAAGCCTTAAAGGTAGGACCTATTCCACATTAGAACAAGTCCAAACGGAGTAGCATTTGGTCATGAATGCCTCACAACAACTGGAAAACATCCTGACACGACTGGTTTTGTCGGGGTTTCCTGGCCGTCGAAATATTTTTAAAAGTACTTAACAGATGTACCTTTACAATAAAATTTCCTTCATTCAATTAGTTTGGTTAACTTTTTTCTTATCGTCGATGCAATTTTTTTTTTTTTATTTAATGCAATCGATGCTAGTTCACAAAATTCGAACATGGTAGTTTTCTTCAAAACTGAGTTTTGCTGGGAATTATTCCAAAAATAACAAACATGTGGCGAAAACTAACTCCAACCAGTATTTGGTAAAATACTTTTTTATTAATTGCAAATTCAAAAATTACATTTTACTCAGTTCTACTTTTGCTTTTGCCTATGGTTAAGACTGGACTTCTCGTGAGGAGTTAGGAAAACGTTGAGGATGAAACAATAAAAATAAGCAGCACGTTCTTTTCCATTTTAGTTGGAAAAATGTTTCAAACACACTTACTGTTCGAGCTTGAATCTGCATTGCATCTAGTGAAATTGTAATTACTTGACGTTCCCATTGCAGGAACATCTTAATATCCGCTCACTAAAGAGCAACAACGATGGTCATCCCTACATGCGTGCGGAGTTGTTCTGGCGCGCTGTCTACGGTGTCAAGGAACGAGCCACCGGCTAGACAAGTGGATTAAAAATAAACCAGGCAAATCTTGATATCATCATCATTGCCATCTCTGACGTGCGGCTCATGGCGTCGTCGTCCGGGACTTCGGGAGTCGTGTGCCTCGCAAGCGCTGGACGTCACACACCAAACCGGTTTCCATTCTCCCGAGATCCGAGAGCGATCCGCCGATCGGCAATAAAACGATGTATCGCGATCGTCACATCTGGGGTCTTCATTGACTTTTCGCCCGCTGCTCGCCCCATCGCCGTGCCATTCATGAGAAAACTTTAATCCTTACGGACACAAACACACACACACACACACACACGGTGTCGGGAGGAAAGGCCACTCTTCGCCGTCGACCCAGCAAGGATTAACGCAGCCGGAGGCGATCGCGAACAGCGTGCAAAGAGAAGAGGCAACTGGAAAGAAAGGTAGTTTCCATCTCCATCTGGGATACCCGGCTCCCAGATGCGGGGTAAGAGTCATAACAATAACAATAAATTAACCACCAACCGGAATACGGGCTCCTCCTTTCCGCGGGGCTATTGCAGCAATCAGAGCGCCGAGTGGCGTTCGCAGGGCAAAGGGCCCGTGTTTGGGCCTCGGCCAACTCCGTGCTCCGTTTTGTCGCTTCTGGTTGTTCTGCGTTCTGCCCCGACCGGATGGGGAGCCACGCGAACGCACTGCGTTCGAGGCCTCTTTGCCAGGGGGGAAGCCGTGTACAAGAGGCTCCTGAGACTCCCCTTCGCCCTCGCCCGGAACCCTGGGAAGCGCAACGGTTGCGCACTTGGCGTTTTGCGCTGCGGTCATCGCTGGACGAACGGTTTTATTATTTTAAAGCAAACCGGCCTGCCGTTTCTCTTTCCTTTCGCAGTGTGCTCAGTCTCCGCACGGAATATCATGTTTCCCGGGCGCACTTGCAACGGAACCCCACCCGACCCGCCCGGGCGCACCTGATGTTCGGCCGTTGGTTTTGCATGTGTGTTGGATGTTTTGGTGTTTCGTTTTTAATCGACATGAGAAAACGGTCGCGTGGCTGTCGTTCGCCACCGATGCATCCTCCTCCCGACGTTATCGTGCCCGTTCCGTTTCGCGCGCTCCGGGTTCCAGTTTGACCGGTCCAGTTCGGGACCGGAGCCGGGGATCGGCTTTGCTTTACTCTTTGCACCTACACCATCCATCATCGTTCGGCGGTTGAGCGTGGCAGGAAAAAGCAGCCTCCTCTTGTGCATCCTATCCCGACCCGGAGGGCGAAGAAGTGAGAGCGCAACAGGGAGAACCAGAACCGACAATCGTAGCTGGCCATCGCGAACTTGATAGCACAGTGGAGGGAAAATTTATCGCAATAAACAAAACAGAAACTGATCAATGAGACCCCGAGAGAGACGAGTGTTTGAGCTTCGGCCAGAACCCGTTTTTGCTGAAACGGAAGAGCTTCGTGCCGTCGATCTCGTTTCGTCCCGTCGGCCTTGTTTTACCTTTTTTGTTCGTCAATTCTGTATCGGAAGGATAGTCTGTCGAAGGCCCAACAACAAAGCTGGAGAGCACTCGCTCTCATCCGCGGACTAATCGGATTAGTTATGCTGAGCAATCATCGTTTGCAAATGAGCCACCTTACCCGCCGGCCTGGTGATGCCCGTCCCCGGGAAAGGAACCACTTTTCTGATGGCTTTTCTCCCGCGCGGTCGAAGGGTAATAAATTATGGCACCAAAACGTCGACGTCGCCTTCGTCGTCGTCCGACCGACCGAATGTTATCTAAAAATTTAAAATTTATTGCTATCTTCAAGGCATCGTAAATCTCGTCACAATCGACTTCTCGGTCACATGCGGTCCTCCAGCAGCCTGCCCCAGAGTTTCGAACTTCGGAACGCACTACGCAACAACACTGGGTGACATCAACCAACCATCAGGGAAGATCCACGGCCTCGCGCGGATTTGCGCCAGAGGCAATCGGCCCAACCTGCAGCCCCCGTGGGGTAAAGAGCGAGCATCAACTTGTCACCATTACCGCGGGCCAAGATTGAGGGTCTTTTTGATCACACGGTGGCCCCGGAGTGTTCACTCGTTCTCCCAGTTCCGGTGGGTCTTCCCAACCAAAAACAAAAGAAAAAAGAAAAACATTAGAACACCCATTTTCCCCGGTTGATTGAAAGGTGTGAAACTGACCCGGGTGCGAGCTGGCCGCGCTCGTGCACTGACTGACAGCCGGACTGATGGATGGTCCAGGCCATTCGTCTATCTGCCGTTGGTACTCGCCGATGGCACTACGCACCACCAGCTTGATTTATACCGAGCAACGACCCCGGCTAAGCCAGTCACGGCTCAGGTGCAGGACTCGCAGATTCTCCAAAGGGTGCTCCTCAGCTAGCAATCTGACTGTTGAGAGAGCTGGTACCAGGAAATGATAAAGCCCGAACCTGTTGGGACGGTGTACCCGATCGTGACTGTTTGGTGCGTTTCGTGGCGGTCTTATCATCGCGATTCCCTTCGGCACGCGTTTAATCCGACCCTTGCACCGGTTTCGGTTGCAAGTTAATTTTTCTATTATCCGCAAGGTGAAATATTAAGCCATGATGGATACTGATTAGTGTAGCGATAGAAATTAATAAAATTACTTCCATAAATCAACATCCCTGCCGCATGATTGTATGCTTTATTTTGGTAAAGGTTAATTTATGATCCTTGATCCTCCATTCGCCGGCCAATGCCTCGCATACACTGGAGAACACTTCGCCCGGTTTGGCGTTCGAGAAAAACGGAAGGGAACAGAGAGGAAGGGACCTAGCCTCGTTGGCAGATTGTTATCGCCCCGACGAGGGACACCACCACGGCGTCGTGGAAAGTTTATTGACTTCAGGCGCGTCCACGGAGACGGTAAGATAAAGTCTTCATCGATTTCATTCATTAATGATCCGGCGGCGAACGCACGGCGATGGCAGAAGAATAACAACGCCACGGCAAGGCAGGAACCCTTCGCCGTTCGACCGGCAACCTGTTTGGAGCCCTCATCCGCTCATTCAATCGGTTTTGGCCAGCGAGGATCGATTGCAGCACGATCGCAAAACGCGTCTTCACATGCGGGACCGGTCGGAACTTAATCTTTCCACGGCTTTCCACGATCCTTTGCCCACCGCGCTCGCCTCGGCGCAATCAGAATCGACAGCAGCAAAAGTAATATAAAACGATGAAAAATTAAAAACAAAAACGAAGGCTGCCTCCACGAATCACGATCTCGGCTCATTGTGGGACTCATTAAATTTTATGCTAATATATTCCCTTCCAACTTTCTTTGGGAAGTGTGCTTGGTTCAAGACGTGGCGTACCTTTACGCGGCTCGATTCTGAACTCTTGGTTTGGCAGGGGGATGAAGTGAGTAAAATTAAACCCGATCTATTTCCCAACCGTTGCATCCAGCTGATGAGGACGCGGTACACAAATGAACCATTTAAATCGAAGCGACAGGTTTTCGCCCCAGGTGGTGACGCCACCAAGGCACACAACACACACAAACACACGCAGAAGAACACGGCCCAAATATTGCGGCACCGAGAGGACACAAACAAAAACAACTGAACCCGAAGAGAAAAGACAAAAATGGTGAAACGGCACCGATCGAAATCGGTTGATCTCGTTTTGTTGTTACGTATTGGCGATTTCATTCATAAAGTTCAACCGCTGTCCGGTTTCCCGCGAGGTTGAGCCTGGGACCTGGGAATAGGATTGGAGCCCATCGGGCACCAGGGTCCCGAAAAAGGAAGGGAAAACACGCTCGGGGGGTGGACGAGAGCAGAACGGGAGAAAGCCAACGGCCACCAACCCTTTGTGGCTGTGGAGAGATCTTTCATTCATGACGGCGATGGGGGCCACCGTCGCAGCCCGGTTGTACGTTGGGCTAATAATAAGCTTATAATTTATTCTAATCAATGACGAGCTCGTAAAACAAAGCAAAGAAGCACGGTTCGATCGGGGAACGCAGGCGAGGGAAACATAAAGGGAGAGAATAGATGAAGAGAGCACAGCAGAAGAGGAAGAGGGGAGCTTGATTAGCATTCACATTTCGCATCGTAACCAATACGACGACGAAATTGGTCGAAGATGTTTCGTGTTTTGTCCAAAATCAATCCACCTACGAGATGGAAAATTATTCACATTACATTCGACTCATAAAGACCAAAGAGTTTAAAACCCTATTCAGAGCATTGCAAGAAGTTTACAACAGTAGTGTATAGAATTTTATTGGTTTTTGTGCAAACAATTATATTTTTTATAACTTGTTTCTATGCAATTTCATTTGAATCTTTCAATTAAAAGATTAAAAAGGTGCAATAAAATTTAAATTGATTACCTGAAGTATTACCTAACCACTTGTTTCAATAGGTTTTAGGCCAAATAGGCCAAATTTTTATAGGTTTATTGATCGGCAACATAGAGTATGTACTAACAACAAGGTAACAAGGTCCAAAGCATCTTTTTGCTGATGATTTTGCTAAAGAAAAATCTTAGAGATCGCGTCAGTTTGTATCTATGAAGAATGTGGTGTTGGTACGATATGTTTTAAATCCTACAAACCCGTTTACTTGGGGACAAAACATTACCAGATTATTATCTCAATACCAGGTTATTCAACAATCGTTGTTAAACAGTTATCGTCCAAAATGGGCAACACTTTTGAAAATTTACTATTCTATCGAAAAATATAAATCTCCACCCTTAAAAACACAAAGTCAAGCATCATCAATTGAAAAGAATACATATAAACGAACGTATAGGAAAATGAATGAAGATCGTATAGTAAAAGGAAAGGAATAAAGATAGAGTGAGGGAGGGAGAACGAGAAAAAAGTGGAAGATGTATCATAAATTTTGTGACTCTATTTACATATCTCTCCCAACCATCGGCGAGCTGACGGCAGGCGATATTGGTGGGTCCTACGGTTCGTGAAGGGTTTACGACCGGACGACAACACCCCTACCCGCCCCTCCCGATCGCCATCCCGCCTCCCGCGACCACTTCCTCCGGCTGCGCACCACTCTTTGGCCACTCTTTATCCACTTCTCTCGACACTGACAGCGTTCGGTAGCTGAAACAGCAGCCAATGCTCGATGCTATAGAGACGCGAACATAAAGCTTCGTCCGTGTACGTTTACAAGCATGTGTGTGTGTGTGTGTGTGTGTATCTGTACGATCGAGAGTGGCTTGGAGTATGTGCCCATAAAGCCACAACCCGACGCCCCAACCGTTTGGCGTCCCGTAAACCCCCCCACACACCAACTCGGCATTTACAAGGGAGCCCAACGCGGCAAAGAGGTTAAAAGCACATTGAGCGTAAAGTTGGTCCATTGAAAAGTAAAAACAGGGCGTTCATTCATTCATACATTCGCCCATTCATTCATAGACGCCTCGCGGCACCAGCAGCGGCGGTTCAGATGCACGATTTGCCGACTCCCGCTGATAAAGACAAAAAGTGCAACCCTCCTATGCAAGATCGCCAAGCGTTACTTCCGCACATTTGATTGTTTGATCTCGTGGTGTATTCTATTTTGCACGTCATGAAGACTCCCCTGCGACGGGTCGCGATGGTGGTGGAAAGCGTTTAGCATAAATTAAAGAGAAGAACGCCAAGAACGCGCCCGCCATGTGACACGCGTTATCGCCGTTGATAAATGAAGATATCGGCCGAATGAGCCGAAAAATGGATCCTCCTGGGAGAAAATGGAGGAAACCGAACCGAACCAAGCACCCGGGCGACTTGGTTCTTTGTGATCGAGATTTTATGTCCAAGCTTTAATGTTGATTGCACAACCTGATATTCCGTGATTCGTTCCCTTTCGCCCGACCGGAACCGGTTGGCACTGGCTCCGGACGGGACGGGGAGGTCTGGGAATAGGAAAATTTTATTTTCGTGAAATATCATATTAGCATTTTACGGGATACTTTACCTCCGCCCGGCTTCGAACGGGCTCTCCGGTTGGTAGGCACGGCTAGACAAAAAGCACCAAACGAGACCCTAATTGAAACTCATTCGAAAATCATGAATATTTAATCGATCGTCCTTTGTGTCGATAAAAAGACGGCTCGATTCTAGCGAGAAAAGCACAGGAGAAGTTCGAAGAAATGGCACGTATTGATACTTTGCTTTGTTTAGTATGTAAAACCATGGGGCTAGGAGACGGGTCCACGAAATGTTCAAATCTGCTACCTCTCGCACAGTTAGGATGTCTTCGAGCCCGCCAGAAGATGGGTAGCGCAGCAGAACAGCAATGAGAATTAGAAAAACACAAAAAAAAACATGGACGCCAATTTCATCCGGTTGTAAACGGTGTCGCGCCGTCGTCTACGATCGTTTTACGACCTGTTCCCAGCGTGCACGTGCAAATCGGAACCCAGCGTTCCCCGACGGCGAATACCGGGCGCTTGGTGGTCCGTCCGGTTCCGGATGGTACGGAAAGTGCGTAGCAATTCGGCGCTACCATGGCGTTACCTCCGAGCCAGCCGTATGTCGTAAAAAATGACCAAAGACAGACGCGAGCGGCAAAAGCGGTGGCTGGCAAACATGATCGGCACTTGTTTGCAACTGCACCGTGGCCGGCATAAGCAATATCGAACCAACACCTTTTGGGCGGACGTGTGGTATAATGCTCGCCATGTGAGTCAAATCAGTTGATTAATGGTGCGACGCCGTGCGGATTTTGATTCCGAATTAAGCGCCCATTAAAATGGCGACCACTCGGGGGAGAGGTGCTGTACTAAAAAGCCCTTTTTACTATCAGAATTTACATCGGAATACATTAAAAAAGAAGCACAATAAATAGCACGTGGATAGAAAACTCATGGGCAGCACAGTAACAGTCGTACGTTTACGTTTCCTGCCACAACCACCAACCGGCATACCCGCACGCCCGCTTCTGCCGTAATCCAATTAAACACCATCCGCGCGGAGCTGAACAACCAAACGTAAATCTCGACTTGTACAAGAAACAAACCACAGCAGTCATCATCGTCTCGCACGACATGGCGCTCATAAATCAATCAACAATATCGTTGAGCTTCGTCCGATTATAGATTGCCTTGCGTTGAGATCGGGTAAAAGTAACTGAAAGATGTTTATACACTCGTTACCCCATATGGTAACTAGCCTGTGCTGAGCCGAACGTCTTTTTGTTAGGAATTATACATTGATAGACGAAACATTAACAGGTCATTCAATTATGATAGACTTATTCTTATGTGAAACATCAATGCTTATGGCCATGCTTCATTCCTATTATAAGAAAAATTATATTTTCTCTAAATATTCCCTATCGACAGATCTCGTGCCATTTTTCCCCCCGAAAACTTTGTGTCGTGTGTATCCTGTCTCGAGGACAGTATTGATAAATGATAACCACCCCTATCGCGGGCAGCTACCGAATGCTGGGATGGCTCACGATAAACACCCGTCTCATTAGCATTGGCAGGCTGGCCGCGCTAGATGCAGATAAGATGCTCTGAGATTGGAACGTTTCGGGCTAATTAGCTACAAATACAGAAGGCCACCACCGTCGCAGGCGCAGAGCCCACGCTGCTGGACGCTGGAAAGCACGTCCAAGTCGTGCGCCACTCGGTGTTCATCATCACCGAACTCTCCCCGCTCGAGCTCGAGGAGGAGGTGCGGAGATGGGGAGGGAGAATTCAAACATTAGCTAGCGCCATGGGAGATATTGATTGATTTAAATGAAAATGTTCACTTTCCTCTCGCGCGCGCACGCTGCCCGACCCCCATCGTCGGAATATAATCGTTGATGCTTAACCGAATCATGCGCCTCCCAACACGAAGACCGAAGGTGAGGAGGTAGAACGGGAGAAATGGTCCAAGGAAGTTGTTGTAAACATCTTCCCCCCCCCCCCCCCCCCCCCCCCCCCCCGGGAGGAGGCGGACGAAACCGGTGGGCAGACGAACAATTAGCTGTGACCAAGGGGACGCGTACTTCGACGTACCAGACCATCGGGAAGCAGATCAGGCGTGATCGATAAGCCAAACGACGTCGATCGTTCATCGGGCTGTCGACAAACGCTGCACTCCGCACTCACACAATGCCCACAACGCCGACCCACAAGTCTAATTGATATTTCCTATGTCTTTTGCGGATCATCGGCGCAGATCCCGGCGACATTGGGCGGGCAGATAGCGAAATACGCCGTATTTACGATAGCGTGGCAGCTCCAAATCATCCTGATGGTCTCTAATGATCGTTGCTGCTGACAGCTTGGCTCCATATCGACTGGCGGGATCAACGTTTTTGGCTGTCCCCACCATCTCCATGCTGTGTGTTGTTGTAGTGTGCGAGTGGCGACTGGAGCATACTTTTGCACAGATAGATAAACTGATATGGATTGGATTGGACAATGTTTTGTCGTGATTGAGCAATCAACTAGACTCAATGCGATCGAATGCTAGCTTCATTATTGCACATACAATGTGTGCCATTTTCATTCGGGGTATTTTAGTGAAATGGTGAAATTGTACATTAAAACTATATACATCATAACAAATCACATTGAATAACGTACAAGATCCAAAGAAAACTCATCGATCGCAAGTTCCAAAATGTCAACCGGACGATTTACAGTAAAATATATTATATTCTGAATATTTTACTGACGAACAAACGTAACATGATAAACAAACTTTCAAAAACGGTTGTTTTTAATAATTAGTACTGACAGTAGTTGGAAAGGAGCCATTTTTTCTAAAGAAAAGTTAGGTTTTGTTTGGCGAGCCTTACCATGCTATGTTTTAAAGAATAATGTCTAACCATAGTCGGTGTATCCGACAAATGAAGTTGTTTGTGGCATCCATCGCATCGGTTCAATCAATTTTAGACCATTCCACTAAAGAAGCAGAACTCAAACGAAGGAAAAAAAGAAGACAAATCTAGTCTCGTTGGTCGGAGAAAAGCATCAAAACAGCTCCCGTTTCATCTTAAAGATGCCGTGGAAGAAGGAGGCCGGATAAAAACGGCGAACAACAACATTAGGTACAATTAATCCACTCAACTTGCACGTCGCATCGTAGTGAAATCAGACCACGGTTCCAACGGGAAGCGAAAGGTAGGACAACCAACGGCCAGCTGCGAACGAACCGAACGGGCGCATGAGCATCAGAAGGAAGCAACCGGAGATACAGCAAGATAGAAAAGCGCGAAGCAAAAAGTACCCTACGCACCAGCGTCATGCGAGAGTGCTGCAGTTGCAGGCAGCGCCGATTCAGCGAAGGTTAAGGCCCATTCGGAGAAGGAAAATCAACCGAGTGTGCCATCGGAGGTCGGCGATAAACCCCAAGAGCGCGATAACGCTGGCGGAAAGCCGATGCTGATGATGATGAGATCTCCTTCGGGGATCGGGGAAGGCCCCCGCTTGACACTCCCAGTTGGCTAAGTGGGAGTGCAAGTATGAATGAAGCTCCCGTAGCTCGACCGGCTCCCGTTGCGGTTGGCGCGGTTGGCAGGAGACGCAGGCAAAGTGCAGTCGGAGCGTTACATTGCAGCGGCATTGATGCTGTGGCTGATCTTTCCATTCATAAACATCAATCAAGCGTGGCAAAGCTACTTGCTAGGGGGAGTATATTCTGGCAATTGCACCGCGGCGCGAGATAAAGACGGCCAGCGGTGGTGGTCCACCGGGACGGGAGAGAGATAACGAGTCAAGATTGGATTAAGCGCGGAGAGGAAATGACGTTTCAACGTGATAGCGAAATGCGTTTGTTTAAGTGATGCACAACTAATAAAGAACACTTGCATTCACCAGTTGCTTACTTGTTTGTTTAAGGTGGTCACGTGCAACAACCTACAAAGACCTATGTAACTCACGATAACCCAAGTATTTTTATGCTCAAACCATTCGGTGTTCCTTTCAATAGAAGGCTTTGCAAAAACTTTACAAAATAAAAAAAGTCCAACTTATTTTAAATTTTAAATGATTTAACGGTTTCAAAAAAGTTAAAAATTTAAATCGAGTACCAGCAGCGCCACCTACATCTCATCATGTTCGGTTTTCGACACGTAATTCACTTCCAGGTAGCGCTAGCGGCGTTTCCCATTTCCAACCGGTTCGAACCGGGAATTCGAGTAGTACGTGTCTGTGCTCACCAGATGACGCTGGTGAGGCCACCAGATGGCGCCAGGAGTACGATTTTTCAAATCGAAAGAATCGGTTCGATCGATGACCTTGGCCGGGAGATTTATGACCTTGAAGAACCGTTTCGGCGACCGACCAATCACAGGCCTCCGTTTAATGTGTCCGTTGAACAGTTCTAAAAAATGCTTGCGGATTAAAAGTTGTAAATGTTTAATATCAAAAAGTTAAATAAACTGCTTCTCGAGCACAGTTTTTATCACAGGATTTTGGTAGATACAAGTTTACGACATCGGCATGCATTACAAGTTTTCTGACCGGCAATAGAGGAGAAAATAAAAGTGTATTTCGTCTGCCGAAATGTACAATATCAATTTAACAAATTAGACGAAAGAGTAGACGATAAAAGCGTGTGAAAGGACTTCTATTGCTACTAAAAATTAAAACATTTTACCAGCTTTAGGTTATAATTACTTCACACCCGGTGTGCTGCATGATAAATAAGAGCTACCAACCACCAAAGAGTTTGAATGTTTTGCAAAATTGTATGTAGAAAGGCAAGTTCTGGTAGATACAAATGTCAACTTGTGGTTCCTAAGAAAGAATTGGGAATATGTCTTCGTAGCACAAGCTTCTGCTTGTCGATCAAAGATAGATTCGTCCAGCTTTTGCGAAGAATGATACAAATGAACTACAGCGAAGGGAGGAAATGGAAGAGGTTATGATAATGATTGAAATTGCTTGGGTCGAAGTTGTGCCTTGGATAGGCTGCGGGAAACTGGTCTTGCTCAGACGCTCTATAATTAGCCTCTCGATCACAGCAATTGATCTAGCTCACTCAGATGGCCGAAGATGTTTTTGTAACATACCTCGCATCCAGGTTTCGTTCTCGGGATCGGCTGGAGTATCGTTCTGGCTGTACTAGCAATCGCCGTGTGTCTCAAACGCCACATTCACAGTAGCGGGATGTTTCATCATTGCATGCAATAAACCTCATGGTCGATCGCAGGACAAACTCACACCCTCGTCACGGGCACAATCAATGTCGCATAACACACATAATCGAAGCGGAAGCCCTGGAATCCGACGAGGGCTAGATAAGCCGAGTCTATCGTTTCCACACCGTCATCATCTGCGTAAGCCAAATCTTTATAACAGCTCAATCAAACTTCTCTTCCTAATGTGAGCTAGTAAAAAAAAGCCATAATAAGGACACAAGGTTGATACAGCATGATTTCCGTTTCTTAATCCCATCCATCCCAATATCTCCGGACCGGACAACTTCACGCAAAAAGCCGATAGCCGCTTATTGTGTGGCGTAATCTATACAGGTTTTACAGCTTTATGATACCAAGGGCGATACCTGGCCTAATGCAGTAGCCCCGACCGGACATACCAATGCCGTTGGACTATCGTTCGGTTTCAATCTTATCGACTCCCGGAGCCCCAATCGCAGAAAAAACCCCAAAACACTAGCGGGCGGAAAGTTTACAAGTCTTCTCGCGGACGCAACGTCGGTTCAGTTTGCCGCTAAGCCTGAAGTGAAAATGTTTGCCAAGTTTTTCCTGTTCGCCGTCCTGGCCCAGCTCGCCTGCGCCCAGCAGCCATCGTTCGATGTGCTGGTCGAGTTCGGAACGAACTTCAGTACGCTGGCGTTCGACACGCAGGAGGAAATCAACGACCTGTACGAGTTCAATGCCGATATGATTCGCGAGTTCAACCGGGAGCTGCTCCTGGAGCTCGGCCGCATGGTGCCGGCCATGCGTGAAGCCGACTCCGACTTTCAGGAGCAAATCGAGGCTGCCGACGGTATCGACGCGGAGTGCCGCGAGTACGTCCAGGAGCTGCGCGAGCTGTTCCTGCTGTTCCAGAACTGGGACATTCAGGACTGTGCCTACTACGCGCACGTGGAGCTGGAGGCCGACAGCATCAATCGTTTCCTGCCGTACGCCATCACGTTCCAGTCGGAAAACACTCGCTCCATCTCGCAGGTCGTCCAAACACTTGGCCGTCGTAACGCATATGCCGACTTCGAGGGTGTCGTCGAGGAGCTCGACGGCGAGTGGGAGTACTATCAAACTCTGGCCGTATCGTTCAGCGATTTTCTGTTCGACGAGATCCTCGCCCATGCACCGGTTGCCGATCGCGTCTACCTGCGCCTGTCAGACTGCCGCGAAACCGCTCTGGACCTGCAGCTGGCGGACCAGGAGTACATTCTGAGCTACCTGGATGATAACTGCCAGTAATTATTACAATAAAGCAGCCTTCACGATAGGGTTTTGTTAATCCACACTCTCCGTTTTGCGTCTCACACGTGTTTCATCTCCTGCGCGTTGGATAATGCCTCCCCTCGTTTCGCTTTATCTGCATTCGAAAATTGGCCACAATTTAGCTGAACCCAACCCAATTGCCTGACGTAAGTGCCGGACTCGAGTAAGAATCGCTTTGCATATTCTACCCGCTCACACACTGTCCCAATTCAATTGAAGCCAATAATGTGCGTTATTGGGCAGGCAAAGCGTGGTAACACGTAATATGCACTTACCAAGAGACGCTTCGGGGTCGGACAGATCCGAAAGGCTGGGCACCTTCTGTATATTCCGTATCGGGCCATCGTCCAGTGGCTCCTGCTTGAGCTGAATCGGTCCTGCATCGCCGTCGCAGCCCTGGGAAAGAAAGTGAACCGAATGCGAACAAAATGAGGGGTTAATTTCTATGAAAAAAGAAAGAAAAATCTCCAAAATATCTCCGCACCCAGTCAAGTCCGGATTTTTGTTTTGTTTATAAAATGATTGAGTTCTTCGGTTGCGATCGTTTCCGGTGGCTGTGGCGGTTCACCTGCAAACCGCAAGGGCATCTTAAATTACCATAATTCTAAAGAAGCGAAACAAAGCATCCACCAAATGATACCGGAGGTAAGGAAGCACCCGGCGGGGAAAAGGCAGAAACTCTCGACTCCCAACCATCGTAGATGCACAGATCACCCTTGTTCTTATCTAATTAGTAACGCTTATAGACAGTTGTAACGAGCTGTCGTTTCTCCCGTCACCCGGCACCACCGGTACTAAATAGAGACATATTAATTTTCCACCCATGTCGTCGACGGTCATGCCACCCGCAACCCACCGCACCGGAATCCAGCAAACCGGAAACGATCGCTCGGAAGTGTGCCGCGCGCAGTAGACGCGACCCAACCGAAAAGCTAGAAACGAATTGAGATATAAACCACCATAAATATGTTAACACGATAATGATTCAACGAGAACGCGCTGCTACAGGGGATGAGGATCGGGCGCCCCCTTCGTCGGTGGTAGCAGTTCCTGAGGAATTGACGGATCTTGCCAGCGAACACACTCGCGCGGAGGGATGGGTCAGGCTGTGAGTATTATCTTTATGGGTGTCGCTTCCATTCCGAGCTAGAGATTATGCGCCGGGGCATATGAAAATGCTGGTAAGCTGCTCACTTGACACCGCATGATCGAATATGTCAAGGGGCGGCCACATATGCACAGGGGTCAAGCGGATTGAGTTGTCAACGCAATAGGTCGCGGAACGCTCGAGTTCCCCCATTTACGCTCCGTGAAGCCAAATCGAGCATCGTACAACTTTCCTGCTTTAATCAAAGAGTGTTGAGAGATTAATTAGGCAGCGGTTGCGCTCTGCTTAACTTAGTTCTGGTGGCAAGGAAATTTGTTCTACGTGTTGGTTTAGTATATTTAAAAGTTACATTTACATACATAATGCCCAGTAATGTATTAAAAGTACCAATGTAACATGATTGTGCAGCCATTTCGACGATCACCTTGTTCATATAGTCGTGTTATCAATCGATGTTCCAATACAAGCGTTTTATAAATAAAACCTATGACGGACAAGGAAGATACAAAAAAATCCAGTTCAAGATGTCGCCTACTTCAAAATTTTAAATTTTCACAAAGAGATAAAATCAAATATAGCAAGAGAAATTTACGAGGACACAATTATGTAAGATCAATCAAAACATCCTAAATTAAATACTGAAACTTATTTTACTCATTGAACATGGTTTCCTTACTGTTATCTCGAAAATAATAGTTGTTTTTAGATGTTCGAATGGCAGCTATATTTCACACAATTTCAATCCTCCATCAAGCCTTCATCAAACCTTTACCAAGCCTTCACCAAACATTTACCAACTAAAAAAATACTATTACAACCTCCGCTCTCAAAGTCTTCATTGCAACTAACTTATTTCTTGGCTAACCTTTTCTATCTTATTTTACTCAGCCTTCTTTGATCATATGTTTAAACTTTCTGGCAGCGCTAACACTTACCAATTTCTAATACAGTTAGACAGAGTTAGAATAATCGAATAATATCATCCAACCCAATTAGGTGTCAGAACTTTCCTGATCCGTAATAATAAGTATAAGCTATCAAACAAAAATAACAAAAACACATTACATTGATTCAGGTTATGGACATTCCATTGGCAAGCCAAATATGTGTGTTTTTTGTGGGCCTTTTATTTTCCAAAACTTTCCAAGTCATAGAAACTTTGCCGATTTCAAAATCGGAATTTTTAATAAATTTTTAATAAATACACCTACCGTTGGCGGCAAAAAGCCAAAACTTGATCATATCCTAATCCATTCAAAGTTTATTTTATTTGTTTCAACAAAACACTAAATATATACATTTGCTATTGCCAGATGACATTGTAGTTTTGCTTTAATTTTAGTGTACAAATAAGACAAGTAGATGAATATGGAATGTTTGGTAAAACAATCCAAGAACAAAACCCCCGTTCCAACAAACACACTCACACGTCACACCAACACGCAGCCACATTACGATCGTTTGGACTTCAACTTCTCAAAACATCGCGCGCTGATCGAACCACAAACAAAAACCGGTACCGTTCGTTACCGAAAAACCTTTCTGCGTCAATATCGACCACGCTTTACAGCTAGCCAGAGCACCTCCCTCCCCCCGGAGGGTGCTAACGACAGCGGACTTTCATTCATAAAAACCAAATGCACAAAACCGTGTACCAGCGGATGCCCGACGCGTGGTCGGCTAAGCGGTGGAAGTCACGTTTTAGACACGCTCCTTCTAGCTCCAACTACATACTACCAGGGTCTGGTGTGGAGAAGTCACAAGCATAACACATACAACACACACATACACACACGCACGTGCCAGTTGCCCGGTCGAGAAACATCCTACACACCACCGTTCGAAGGCAGGTCGGTCGCCTCCACAAACCGATCAAACCCCAAGAGCCAAAGCTGGATCGACAGCTGGATAATACCAAAAGGCACCCACCACCAGTGCGTTACAGCCGGTGCCCGCTTCGGTCGCAGTTGTGCTCAGACGGTGGCGTCGATGATCCAGCGTGGAAAGCCAGCTTGTTCACTTGAGGTAAACACTCCCGCGCGCACAACGACGAGTGTCAGAAGTAGATACTTTGCATCGGCCACAAAGCTGCCCTGGAAGAGCACGATCGTGTGTACCGTTCTGCGAAACAATCGCGATCACCGACGACTGTCAACTGTTCTGGCGATCCTGGCTCCCGGGTTCCCGCCGGACGACGCCGGCGTCGTGAAGTTCACGCCGCCGTTCTATCCTTCCTCCAACCGCACGCGGCTTGGCCATCATTGGCTGACAATTTACGGGCCTGAAACCGAAACCCGGCGCGCGAAGCCGAAGCCGCGACTTCAATCTCTCCGAACGCACTCGGTGAAAGGGTTACATCCGGCCGCATCGGTTGCGGCCATAAATTTGCTGCAATATTTTGACAGCGTTCGGGCACGGGAAGACAAACTCGTCGGATGCTTAATCGCGGCGTCCCCCATCCGTTTCGAGGGGCTGGCAAACGCGCACCCCGAATCCCCAAACCAGTAGGTCTCTCCTGGGGGAACCCTGATGGCGGTCACCTGTGCCGCGGGATCAGAGGGGAAAAAACCTACAAACATCGTCGACATGTCCATTGATCATTGGCGGAACGGGCGAAACAAGAACGATGACGCTAACGCTGTTCATGGTTCGTTGTAAATAATTATCTCAAATAGCACAACAGATTAACTCTTTCGCGCGTCGGGTGTCGAAGTGTCATTTCGCCTCCTTTGGAAGAACGTTAAAAAGAACACACACAACAGAACGGCCTGGAATGTGTCACCGGCACCGAGCGCACGCACGCGAAAAATATGACACTGCGTGTCATAATGAAATGTTAAATATGCGATTATAATTCTAACAGCGAGCAGCCGATCATCACCCGATCGGGCGCTAGAACCCAGAAATCGCTGGAATGACACTTCCACCGCGTTTGACATCATCATCATCATCATCTTCATCCATCGGTAACGCCAGCGATATTTGTCCATCGATAAATCGCCCAGCACCTCAACAACAACTGGCACACAGGAGTGTTTGTAATCACCGTGAATCAATCGCTAAATGGGCGCACTGATGCATCGTTGGCCGCGCGAGGTTTATGTGTTTACAGCTTTCCCTACAACGCCTGAACCTGGTATCAGGTCATCATCTTACATTTTTCCATATCTTATCTTTGATGACGGCCAAAGTGCTATCGTTATCGGTGATAATGATGATGATGACGCTGATGATGATGATGGTGGTAGATTCGATAACAGCAAAAACACAAACCCTATTGTGCAGACTGCGATCTCGTATCAAACGTGGTCGACCGACAAACGAGCGCCGAAAAGTTTTTCAAAAACTGCCTATTCGGGCGGGACTCAATATAGTTGTTTTATTCCACCCTGGTAGTTCTGCTAGTTACTGGATGCGCGGTCGCTGCAGATTCACCAACGGATGATGAATATTTCATAATGCGTCGCCTAGGGACGATGCGTTGCGCTTCCGCCGTGAAACGCTGTAGCCATTCGAAAGCGATCATTTAGAAATCAAAAAGGTTCGCTTTTCTCCGGGTGCTACACTCCACCGCCTGGAGAAGTTAGCCCATCACGATGGACTTACTATAGACGCGTTTATTATTCGCCACACGTTTCAGTAACACCCAACCCTCGGGAATGTTGTGTGTCCAGAGGGGTTATATTATGTTATAAATATTCTAGCCCCAACGCCCCAACTACGTCCAAGTAGTGGTCGACTCCTTCCGGTCACTTACCTGCACGAACGTTGGGAGGAAGCTTACGGACTTCTTGAGCTTCTTCGGCCTCGTCAAACCACCACTGCCCGGGAGTACCAGGGCGCTCGAGTGGACACCTGCCGAAGGTACTCCCGTCGGTACCAGTGCCATGCCGGACTGGTGCTGGTGGTTGTGGTGGTGGTGGTGATGGTTTGGTTGTTGGTTGGTGTGCTGCAGACTGCTAGAATGAAGCCCCCCACCGGGATGGTTAGCCATTCCGGGGCCTACACTACCGCCACTTGTGTTCATCAGTTGCATCTTGCCCGTCAACATCGAGGTAGTTAGGGACAGATCAAACGCTGAGCCGTTTCGACGGCTACCGTGGAAGGAATGGCGTTGCTGCTGACCGTCCGGCTGCTGATGCTGGTGTTGCTGCTGCGTTTCGGGATAGAAGGTGACACCAGCCGCTGCCTCTGGAGTCGGCGCCTCGTAGAAGGGGGTCTCTTGCAGCGAATAGTCCGCCAGTATGTCGTACGCTAGGTCCGTTTCCATTGCTTGGACGTGCCTGCGGAAGAAGCGAACCAAACCAAAACACGAAATTAAACCTCTTGCGTGAATCGGGAACTAGGGACGGTTATTTTTTGTTTTGTTTTGTTTTGTTTTGGACGGTAGATCAATAAAAATGAAAACTGTTCAGACCGTTTTACGAACGAAATGATCGCGCCGGCCCTGAAGATTAAGAAAATGAAGCTAATTATTGGAGAGTCCGCTCTTACTCGCTGGCTATGACGAATTTCCAGCAGCTTCACTCGACTCGGCTACTGTAATAAAAACCTTCTCCCCAGCAATTTTGGGTGAAGGTGGCCTGCCGTGTGCTACACTCGGCACGGAAGGAACACCTTTCGAGTAAAAAACGATACTCCCTAAACACATACCACGACGCAACGGCTAAAGACAACACTGAGGTCTTTTTTTGTCCCGTCGCCAACACCATCCCCAACAAGCTGCCCTTCGGCCATCCGGCTCTTCCAGTAGCCAAATCGTTCTTCTAACCACAAGGCCTACCGACCGGGGAGTTCATAAAAACGGGTTTAATGAGTCGCCGGCCCTACCTGACCGCGGGAGACCTGGTATATTTGGAAGTAACTGTCCCTACTTGATGGCGTTGCATTTTTTCGTTCTAGCTGCGTACTTTTTTGTGTGTTCTAAGGCACTCAACCTTTTTTTCCCATCGTGCATGGAAAGTCCTCGCCTGTTTTATGAATCGCGACAAAGCAAAACCCCCCATTGGAACGTTGTTGACTTGCTTTCACGACGGCGTTACACAAGCAGTCGGGAAGATGGTAGTAGCAAAGTTGCTGACATGCTGTGTCAAACAACGAGAAATCATAGACAACAAATAGAGTCGCGTGGCACTAACCCTCAGATCCATTGAAACGGCAATTCGTTTTTGCGAATAGAACTATTTTAACTGTTTGATTTTTCATGTGTTAGTTTATCTCATTTTAAATGAAAAAAGAATTAACGATCATAAAAATACTCATTGTCGTCGTTTCAAAAAAATGGGACAACACCTTTCTAACCAGTGCAAAATGTTTTACGCTCAAACAACTTTGACAATGTGTCACAATCACATATTACTCCTTATTTAAAGACAACCGAAAGTGCACTCGAGATCTCCCCTTAGATTTTGTGATAGAACCTGGCTTCTGCAGTCCTTGCAACAATTTCCCTGGTACCGTTGTACCATGTTTTTGACCGGATCCCTGTTAGTGGCGTCCGGGAAGTTCCGTTACGCAGTCCCATAAAATGACCCACGGGGCCCCAGACAGATTATATTTACACTATCGCTCCGGTCCTTCCACTGGAAACGGATCTTGGCCTCGAGTTCTTGACGAAGGCGCCGACGGTCGAAAGCACTTTCAGCCGAACAAACGCCGGTCAGAAGAAAGTTCCGCCAAACTTCCGACTCCGCTATGGCGCCGTCATTAAAAGGCCCCTCGCCCTATGAACGGCAAGCCCACCTTTGCAGGTAAATAGCAAGGGGTTACGGGCGAGGGCTTACCCGGCACTTAAAAGTGCTTATTGAACTATAGTCAAACATACACCGAAAGCAAAAAGGCCATACGTAGATACGGTGTTCCTTTCAATAATAAGCGTAAGTAGAAATTCTGCTGAATGTGTCTCTTTTAATATTCATTCTGAAGGCATATTCCTTTATTTACAACCAGAAGAATGCGTCAAACAAAGGAAAGGCGTTTGGTAATAAATCACATTCCTCCGCGCATGCATCATATGATCCAACCATGGCACTGTCGGTGAGTGTTAATGTCCTAATGTTATGAGCCTGTGTAATCCCGCGCGAAATCAAGTATGTTTTGCCCAAACAATCAACATTCTACCACAGTCGCTTACGGCTGTCCCATGGAAATTGGCGTTGCTGCCTCTAACGGACGCACGGAGAAGATCCCATCGATAGCGATCATATGGGATCGTGCCGTCGCTGCTGCTCGGTGTTTGTAGCAGATCGCAGTTCATCAGTTCGCCAAATATTATTTATAACCTTTCGCCCGTAACGGCGGCGGAGAGAATATGACCGTCGCGTGAAAGCAGCTGACGGTAGGCAACATGGCAGCGTAAGGAACCCATTGGAGTATTGGGTGGATCGGTTGGGCCGGTGTAAAGATGAACGTGCTGACATCGCCCGAGTCGTTACCGATCAGGGCGGGTGACGATGGTACGCCAGCCGGGCGGTCGAGGAAATATGATGCCACGTACCGGAGCAGACTGATGGGTCTTGCCATTCGATTCGCACATGTGACTGCCATTTGGCGAGAGGACGCGATGGACGCACAGCAGGCCGTGTGTGCTGCTGTTCTTGCGAATAAAACCATAAATTTCTCTCGGGCACTTTCCAGATGTGCAACGATGTCGAACGGAACCCCTTTGAGACTAACCGGCACACGATGAAGAGTGGGGTATGTGGGGCGATCGAGGCAGTATGGATGGTACTTATTAGTGGGAGGTTTTGGAATACATTCATCCGTCTCGCTTGTCCGCGAACGCGGTTCGGTTTTGGATGAAATCATTTCGATAGACTTCGTTAGTTTCCCTCCCTACGGTGACTAGGCCACTCTCGAGAACTGTGAGCGACGCAAGGCTGTACAAGAAACCGATCAACGACGCTACTTTGTGTCTATTTATTCCAACTGATAGCCACTGTTGCTCAATTATAAGTTCAAAAATAGTTGCGATTTTGTTGAAGAGACAGCACTTGAAGTATACTTAGATCATATGCTTGTAAGAATAACAATGACCTCAACGTTTGTAAGGTTTCCTTACTTTATCAATTGCCTGACTGAGTAATCGTCTGTCCAGTCTGATGTAACGCCATGTCGAACCAACAAACAAACTATCAATACATGTATAAAGCAATTAAGATCGTTGCGATCAGAAAAAAGGGAAAAATAGCCAATTGGACAATTTCCAAAGTTAATCTTCAATACAATGGCTTTTGGGAACTAGTATTTAGAATTGTCTTAACAAATTTAGATCTTATTTATTATTTATTTTATTCAGTGTTGCGCCTACAAATGCGCTGCATAAAAAGGTAACCCTACATTTATTTTTGAATGTCTTGACATATTCTAATTGTAATCGGGAAATATAAAAAAACATCATGAGTAACTCTAACGAATGACTAAAATAATATCAAAACAACAAGAAAATTTGTAAAATTTAGAAAAGTGAATATGTACATACAAAACGTACAAAAGGGAAAACTTACTTGTAAAGATGGAAGAAACCGAAAAGGGAAATAACATAAATTCTATGCTAATGTAACTTTTCAAAAAAGTAATAGCTGTATTAAAAATTATAGAATAATATTTAACATGATTTATTGAATTAGTTAGAAATGAGAACATTAAACAAATTATTAAATATTCTAAACCAAAACAGGTTGTTTCATCACGGTTACAAGCATCTTTGGCTTTCAAATACTTCTGATAAAGTGATTTACTAATTCATTCCAAGTGATTTATCAATTTGTGATCAATACTGTATCAAATAACGACAAATTGATTTAAATAAACATTTAACCATTTCATAATGAACAAGCTGACCCACCGAACTTCACCTCGTCCAATAAAAATAATACACTAATATTGAAAAAAAACAAAGCATTACAATTCAAGGGAAGCCCCATTGATTTGGTTTCTGAAGATGTCGACACATAACAATAACAGATCCATCTTCAAGTCGCGGCATATCAGACAAATCCAAAGAATGTTTTAAAATTCCAGTGAACGATTCACGGCTTCGTTTTCATTTTCAATACGATTAATCAATAAGCGCGAGGGTTCAACCGGAGTCATTAGCATAGGTAGGAGCAGCTAAAATTGTACGTACACTCAACCAATCTTAGTTTCGGTACTATGGGTCATAGTTCACATAAACATTTGTGATAAATCATTTTTAGTTGAAGTGAATTGGCAAATAGCAAGTTGCAAGCCCATGTTACTGTTCACGAAGCAGAGCATTTTTAATTGGACGATTGGTGCTGGCATTTGAATAACAGTCAATAGAATGCTACTCATATGCAAACTCACATTTTCAATCAACACCAATGCTTCATTGTAGATCATTAATTTTTTATTCAAAATTTCCCCCAAAATACATTCAACGCCTATCAGAACCTATCATCTAGGCGATCGCTTGGAATTTCCTTAGGCAATGTTAAAGTTGTATTTTCTTGTTTCCATGAATAAAAATGAACAAATAATTTGATTACATCATCAAGATAGGCTCAGCCGATTTAGAGTTTTAGCGTTAAAGACAAACGAACACTCATTTTTATAAGTTTCTGCTTTTCCTACGGATTTTTCTAACTTGCATTGTTTTTATTGGGCCAAAAGAAACAAAGCATCAGAAGACTTCGTAGGGATATGTCCAACCGTTTTCGCTAGATAAGGTAAATTTTATTTGTTTTATATGGAAAAAAAGCCGTTTTTATCGAATTTTCCCATTTTCCGGCTTTTCTTTGGGAATTTTCAAATTCTTTTCTTTTTTCCTAAACCTTTCTTGGGTAAAAAGGAACAAATCATATTTGAGATGGATGGATTTTGAGTTTTAGCATCACGAAAATACAAACATTCAGTTTTATAGATATAGAGATTGTTAAACCTAAGCTAATATGTTTACTGTCAATTATGCAAGAATATTAAAATAATAAAGCAAGTTTTGGAGAACGACGTTTTGAACGGCTGATATCAAACACCCTGTTTCATACATCGCTCGCTAGTTCTAGTTGATAACCAATTGTACAGAAGGCCGGGAAACTGTGAGAAATTGTGAAATGTGAAAATTTCTCCCAACAACAGATGGGCTGTATAAATAGGCTGAGAAAGGCTGGACTTTGCCGCCACGATAAAGATGGTTTCAAGAAGGAAAGATGTCGTTCGTCGGATAGTTTAGTGTCGAACATCTGTCCGACAGACAAGGGACGACGTACTCGTGAGACGCTGCGAAAATTCAACGGTACTCGCAGGACTCGCAGTAGCCAAGTAAGTCAACCGGTATGAGAACGCACCGGCCTCCAGTGGTGCAACACGATGCGGCCACAATCTGGTTCGGATTATATGGCTCAAAATCGAACGCATCGACAACACGCACTCTGTGGCAATGGATCTGAAAGGCAGGTATTGCGAGTATGGAATCGCTATTCGACACTTGCCCATCGCATCCTTATTCGTTTCCCACCGTAAGGTTCATCGTTTTCGGGTCCACGACAAGAGATGCACAGGCCCTCTAGGGATTGCCCTTTGAAGGGGAAGGAGCAGTGCGGTGTGGCAAATACGCGATATGTAACCGGTAGTCATAGCGAGTCCCCTGCCAACGCGCTGCCTCCTAATGACGCCAGCGGTCCGGCGAGACGCACTTGTGTTCCGTCATTAGCAAGCGATGTTTATTTGTACTTGAACTTGTAGCATACTTCGGCCACCGAACACCAGACCCACTCGATGCTTTGCTCTGCTGCATCGGCCAGCGACCAAGGAGGTGCTTCTCTGCACACACACACACACAAACACACACACATATGCCATCACGAAACGCTTGCCTTTGGCCGACCCGGATTGCACCCACATCGACACAAGCCTCTCGAGGATTTGGTGTTTCTTCGATGCTTTCTTTGCTTCCCGACCGTACTTTCCATGGGCAATCCCTTGCGATGTGTGCCTTATGTTGTTGATCATGTTTCTCCTTCTCGGTGTCCTCGTCCCCTGTTGAACGAAGGATCTACCAAACACCACACATACCCGCTCGAACGGGCCCCGCCTGTCTGTTTATCAACGATCCCACAGGCCAACGCCAGACCGAAACGAGCTGCTGGCTGCATTTGCCCGCTATGACGTGCAGTGAATTTTTAATTTATTTTTGTTTTATCCACCAACCCATCGCCGAACGGCGAGAAAGAGTAGGATGAAAAGCACAAGCAAAGCGGACGAGAAAAACTAAACGTTGGGAAAGAAAGGCTGGAGATGGGAAAAAGGTTGATTCCGATGCAACACCCGACACACCACCAATCTGCATCCATCCTCCCCGCCCCCGCCCAGCTTCCGAAGATGACTTGTAGCACCGTTCAGGAAGGTCCGATTCCGGAGAGCAATCGGTTCTAAGCAGAGGAGAAGAAATCAAACATATGTCGGCTAACAAACGATCTTCGACAGTCGATCGCGCATAGCCCTGGAAAGGACATGAGGAAACCATTGCCAGCTTGCCGTATTCATTTCTCGGTAAACCGAACTAAACCGTATAAAGGAACGTCTCTTTCAAACATCTCACATGGCGTCCCTGAAATCACCCTCTGCCAAGGCAAAGATTAGTTGCATTTAATGGAATAAATTGCCCAAAAGAGGAATCGCTTACTTTCAGTATGTGAATTATCTGGTGATTAACATTGGGTACCGAGTTTCCCACTGCTAAGATCTGCATTTCTTAGCAGCTGTAACGAATCTCGTGCTTACACTAAAAACTGCATCGACGCGTAGGACATATAAAAGAAGAAACCCTTCGCTTCGCGGTGGGTGTTTTGGGATCTCTTTGCTGCAGACAAGAACTAAGTCAGTCGAACGAAACGATCGATTGGCTAAAATTGAGCATCCACCACAGTTGCTCACTGATCTTCCGAGTTGATCTTGTGCTGGTTCAACGTACTCTGCACGGACCAAGCCATCGGGAATCGCAGACCGTGGTAATAGGATAGTAGTCTGGCGATCGGGTTTATTTTTTATTTCGTATAAACTGAATCCTTGACACAGCCGTAACTCAATCCTTTTTTTGGCGATCATCCAACCGGTGTCTGGGGAAGCTTTCCCCACAGGAAGCAACGTTGTGGTTCAGGCACGGACCACATTCGGGTTTTAACCAGCACACAAAATCGATGGAGCCGATCGTGCTGTATTTATACGGGTTGAATGGTATACCGCTACGTAGAGTTCAGCGTGATATCCTTTACCACGATGAAAATCCTTTCCCGCCATCCCACCAACGCTCGTTAAGTTTGTTTGAAGACATCCATCATAACCGAAGGATTTTTGTATCATATTTCCATTTTAAAAATTAAGCTCATCAGTTTCCTCCATTTCCTGATGAGAGAATTCGTGCTTCGCCGAGATTCGAGCTTCGAAGGAAGCGTTCGATCGAAAGTCCCCCTTTTGAAGACCGTATGATGGTTCGCGTTGTGGTTTTCAGAAGATACTTATATTCGTAGGACAAAGAACATATTTTCCCATGAATTAAAGCAGCTTCTAGAGCATTCCGGACCGGAAGGAATCCTTAAAAGTGTCAGCTTTGAAATTTTCGTGTTTCGTACATTCCTGCAACGGAGGGGAAACATTCAATAAAGTGATCAAGTTGACCTCAAAACCCACTAATACACAAGAGCAACAAGACTCCGTAAGGATATTGTTATCCCTCACTTACTACAGCAATTGGCCACCGACTGTTGGATTAACAGAGAGGAAATGATAGATCTAGTCAATCTATGTACATAAATGGTACAACGATATGTAGAACGACGCCAAAAGGCCAGCAAACATCCATACATTTACACAATCCAGCACTCGCCCGAGTAGAGGCCGTGTCAGTCGTGACGATTTCATTATTTAACATATAATTGTGATTCTAATTCGAACAGAACCAAAACAATGTTCAAGCTACTAGCGATGTTGACGACTTGAGAAACCAATTTTCATTCAGCGAATAAAATCACATCTACATCGGTATCGTAGGATGTGCATTGGAGAGCAATACATGCCATGTTCCTATACGCTCTATGCTCATACATTATTAACAATGGAGGCGGTTTGATTTATACAACTTAAGAAGAAAAACAACGATTGAACTTTACCTTTTCCCTTTGGTTTTAATTAAGATGTTGTTGTTTAGAGAATTGAAAATGTTCCTTTGGTTTGTCTCTATTTTTCTGGGATATTTAAAACATGCTTCACAATGCACACGCCACACTTGCACCCATCGGAGGTCGAAGTCTGGGTGGCGCTGTGAATCCAGCGCCGGCCATCGGCTCACGTTCCGTACGAGACACGAGGCAAAGCGTCAGCGAAGCGTTGAAGGATGCTGCTTGTTTGTTTACCCGTAAAAGTAGGGAACGGCTAAGCCGCCACGGTTCGGTGACGGAAGAGGTGTCAGGTGAGATGTACGAAATGCCTTCGTCATTTCTTGTATTGACATGATAATTTTAAGCTGATTCCTAAAATTAACTCGCAATACACCCGGCCCCGTCGCGGCAACATGCCCCTCAATCGTGTCCCAGCGGCTGTTGCTCGTCGTTAACTTCACACGTTAACAATTATGGTGACAAATATTTACCAATCCCAACGATAGGAGTACCGCACGGGGAAGCACGAACCTTTACGCCCGAGTTCTTTTGCCTTTTGCATGGAAAAGATCGTTTAGTCGGATCGCCAACGGTGGGAATTGCCGCTATGACGCATTCTTCGAGGTAACGGCTCTCAAGTTGCTTAACTTGTTACGTGTGGAATGAAAAATAAAAACGAAATAAGATTCTTTATATGTACAACACAGTTCGTGGACGATCATGTTAAGAAAACCACAGAACGAACTACATCCAAACAACAGGCACGTTTTTAAAATTTTCTTTTAGATATCTTGGTGATTAGATTTTATTTTGTGCAAAAAGCTATTTGAGTTCATGTGTGATCATGTAAGAATGGAAGCAAATCCTATAAAAACCAGTTACGTGTACGCTCAGTTTAAGGTGACTGGAGATTGGGTTTAATTTAAGTAATTTTTGAAAAAAATTCTAAAAATTATAATATAATACATTGTACGATACATTTACATGTATAAACACCATTATCGACGAAAACAGTGTTCAATCCCTCAAAACAGCATTTGAACCAATGAATCATTGGCGATAACGACGGAAAATACTAGAAGCCATTAGATCGCATGCCATTTCTTCGAAAAAGGCAGCATTACTACTACACTGATAATAGCCTTATCAGATCGCTTCGTAAGTTTGATACCACACCGCCGGAGTAGTCACGCGCATGTCAACAAGATAAACTACACCGCCGGGTCGGAGTTTTATTGTTTCAACATTTCTTCGATGGCCGAATCATGCAGGACACCCAACCCGACGCCAGTCTTCTGGTTTGCAGGCCCAGTGATTAGACCGACCTCAATTTGAAAGTGTGCGTTCCATTTTTAGATGTGATCAAATTTGTGCCGTTTATCGTTATCAAACAAATGATAAGCACATCGGGTTCTTTGTGAGTGTAAGACATGCATCGAACGATTTTTCTCCCCTAGAAGTATGAAGCGTACAAAACAACACATCACTAAAATGGTGACAGGACGGTGGGAAAACGTTACGGTCTAGCGAAGACGTTTATGGTTTATTGTTTTATCTTATCATGCAACGGGGAATTTTCTTTCTTCTTCCACTATTGTGCGGTGTACCTTCCACTTAGGAGTTGCTGTAACGTGCTTCCCCCTTGTAAATACGCGGATATGAAATAACCAATGTGCCCAAAAATTTGTTCAAATAACTTTTGCGCGGGTCACTAGCTGCGACAGTACCCTGTTGTTCTGTACAAAAACGTTAAGTTGTTGCTCCACAAAAATGACGATCGTCACTGGTTGCGCAATCATTCGCAACGATTTGTGCACGTTACGTTACGGCGACTCGTTCAAGACAGTCCCTGGCCGATGTAAATGGTACAAACCTCCGCCTTGTCAGAGTACAGAAAAATATAATAAACCAAACACCAGCAAAAGTTTCGTTGAAAGAATCGTCACTGAAACTGGTAACACACTCGGAAAACGCTATCTCGCTTGTGAAGCAAAAATAAGTAACCGTTTTTCGAACCTGCTGCAAACTGAGCTGAAGAAAGCGAAAGAGAGAGAGAAAGAGATAGAGCAGCTCTGGCGCTGTATTAGGGATGCAGGGTGTAGGTAGGGGCTGTGCAGTGCCACTCTAAGCCGAAGACGATGCAGGCCGCATGGTGTGGGTTTAGGCAGCAATTCATTCATAAAAGTTATGCTACGCTTGCTGAGCCGACGTGTAAACGTTTCTTTTAGGTTCATAAATATTGGGATCCCCTCCCTCCCCACCCTCCGACAAATTACACTTAGTGTAAGTCATATTAGAATGTTTGCTTAGTATTATAATAAGCATTGGCGGTTTTGAAACATACCAAGGATTTTGTCTTCTTAAATATAGCATAACATAGCGAACATAATGCATTGTCAACTCACGACAAGAATCATAAAAATGCACGGTAATTTGGTTTTGGTAAAAAAAAATCAATGTATTTTACTGTAGTACTAAAAGATATCGATTTTTTAATGTGAAAGATGCATATTAAAACAGCTTTCCTAGCCCGAGTGTCCATTATTGCAGAATGATAACAACGGACGACTCATACAAATGGTAAATTTACCACTATTAGGTTTCTATGCACAACAGGCAGGCGTAAATAAAAAAAAAACGATTGTGGAAGACAACAGAATATAAAGTTATAATACAATTTAACACGCATACCCAAGCAGATTCAATAACACACAAATGCTACTAGGCATTTGATAAGATTATCATTTGGCCAGTACCAACGGCTAATGGTTGGCGTGTAGTTTATCTTCGTGGTCGAAATATATGATTCGCTTAATACGCCCGTAAGTTTGCCACTAATATTGACCATGTCCGAAAGATGATTCATGTTGCACAATTGACAAAACTGAATACGGCTGCTAATGGTACTTACCCCACCCAGTGGAAGATTGGTTTCCGCTAGCTGGAGCGCGGAAAACCTCGTGAACTCGCCTTGCCAACTGCTCCTCGGGACGGCTGCACCAAACGACGGGATCGTGGAATGGTGATTTTGTCGCCAAAAGGCGGACCGCAATTGATAAGTGCTGCAGCTGCACAAAGCGTCGTAATCAGTGTACCGACACTGCCAAACGTACACCAGGAAACTCGCTCCCGAGCACTCCAGGCGAAGAGTATGTTTCTACAGCTTAAAGGGACACTTCTTTTCTTTTGCTCCTTTAGAGCACACTACCTTCACGCAATCACATAAACTCTCAGGCACACACAAACACACATGGATATGGTAAACTGGACACCATCGGCAGTAGTGAAGCAATCAACGGCCGTCTTGCATTGTAATTATTTGAAAAAGCTTTTTTTCCGTAGTGGTTTTTAAAATTTAACAATAATTTTCAAACACTGTAATTTATGGGTCCAACGCCCTGAAACATGCACACTTGAATGTAGTAACACGATCACTAGCAAGAAACATGGAATCGTAATTTCTAGGAAATTGGAAGAAAATCAACAAACATACATTAAATGAAAATAGAATTAAACATTTCCTACACCCGGGCCCTCGAACCGAATGACGCCGATTAACCAACAGCACCGTCGAGTCTCCACCGGCCCAACGAAACTACCCGCGATCACATTCACGCAAAATCACTTATGACAAACACGCACACAACTCCACGAACCCGACTCCCGCTTCGCCACGAGCCCATTCGACTTAATCTTTTATGAATGAAAACGGATCGCCCCAAAGCCCCAAGACGTTGTCGTCGCGCGCCGCCCGTCGCCTGGCCTCTTCGTCCACGCTTCTCACCACTGCATAGTTTGTTTGCCTGCGCGTTGGTTTTGTTGTAGTTCTGCGTCACTTGTTGCCTGCCCGCCTGCCACAACCGTGCCCCGCTACGTCGCCCTATCGCTGCCAACACACGTAACAACACTGTGTTGTTTCCAGTTTGGACTCAACGTGCGGAGTCGCGTTCACTATCGCTAGTTTTTTTTTATGTAGACGTTTTTTTTGACTCTGCTTCTCTTCGTTTCGTATCTCTTCACAGTAGCCTCTTTCCACGGGGAGAGATGATGTGATCAGGCACCGTGGGCGAAAAAAAGGGGTAGCTTCGAACGGGTGGCACAACGTTTTGTTCTCGACTTTCGCTTCCACTCGTCTGGCCCGCTCTGCGCCAACAACTTCTGACGAACTGCAAGAAGCGACCTGCACGCCCTTCTTGCCGGCAATGCTTTAGCGTCCCGTGCGTACGCCAATGCTGACTAGCATATTAATTCGTGGATCTTCGATTGCGTCGCGTTCCCGTTGCTCCCCGCACTCTCTTCCACCAACTCCGCGCGCTGGCGGTTCGAACGATCGTGGAGATAATCGGCGGGACCCACACGGAGGCAAAGACGGCGGTTTGAAAACTTGAATGAATGCGATTGACTCGCGCGCGCACTATGTCTCGTCGTTTCGAACGGACCATTCATGAAACCGCGCACGTCACTGGATGAGATTGTTTACGATCATGCAAAAACATGCGTCGGTCATTTGCAAGCAATGCCTACGGTGCGTCGAAGTGCTGTGGGATATCCCACCGTATGCTGGCCGATTCGCGTTCTATCGCCTACTGATGGGCACATAGCAGACTTACGGCGACATATTTTTTTCTTTACTTTGACACACGCCTCGGACTGAGCTATGGGGGTTCGTTGAGTGGATTCGTTATCATCACGGGCTGTACGTACAATGGGGCACATACAGCTCTAGGGTGCTCTCTTCATAGCGCAGCGGGTGTGGATTGGATCGAGACCAACGAAGTGATAACAGCACGTTGCGCGATTTTTTGTTCTGTTTAGTGCAAGCTAACAGCAGTATCACAAATACTAAAGCTCCTACAGGCGAAAGCCGCTTGCCTATTCATGAATGGCTATACTGCACAACATTTCGAAACCGAAATCCGATGCACCCACACTGTAGATGCGCCTCTAACTTCTACATGTTTTGCCTACCTAGCACATAATGGCTCATGGGGCAAAAGGGACGAATTAACACTCTGCTTGTTAGTGGTCACTATTGGTCGACGGGTTGCCTATGAATATCCTACGATCGGTGCTTCTGGATCGCGCGTTCACACTACGGACACACTTAATCGCGCGAATGCCTCCGGCCGCAGAACATTCTCTCGTGAGACTGGCGGGAGGATCGAACCGCCAGCGCCTGTTCAGTCGACACAGTCGCGTGTTTGGGTGTGTATGGATACGGACCGCGTCCCTGTCTCGGTTGCATATGTGTATGCGCCAGTTTTTACAAGCGCAGCACGCAACTGATCCCACCGTTCGATGTGCTAGCGAACGAGAAGCATGATCGTATACGATCGCTCTCTCTACGATCTCTTGTCACATATCCGACACATATACTGTCCAACTGGACAGGCTGCTGTCGCAGCAGAGATCACTCACACTGTTTAAGCCAGGGACTGGTAGTAAGGATCATGGAAGTAGTTTGAAAGAGAATCATTCAAGATGTTGTGCAAACGAGAGACTGAGAGAGCGAGAGAGGTGCTATAGTAACGTCAGCAGTGAAGAGCACGGCCATATTCGAGAATTATGAATGAAAACCCACACACAGATGGAACTCCTGGAACAACGAAACGTGTTCCGGCCTGTTGGAAGGAGAACCACGAGCGGGGTAGTGTTGCCCAGTGCGTCTGTGGTAACATTGCGGCTGGTGCGTAAACGGATCGATCGGAAGCGAAGGTGGTCGATCTGTGTCGCACTTCATGGGAGACGGCGAATCGCGTAAAGTGCAGTCGAAACGATGCAGGCATCGCTGCAACGAATAATTAACGTAAACAACGATCGGAAAGGGACGCTGACGAAGTTCGCACATAGAGGTAACGCGTTGGCCAACGGGTTGCTAAATGATACGGTAATACTTACATTGTTGTTCGTGTCAACGAATGGATTAACTCATTGTCGACCGTAGAATGCTTTTTACTCTAATTCTAATACACGTGATCACATACTTTGAACACGAATTACAAACGCGTGCACAAATGCTACAAGAACTGTGCACATGGATATGTAACTAATTTGTTCAGCTATTTTATCAATAATGAGCATTCTAAGTCTCAATAATTCTACACAAAATAGTTTAAGGATATGATCTTAACATATTGCTACCTTCATGTGTTTTGTGTGGTAAATGATGTTTTAACAAAGGCAAAATAGTTATTCTTAATGAGCGAGTATAACGTTACTCTTCAGACAATGGAAGTTGAAAAGCTTTCTCCGTAGTTTTTCTGAACATGCGTTTACCGGAATTGGTAGAAGTCCATCGAGTATGTTTAATGCGAATGGAACTAAAAAAATCCAACTTTCACCAAATGATATGTAGAAGCCCGATTATATGGGTAGCGAAAGGTGCAATTAAGCATGAAATTGACGAAAACAAAAACAATTATTGGTACCCACAGTGCCAATTACTGTGCGCACAGTCCCCTGGAGTTACATGAAACAGTCACACGGTTAAGAAGATTCTGTGAAATCCTTCGACTGGCTGGGAAGAGGAACGGCAGCCACAGTATTCAACCCAACGATCACTCGTGATCTTCAGCATCGATCAGATGCAAATGGTATAGTATGTGTGTGGGTTGGGTTATTGGGGTGTGTTGCTAGCCACACAATCACATAAACTCACATGGATTCTCTGCGGCTCCGATTCTGTCCTTATTCCCACAAAGTTCGCCTTAACGAATCGAGATGGTGATGTTTGTTGTCATCTGCTTTGAGGGCTCAGCGTTTCTGTTGGTCCTCTTTTCATGCCGCTTGGCATAAGTTACTCGTCTTATGCCGGTTCTACTTCTTTTCGCGCTCCTATTCTACCTCCTGTTTGATCACAAAAATTGTATTTCCTTTTCTCTTTTCTACGGACTTTTCTGGCCTGTCTTTCTTAATGTTTGCAGAGGAGATTTTTACCGGACCGATTTTTGATTATATTTTTTCCATTATTCGAACAACTAAAAGATCAAAAGTTCATTTAATCTTTATTTTACTAAGCAAATAACATGACTGCGATGGTTCACGAGAAGACATCATGCTAGATCGCTTTTTCACTCAATAAATGTTAATAATAACCAACTGGTGGTGATGGCCATAAAAAATAGTAAAAGGACGATCATATTTTGACCACACAGTTCGTATAAAATCCTTATTATATGCATTTAAACCCTATTTTATTGACTTCTTCGATAATTTTGTTTTTAGTTATAATAAGTGATCTTTAGATTATTCACTTTGAGTACGTAAGTTCTCTGGTAGGCAGCGGTCTCGGTTTGTAGTTGAGCCCCGCTGTCGATGACTAGTCGTGTTCTGACCTTCCAAATCACAGGCACGAAAACACTAAAACTTAAAATACTGATGAAAATGGTAGTACAGTCTGTTCTCGAGTTACCGTAGAAGCACCATACTTGGCGCGGGTCCAAACTTGGCGCACTTTCTAATATTTTCTTCGATATTAGACTATTTCCAAATTATTTCAGACTAAAATATGTAGTCATATATTTGTACATGTTTGTACTATATATCCGCATCAAAACATGTTATTGATTTTTTGTTATTGAGTGTAAATTTAATTAAATGAAAAATTCCATCCCACAAGTGCGCCATTTTTTACCCGCGTTAGCAACGCTGCTAAGGAGAAGGTGAAACTGTTTCCAATCATTTATCCGCAAAGGAAAAATTATTAGGTATTTTTTTTATCAGAAACTGTTAAAACGTAAGTATTTCCAATGAATCATGATTATATTCGGCGCTTTTTGAGATTTTTATACTAATTTTGAAGCGAAAATATTTTGCGCCAAGTTTGGCTCACAATGTTCCTAATTATTCACCGTGGAGAATATGACTGTTCGCACTGCTAGCTATTTTTGAATCATAGAAGGCTTTGATGAATGAGATTATAAAAGTTAGCGATGAGATAGTTTTATTTTCACGAGAGAAGCCAAAGTCCGCTGCAAAAAAATCTAAATTGTTTTTCAAATTGATGTTGAAAAGTGTTTCTATTGTTTTAAGTTGAATTTTGAATAAAGCTGATCAATTCGATGAACTACATCCATTTTATTTTAAGTGCGCCAAGTTAGGAACACATCGCGCCAAGTAAGGAACATTGCTAAAACCATGCGCCAAGTTAGGAACATAATGTGCCACACAAAGAGTTTCTGAAACTTAAAGAAATATCAATTTAAGAGTTTCTTACTTATTTTTCTTATATTCTATGGTAGTTAGGCTAGCACTGTGCAAAAAATGGTATGATTTGACCGAACATTGATTTGGTTATTCAACTTTTTATGCAGAATTTCCTTAACTGCGCTAAATATGGTACATCTACGGTACGCGGTTCTCGACTTACGCGGATTCGGAGATACGCGGTTTTCAAAATTTGACAGTAGATTGGGTTTATTACATCGATTTAAATTCCTGAGATGTACAACCACACGAATAAATATGTAAATTACACATTTGCATAACTTACGCTTTTTATTTCGTTGGTTGTAATTTATGTTGTTTGAATACGCTTGCATTGCATTCAAATTAATGAACAAAGAAAAATTTTGAATATTCTATGATACATGTACACAAGAGCTCGATCTCTTAACTCCTAGTATAAACTATGTGTCAAGCAATATTCGAGATACGCGGAAATTCGAGATACGCGGATTTCCCTGGTCCCCATTATCCGCGTAACTCGGGAACAGACTGTAATGCATTGCAAAATACCAAATTGATTCCATTTGAAATTTCTTCTTCTTCTTCTTTCGCTATGCGAGTCGGGGTATATCCTCCTACGCTAAGTCGAACGTTTGTTCCCTTACTCGTAATCAGAGGCGTACCGACTCTGTCCGAACTCCTATGAAGGGGCTCGTCCTTTAGGACCGGCTATAAAAGCCATATGTCCACCCGCCGGCCACGGGAGGGATAATTCCTTCCGTTGTCAGGACACAAGAACTCGTGGTCCGCTTGATTGACTCAAGCAGTACGAGATGTGCGGCAGCTAGGATTTTTCTGACCTGAGCTCCAGCTCAGCGTGACCACGCGGTCGTGCCGTAACCTTACTTTTCCGCTAACCCTTTCAGGAAACTTGTGCACTGCTAACCTCCGCTCTGATTCACTACCGAACTGGAACTGCATTTGAAATTTAAATAGATTACAGAGTGATTGTAAGTAAGGAAGGATTGAAGATGTCATATTCCGGTTTCAAGATTCGATAACGGAGTTCACAAAGGCGATCAACGCGTTTAAGCTTACACGCTTTCCAGACTGCACCGTCGCGTAACGCGACGTCGCCTGACAGGCGCTGAACTCCATGTAAAAAAAACCTAGCGCGATTCG